>NC_048596.1:183426706-183753368 GCF_003668045.3 Cricetulus griseus
ATACTAGGACTAGAACTCAGGATCCATTACATGCTAGGCAAGCGCTCTACATCCCCAGCTTTTTTGTACTTGCTATTTTTTTGAGACAAGGCATCACTAAGTTGCCCAGGCTGCCCTTGAACCCTGTCTGTACCTAGACAGGCTTTGAACCTGTTATCATCCTGCCTCAGCCTAAGGAGTGCTAGGGCTAAAGGTATAAACCACCATACCCAGCCCCATAACTATAATTTGATTCTTCTGGAATGTCTCTAAGAAAGAGTGATGTTGCAAAGGAACCCCAACTTCCAAGATCAGACAGGAACTTGGGCCAGGTCTCCAAGACAGAGACCTAAGAATCCAGAATAGTCCTCAGGATCAGATCATCAAGACAGACCTAAGAATCCCCTAGAACACTTGTTACATTGTTGCCATGGTCGGCTGAGATTTTCATGCTGATCCAAAATGAAAGAGATTTGTTTTTATTTACGTGTATGAGTGTGTTTGCGTGACTGTTATGCCATGTGTTTTCAGGAACCCGAGGAGAGCAGAAGAGGGTGTTGGGTCTGGAGTTTCTTATGGCTGTGAGCTGCCAGATGCGGGTGCTAGGAACAGAACGATGGTCCTCGGGAAGAGCAGGAAACACTCTTAACTACCGTCTTTCCAGCTCCACTGTACTGATTTTTGTTTTTGTTTTTGTTTTTGTTTTTGTTTTTAGCTAATCTTTACTCCTGTTTGAGAGTTCACATGCATTTATGCACACATGCTGGAGGACAGCCTGGGGTCAGTTTTTCACAACCACTTTATTCAAGACAAAATCTCATTTTGTTTTGTCTTTGTGCTCCAGCCTAGCTGGCCTTCAAGCTGCTGGACATTCTCCTGTCTTCACCTCTACATTGCTGTGGGAGTCCTAGACTTCAGAGGGGCGCTTCTGAACCCTGCTTCCACAAGCAGTTTTACCCACGGAGCCAGCTCCTCAGCTCTGAGCTAAAACTGCCATAAAACTTTAACCACATGAGGGGCCGCACGTGACATTCTGCAGCCATTTCCTTTCCCTGCCAGTTTGTTTGTTTTCTCCCAAACACCGACTCGCCTTGCCTCCTTTATCCTCAGTCAAGGGCATCGCTTTGAAGTGCTGTAGTGTCGGGCGCCCTTCAGTTCAGTCTTGGCATGAGGGCCTGTGAATTCTTTCATCTGAAACCCTCTTCTGTGTACCAGCCATACACTAGTCAACAGTCCATTTCTATTCTAAAACCTGCTGCAAACTCACCTCCCTCGGCAGTCTTCTCTGCCAACTCCCAATCTTTTGCTCTGTGTTCTGTGCTATAGATGCAAACGGAAAGTGGGGATATTAGCCAGGAAGGATCCTTAAGACAGCATTGAGCCAGGCATTGGCGTCGCACGCCTTTAATCCCAGCACTCGGGAGGCAGAGGCAGGCGGATCTCGGTGAGTTCGAGGCCAGCCTGGTCTCCAGAGCAAGTGCCAGGATAGGCTCCAAAACTACACAGAGAAAAACCAAAAAAAAAAAAAAAAAAAAAAAAAAAAAAAAACCAAAAAAAAAAAAAAAACCAGCATTGAGCGTATGTTAATTCTGTTTCTTTCCATTTGGGGTAATGTGACTTGATGAAGCAAGTAGGGACTCTGGAATCTGTGTGGCATGCACACTCGTGTGTCCTCGAATTCATTCTGCTGTCCCCTGTTACCAGGGAAATAATTTTTCCTTCTTGTGGGCCCTAGTCTTCCACCTCAGCTTCTGCAGGTAGCTGTCTTTTTTTCTCTCCCAGAGTGGAAGAACGGGTTTCTTTTACCTTCCCAAACCACAATAAAACCCAAGCCATCATTCCATTGTGTCCTCATCTGTCAGTGGAGGATAATTATAGTCCCTTCCTCCTTGCATTCTTGCAGGAATGAAATGAGATCAGGCATGTTTCCAGACTTGGCACCTGGCAGGTTGCTTTAGACTGGGTTGTTTAAAACCCATCCCAACGCCTTTGTAGTTGGCTTCTTGGACTGCAGAACCTAACTTTCTCATAACTCTTGAAGCTATAGTTCTATTTGTGTTCCTATTCCACCTGTAGAGGGAGAAGGAGGCAGGGAAGCACCTGTTTTGTTGGTGCTGATGGATCAGGGGCTGTGGTGACGGCTTGGCAGTTCTGAAGCTCCTGGTTGGTGGCAGCACCGTCACTTGCTTGTCAGTCAGTTCTACAGTATTTTGAAAGTCATTCATGGTATTTAGCCTAGAGTCTGTTTCTTCAACTTTCCTAAATAAATTAACAAGAGGAAAATATCTGTCAACTGTAATTGAGAAAAAACAAATCAATTGTTGTCTTGAAACTTTGTTGAGGGTGACTGAGATGGCTCGGTGGTAAAGGTACTTGTCACCAAGCCTGGTGACCTGAGTTTGATCCCTAAGACCCATCGAGTAACAGGAGAGAACCAGCTCTTGAATGCTGTCCTTTGACCTCCACACCCATGCCACATACATACATAAAATAAGTAAGGAAATATTTTTTAAAAGTTCATTGACGGCTTGGTGATACAGGACATAATCATATTTCAGAAAAGACAAAATTATCTTTAATTATTTGTGTCTGCATGTTCCATGGCACATGTGTGGAGGTCAAAGGATTGCCTTCAGGAGTGAGTTCTTCCCTTCATCCCTCCATGTGTGTAATAGTAACTGAACCCAAATGTCTAGTCTGGCAGTGCTCCTACTACTGAGATACCTCACCAGCCCTTCAAGAAAGAAAAATTTAAATTGGCTACTAGATAGGATCATGCTAAGTAATTATTATGTTTTTAATGACTTTTTTTTTCTTTTGAGAGACGGTCTTGCTATGTGGCTCTGTTTGGCCTGGAATTCATGTAGTTTCGTGGCCCAGGCTGCCCTCAAATCTCAGGCTCCAGAATGCTGGGGTTACAGGCATATGGCACCATGCCTAGATCTTAATGATGGCTTTTCTTTTTATCTTATTTATGTATTTATTAATTTTGTGCATATGGGGTATTTTGCCTATACTTGTGTCTGTACACCATGTGCATACAGTGCTTGCAGGGCCAGAGGTGGGTGTCAGATCCCCTGGAACTGGAGTTACAGATAGTGGTGGTGGGTTCTGGGAGCTCAACCCAGGTCCACTGGTAGAGCAGTCAGTACTCTTTTTTAAAATGATTTATTTTATTTATTTATTTATTATGTATACAACATTCTGCTTCCATGTATATCTGCACACCAGAAGAAGGCACCAGATCTCATAATGGGTGTTTTTGAGCCACCATGTGGTTGCTGGGAATTGAACTCAGGACTTCTGGAAGAGCAGTTGGTGCTCTTAACCTCTGAGCCATCTCTCCAGCCCGAGCAGTCAGTACTCTTAAATATTTTTTTTTGGTTTTTCAAGACAGGGTTTCTCTGTGTAGCTTTGGAGCCTATCCTGGCACTCTCTCTGGAGACCAGGCTAGCCTCGAACTCACCGAGATCCGCCTGCCTCTGCCTCCCGAGTGCTGGGATTAAAGGCGTGTGCCACCAACGCCCGCTGAGCAGTCAGTACACTTAACTGAGCCATCTCTCCAGCTTTTTGGGGGGGATGGTTGAGATAGGGTTTCTCTGTATTGCTTTGGAGCCTGGCCTGGAACTTGCTCTGTAGACCAGGCTGGCCTCCAACTCAGAAATCAGCCTGCCTCTGCTTCCTGAGTGCTGGGATTAAAGGCGTGCACCACCAAAGCCCGGCCTCTCCAGCCTCTTAATGGTGGGTTTTCAATACTATACTGTAATTCATAGCTAATGAAAGAAAATAGTGAAAGGAAGTATATGGTATATAGCTCAAGAAGAAAGAAATCAAACTGTGTTTGCAGATGTCATAATGGTCTATGCACAATACTTGAAAGAACTGAAAAAGATCTACTCTAAGTAGTAAGTAATTATAGCACAATCATAGGAGGGAGACTCAGTATTGAACGGGGAGTTACAACTCGGTGACAGAGCATCTGTCTAGATGCTGGGTTCCTAGAAACAATAATAAAAAAGACTTATCCTAGGTTCTGCCGATCGTGTTCAAAAGAACACCAATCAGAAGTTATTTTGAGTGTTTTTTCGGTTTCTTCTCCCTGTTTCCTCTGGGGGGGGCGGGGTTGGGAGACCATTTAGGAACATTTTACTCACTAAACCTGGACTTTTAAAAAAGTTATTTTGAAGATATTGACAAATTGAATCTAACTCATTTTTTATTATTTATTTTATTTTTGAGATAGTGTGTCATGTAGCTTAGGTTGTCCTTAAACTCGATATGCAGCCAAGGCTAGCCTTGAACTTCTGATCTTCCTGCTTCCACCTCCCAAATGTGCTCCACCATACCTGGCTTGATTCCAAAGTTTATTTGGAAAGACAACAGATTCAGAATAATGAACACACTACTAAAGGAGGAGAACATGCTGGAAGACTGACATTATCCAACTTTAAAACATACTATAAAGTTACAGTGATCATGGTGGTAAGGTATAGCGAAAGAACAGACATGTTGATGGAATGGAGCTCCCAGAAATAGACACATATTGATACAGTCAAATAATCTTGACAAAGCAATAGAGATAATATAATGTAGGAAAGGCAGCATTTTCAACAAATAGTACCTGACACACCCAATATCTATGTGCAACAGAATGAGTTTACACACAGACCTTAAACAAAAGTGACTCAAGATGAGTCATAGATTCACAGGTAAAATGTAAAACTATAATATTCTAAAGAATAATATATGAGAAAATCTAGATGATGTTTGGCAATGTTACCTTAGATACAAAACTAAAGGCAAAATTTATTTAAAAAGTGAGTGTATAAGCTGGGCGTTGATGGCACAGGCCTTTAATCCCAGCACTCAGGAGGCAGAGGCAGGCAGATCTCTGTGAGTTCGAGACCATCCTGGTCTACAAGAGCTAGTTCCAGGATAGGCTCCAAAGCTACACAGAGAAACCCTGTCTCAAAAAACAAAACAAAACAAAACAAAAACAAAAAAAGTGAGTGTATAGATGGCCTGACTTGAATTTTTTTTTAGCTTAGACCGGTGCAAAAGCAATACACATTAGATATGCTATAAACTGACTTTTGATCTCTTCCTTAGTGGTATCATACACTTCTATATAGTCTCATGATGTTGGTACCCCTCATCCGCACAATCATGAAGGGAAACAGCAGGGCTATGGATTGCTCTGCTATGGTGTTTGGTAGGATGGGATAACAAGAGAGAGAGAGAGAGAGAGAGAGAGAGAGAGAGAGAGAGAGAGAGATTGTATAATATTCTTTTTCTCCTCAACACAATTTTTTATTAGCTATTTGAGAACTATATACAATGCACACCGACCGCACTCACTTCTCATTCCTCCCAGGTCCACCCTCCCACCCTTGAGCCCCCCCCTCAAAAAATAAGAAAAGAAAACAAAAATAAAAACACCAAGTTCAATCTGTGTTGCCCATATACTCATTGAGCCTTGGCTAAATTCTAGCCAACCCCTTGAGGATAACTGAGTCCTCCCGCTCGCCCCTCCGTGGAGATAGAAGCCATCAACTGTGAAGAGCTATATTTCAGCATCTATATCACAATTTTTAAGGACTTTCTCCAATAGCTTCATGTCTGGACAATTTCTTTTGGGGCAGGGAGTAGAAGAGATTGGCACAGAAACCTTCCCTGTCACTTATTCTCAGTTATCTGAGTCTGCAATCATCCATACCACAGCAAAAGATGCATCCCTGCCCATAGAAGCCTATGACAACATGGATCATGGACATCAGCGTGGTTTCTGGGGGCAGCACAGATCACAGAGTCTTTTGAGGTGACTCAACCCAGAAAATGAACCATTCTTCATTCCAGATATCTTGTTGTTGCTCAGAGTCAGGGTGATTGTGCATTTGGGCAGCGTGTCTGGGGGCAGTACCTGCACAAGCTCCGGGCTGTATAACATCTTGCCCTCTTCACAGGACACCCAGCCAAGCACTCCAGGCATGACTGTTGTGTTTGCAGCCCAAGGGCAATGAGTGGCCCTGTGCTCTCTTCCTCCCAGCAGTGTGAGCAGGGCAAGGGTTGGCAGTGGCGGCAGCAGCAGTAGCAGTTTCATGCTGTGGGCCAGGCCTGCAAGCCAAGCAGCAGCATTGTCCTAGCAGACAGGTGTCAACAGGTCGAGGTGGCCTGGTGGTGGCCTGAGCCTCCTGGTGGCCCACTGAGCTGCTCTACTTGGCAATGGTATGCTCCTTTGTCTACAGAGGCTGTTTTCCCATCTCTGGGCTTTAGGCACCATGGAAGAACTGTCTCTCTAATCTTCTTTCCTTTTAATTTTATCTTCAACTATTTGTTCAACTCAGCTTCTCAGCCATTGGCTGGTAAAGCTGTAGGCAAGTCTATAAGAGCATTTTCTTGATTGATGATTTATGTTGGAGGGCCCAGTTCACTATAGGCAGTGCCATCCTCTGAGTCTTAACTCTGCAGTCTCACACAAGGAATGTCATGGTGACAGGAGTCCAGTCACATGGAATCTCTGCCTGGTGTCACAAACTCCACAGGATTTTCTGTTGCTCCATCTATCTACACCTCATCTCCAAGATCCTCTACCATACTTGCTCAGTTGTAATACCAAAGGTCATATTTGATTTTTTTTGTTTTTGTTTTTGTTTTTCAAGATAGGGTTTCTCTGTGTAGCTTTGGAGCCTATCCTGGCACTCACTCTGTAGACCAGACTGGCCTCAAACTCAGAGATCTGCCTACCTCTGCCTCCCGAGTGCTGGGATTAAAGGCGTGCTCCACTAACGCCCCGCTTTTTTAATTATTTAACTTTATTTTATTTGCATTGGTTTAGAAGGTGTCAGATCCCCTGAAACTAAAGTTACAGACAGTTGTGAGCTGCCATGTGGGTGCTGGGAATTGAACCTGGGTCCACTGGAAGAGCAGCCAGTGCTCTTAACCTCTGAGCCATCTCTCCAGCTCCCCCCCCCCCATATAATATTCTTAAATGTGTGGGTACGTGCCATTGTATATTAGTCAAAACCCACAGTAAGTGCACTAACAAGCCAGGCATGGTAATGCATGCCTGTAGTCACAGCACTTGGGAGTTGGGGACTGGAGGACTAGGAGTTCATGGTCAACCTTGGCTATATATCTAATTTTATGCTAGCCTAGGCTACATGAATCCCTATCGCAAAAACAAAAAAGGGGGCAGAACACTAAGAGTAACCCTAACAAAAACCATGGTTTTCAGATGATAATAATTTGTAAATCTAGTCTCACTAGCTGGAGCAGATTTATCACTACAATGTAGGGTATTGTTAGTGGGGGTGGGTTTGAAGGGACCAGACCCTCATCCAGCCCCCTGCTTTAGCAGCCATGACAGGCTGCAGAAAAGACCCAGCAAGAGGTAGGTCTCTCTGGGTGTTGGTGGCACATGCCTTTAATCCCAGGTGGATCTCTGTGAGTCTGAGGCCAGCCTGGTTTATAGAACGAGTACCAGGACAGGCTACAAAGCAATACAAAGGAACCCTGTCTCGAAAAACAAAAACAAACAAACAAACAAACAAAAAACAAAAAAAAGAGAAAAGAAAAGAAAAATAAAGTAAAAGAAAAAAAGAGGTAGGCCTCTGACTCAGCACATGTTGCTGAGTTTCTGGCCTTCTGACCTTGCAGAAGCTGACCTAGTCACTTGGAGGTCAGATACTCTCCACGTGGCAAGGAACCAATCTGAAGTTAGCTGGCGGGTTCTGGATGTGCTTATGGTAAAAAGTAGTGTAACAGCGATGTGCAGAGCATAGCAACCGCCCTGGGAGGGCCTATAGGGAGTAACAACCAGTTGACCAATCAATGCCCAACCCCGGAAATGTACCAATCCTGAGACTGGTGCATACCCTTAGATACTCCCCTTGCACACCCCAATAAATTCCCCACCTTTCGGTTTCTCTGGGTCCTTCTCACTCCATCCGCTGTGATGAACACCTGCTGTAATGAAGGATCTGAGTTAAGACAATTAACTCGTTAAACAATAAAAGACTCTTTGCTTTTGCATTGGAATGGGTCTCTTGGTGATTTTTGGGTTCAGAATTTGGGCATAACATGTTCTGAGTGGAGAGGGGTCAATACTTTCTGCTTAATTTTATGTGACCTAAAATTGCTCCTAATTTCAAAAGAAAAGCCAGGTGGCAGTGGTGCATGCCTTTGACCCCAGCAGTAGGGAGGCAGAGGCAGGCGAATCTCTGTAAGTTTGAGGTAAGGCTGGTTTACAGAGAGAGTTCCTGGCAGCTGAAACCCTGTCTCAAAAAACTAAACTAAATAAATAAATAAGTAAAGGAAAATGAATGGTGGATGTGGGCGCTAGGATTATAGGTTATGGCAAGATACCTGTCTAATATGTGAAGCCCAAAGTTCAATCCCAAGTGTTCAGCTGGAATCTCTAGCTCACCCTTGCTTGATCCAGATTCCTCAGCTAACACAGTTCCCCTCGGTGATTTCTGAGAGCTATTTGTTAAACAGTTACCAGCATACCTTTGCACTCAGAACTAAGAAGCAATTAATACACAGCAGGCCTTGCCTTTTGTTCCTCTCTCATAGTCATTCACCATGAAGGACTTCTAAGAGAGACATGATGTTCAACACAAACGTGAGAAAATGGCTCTTCCAGGCATAAAATTGTCCACTTGAGGCTGGTCAGATCTCTATATAAACAAAGCAATGACTTCTAGTCTCCAGGACTTGCTCAAGTTCTGGCTATGGCCCACTGTACTAGCAGAGGAGAAACAGTACAGGAGATGCCCTTAATAGTTTCTGAGGCAGCTGAAGAAAAAAGGAATTCTTTTGCAAGCACAAGCATTCCAGAAGCAGAGCAAAAGTGGAGTTGTGCATATTAACGAGGACTGAATGGCTGAAAGAGAGGGGGAGGGATGCATACTTCAGAATTTGAAAGATCTAGCTAGACAGGGTGGTACATGCATATAATCCCAGCACTTGTAAGGTGATGCAGGAGTATCAGGAATTTAAGGCCAGCCTAGGCTATGGAAGAGGCCCTGCCTCAAAACAAAAACAAAACAAAATCTACATTTGGTGGTGCATGCCTGGAGAGACAGAGATAGCTACAATCAAGACCAGACCAGCCTCATCTATCTAGCAAGTTCTAAACCAGTCAGTCAGGGATACATAGTGAGACCCTGTCTCAAAAAACAACAAATAGCTGGGCGGTGGTGATGCTCGTCTTTAATCCCAGCACTCAGAGGCAGAAGCAGGTGGATCTCTGAGTTTGAGGCCAGCCTGGTCTACAGAGCAAGTACCAGGACAGCCAGGAACACAGAGAAATCTTGTCTTGACCCCTGTCCCCCATACCAAATGTAAAAGCAAGAGAGAGCTGGGTGTGGAGGAACAGACCTTTAATTCAGGCACTCAGGAGGCAGAGGCAAGAAGGTCTCTATGAGTTCAAAGCCAACCTGGTCTACTTAATGACTGTCAGGTTAGCCTCAAGCTACATAGTGAGACCCTAAAAGCAGGCAAGTACAGGCTCTGAGCTCAAATTCTGGCCTTGGTGGGTCCTTGGTGTCAATACTTCACTTTTCTTCATCTCTAATACCTTATCTGTTTAAGGAGACACTGAACAAGCTTTGGCATAGGGTTTGCAGAGCTTCTGGAAACTAGAAATCATGGTTGAAAAGTTTCTGTACCTGGATAAGCCTCTCCACCGATGTAGCAATCCAAATCAGACCAAATCACACCGAATCAGAAAAAGCCCACATTTAGTGGATACAGTGCTCCTGGATGGCCTTCCAACCCTCAGAGAGGAGACAGAAAAGAAAAACTGGAAAACCACACATCTGTTTTCTGGAGGGAAGTTTAAATACCCTGTGGGAATGGTCTTGAGCATCTCTGGGGGAGGGGTCAGCAGTTGTTGGGCTTTCAGACATGCAGTAGGGTTTGGAGGGAGATAAGAGAGACTTTGGGTGGAACTTCCACCATAATATTCCGGAGTCTTTGGGTATATGCATGCCAGAGGCTGGGGTGAAGCTTCCACCATGACAATGGTTAATCTCCATTGTCTACTTGACTTAATTAGGAGTTAGCTAAGAGACACTCCTCTCCGGACTGTCTATGAAGGCATCTCAGAGGGGATTAACCAGGGGGAACATTCACCCTGGATGTTGGTCGCACCACCCTTCCCCCACCCATTTTCCTGACTTCGGGCAAACACATCATGACCTCATGCTCTAACTGCCATGCCTAGCTTGGCATCATGGGCTGTATCCCCTCAAACCATGAGTTAAGAGAGGCCTTTCTTCCTTAAGCTGCTCTTGTGAGGTATTCTGTCACAGAAACCGTCCCTAATACAGCAGGTATTCCATTTACCACAGCAGTTGTTACTGCTCCTCATAGGCTAAAACACCAAATAATCAACGTTGACTACAACAAGACCCTTCCTTACAAAGGACATCCTTTGCTTTTTCACTTTATTTCCACGATAAATATAACAGGTTCAGGAAATTTATATGGTATTTGATACCATTTGTAGAATAAGTAGAAATACGTCTTCTGTCAATTCCCAAGCAGGATTGAATCCAGTATCACTAAAATACTAAAAGTCATGGATGCTCAAATCTCCGATAAACTGTAGAGTTATATGTGTGTAATGTGCGCACATCTTCCTGTGTGCATTCTTCTTAGAAGGGAGGAAGAAAGCAAGCAGCACTGTGAGAAGTAAAAAAGAGAATCAAATCTTTGTCTGCAACACTGTAGTCTTCAGTGAAGTCTAGTCCTTTAGTAACCATGAATTACGTAGAAATTAGTAATACAAGAAAAATAATGGCGGGATTTTTTTTTTTTTTTGGACAGGGTTTCTCTGTTTAGCTCTGGCTGTCCTAGAACTAGCTCTGTAGACCAGGCTGGCCTCAAACTCACAAAGATCTATGTCCTGAGGACTGGGATTACAGTCATGCTCCACCATCACCTGGATTTTAAAGACGGTAATTTATTATGAAACAATATGATTATAAATTTGTTATATAAAGCCATGTATGTTTGTTTTTAATTTTGCTTTGTGTTTTGTTTTTCTCTTTGGTTGACTTGAGACCACAAGAAGACATTAATCCTAGAGCTACCAGAGAGTCTTCTGGAACACAAGCATTCTCAAAGAGTGCAAATTGCAGTCAAGTTCCTCTTCCACCATGTGCCACTTTCATGAGATAACAAGAATAAATCTAAATGACAATTTATCAAGGTTCCACAGACCTTCCTTCCCATACAGCTGGCCAATGGGCAGCAAGAAGGACGCTGGGGGAAAGGCAGAGGTGACCAGGTTCAGCTTTATTCTGGACCTTATCTTCCCTTCTTCCCCCACACAGAAGCTCCCTATGAATGAACTTGGCTCCATTGCCTTCACACCAGAATAGATTGTCCAAAGTGGCTTGAAAGGAGGAACTCATATTTTCTGAACCGATTCTTTCTTGACAGGAATTCAGACTTAGGAAGGAGCTGTCTAGCCTTTGATAAACACTCAAGATACATGCCCCATCCAAAGACAGAACTGATTTCCTTCTGTCCTTTTGGTATCTCTTTTATCTCACTAGATGTGCTGTGGCTTTGGTTCATGGTTGCAGTGAGTGGCAGCTGGGAGTGTGCCCTTTCTTCCTGCTGGGATTCACAAACAACAGGGTGTTTCCCGTAACCTGAAGTCCCAGGTGCTTGGAAATATTGCCAAATACTTTTCCCAGCTTAAAAAAAAATTGCAATTATGTCTACTAATTTCAGATGACAACATGCATTCACATTATTTATTTATTTAGTTTTTTTTTTTTTTCGAGACAGGGTTTCTCTGTGGCTTTGGAGGCTGTCCTGGAACTAGCTCTTGTAGACCAGGCTGGTCTCGAACTCACAGAGATCCACCTGCCTCTGCCTCCCAAGTGCTGGGATTAAAGGTGTATGCCACCAACACCCGGCGCATTCACATAATTAAAACCTCAGAAAATATAGAACATAAAATGTAATTTGTTTCCCCATTTTTTGTCTCAGATTCCCAGCTCCCTTCTCCAGTTCTGCTAGTTTCTAGGCTATCTTCTCTGAGACAGAGATTTTATACACACTTAAAATAACACATTATAAATAAAAACAAGCTCATTAAACCCGATTGCCTGCATTTGGTCTCTGGGACCCACTTGGTGGGTGGTGAAAATTGACTCCTGTAAGTTGTTCTCTGACTAGCCTGGCAGTGGTGGCACACACCTTTAGTCCCAGCACTCGGGAGGCAGAGGCAGGCAGATCTCTGTGAGTTCGAGACCAGCCTGGTCTACAAGAGCTAGTTCCAGGACAGTCTCCAAAGCCACAGAGAAACCCTGCCTCAACCTCCCCCCCAAAAAAGTTGTCCTCTGACTACATGCACCCTGTGGCACATGTTCACCCACCCCACCCCAAAATAAACAAACAAATGTAATAAAATGCATAAAACCCCTTATGCCTTCTGATACTATTAATTTATTTATTTGGTTTTTCGAGACAGGATTTCTCTGTGGCTTTGGAGGCTGTCCTGGAACTAGCTCTTGTAGACCAGGCTGGTCTCGAACTCACAGAGATCTGCCTGCCTCTGCCTCCCGAGTGCTGGGATTAAAGGCATGTGCCACCAACGCCTGGCTTGATACTTTTATTTTTTATTTTTTTTTAAGACAGGGTCTCAATACATAGCCCTGGCTGTCCTGAAACCCACTCTGCCGACCAGGCTGGACTTGAACTTACAGAGATCCACCTGCTTCTGCCTCCCAAGTGCTAGGATTTAAAGGTGTGGCCACCATGCCCAGTGTTATTCCTACCTTTTATCCTTTTATTTTATGTTAATAATATTGTATTATAGGGAGATAGTTTTCTTTTTTCTCTCCCCACCCTACTATACAAAAAATACTTTTTTAAAGAACAAGTTCTTAAAACTAAATTTAGGATGTGGGGGCCTGTCTAAAACCTAGGGAATGCTTAGTGGTAAGTGCTTCTAGAGCCTTGTCCTAATCCCCATCTCAATACCTGTCTGTGTATGGCTGGGATGGTGTGACCTTATTTCATCCTCCTAGATGGATTTGCACTTACAAGGAAACAATCAACAACTCTTCTAGGGGCTGGAGAGAGGGCTCTATGGTAAGGAGAGTTTCCTGATCTTGAAGGGACCAAACCCTCACCCAGCCCCCTGCTTTAGCAGCCATGACAGGCTGCAGAAAAGACCCAGCAAGATGTGGGCCTCAGTACATGTTCCAACCTTCTGACCTTGCCAGACCTGCCCCATCACTAGAAAGCCAGAAAAGCTTCATGTGGCAAGGAACCAATCAAAAGTTAGCTTTATGGGCTCTTGGCTGTGCTTTACAGTTACAGTGAGTACAGAACATAGCAACTGCCCTGGGAGGGCCCATAGGCCATAGCAACCAGTTGACCAATCAACTTAGGATAGTTTGTCCAAGTTCGGAAGTGCACCAATCCTGAGACTGTTGTGGACCCCCCTAGACACTCCCCTTGCTTTGCCCCAATAAAATCCCTGCCCCTTGGTCTCTCCAGATCCTTCTCGCCCAACCCTCTGTGTCCGACAGACAGAGGAACCAAGTCAATTCAGTTAATTCATTAAGTTATTAAAGACTCCTTGCTTTTTCGCCGGAACAGGTCTCTTGGTGATTTGGGGGTTCAGAATTTGGGCACAACAATCTTTCAGAGGACAAGAGTTCAGTTCTTAGCATACAAGTTGGGTGGCTCATAGCTGTTGTGTGACAAACCTTTTCCTCGAGAGACTCAAGACACATGCTAGTCACCCCTGGTAAGGCGGACACCACAGGTCAGAGCATGGATATCACCAAAGTACAATTTGGTGGACCTTGAGTTTTATTGGGAAGCAGAAGTGACTCAAAGACAGTTGCATCACCAAAACGCAACCCAGCATGGGTGACAGTTCACAGAAACTGGGAACCTGGAGCACACTGCACAGCCTTTCAAGTATGTGACTCTGGTCTAAACCTCTTTTCAAGCTGTTTGTCTAGTGTCACTGTCTTCTTTGCAACTTGGGTTGTCTGAGAGCAACTCTCAGGAGCTTTTATTGCTTACTCTGGGAGGGCAGGACTAGAGATTCTGGTCAGTTTCAGGAACTTCCTGAAGCTATTTTGAGTTGTTTACAAATTTTCTGCTTAAGGAGCTTCCCTGCAGGAATGTTTCAACCTTGGCAGTCACAATCATATAACACAGCTAACTATGACTTCAGTTCCAGGGGATCTGACCCCTTTAGGTATCAACATACATGTGCTCATATACAGGTGTGCTGAGACACAGACGTATACACATATACATAAATAAAAATAAATCTTGAAAAAAATTTTACAACTCAGGGCTGGAGAGATATCTTTGTCTTTAAGAAAACATGCCCCTTGAGTGGGTATTGTGGCCCACACCTTTAATCCTAGAACTCTGAAGGTAGAGGCAGGTAGATCTCGGTGAGTTCAAGGCAGACCTGGCCTACATAGTGAGTTCCAGATCAGCCAGAGCCACAAAGTGAGACCCTGTCTCAAAAACAAAAACCAACCAACCAACCAAACAAAAATGAACAAGTCCCCCCAATACCTCCCCATCACTCACAGCAGGTGTCTTACAACTAACTCCTGCAACTCCAGATTCAGGGATGTTTGATGCCTTGTGACCTCTATGCATGGGAGTACAGATGGCCACAGAAGGGTAATACATTGAAGGGACCAGCTCTCCATTTCGGCAGCCATAACAGCTGAACACGTGCTTGTCTGACCTTGTCCTGGTCACTAGAAAGTCAGATCCCTGCCTCGTGGCAAGGAACGGATCAGAAGTTAGCTTGTGGCGCTATGCTTTACGGCTCTGGGTGTGCTTTACAGACAAGTGCACAGCAATGACTCGCAGAGCATAGCAACCACCCTGGGAGGGCCTATGGGCCATAACAACCAGTTGGCCAATCAACACAGGGCAAGCCCTCCAAGCCTGGAGGCACACCAATCCTGAGCCTGTGCGTACCCCCAGACACTCCCCTTACGCTGCCCTACAAGATCTCTATGCAGCCCCTTCGAGCTGTCTTTTGTAGCCATCTGCCGTGGCAGGTGGGTGGAAGACCCGAGCTAACATGGGGTTAGCTCGTTAAACAATAATAAAGCCCCATGCAATTTGCATCAAGCTCTCAAATCTGCCTGGTGATTGGGGTGACCGAAGTCCTGGGCTGGGACCCCGGAGGCCTGAGTTTTCCGGGGGTCTAACAACATATAACTAAAAATAATAAAAATTAGTCTTTTTTATTTTTGAAGACAGAATTTCTATGTGTAGCCTTGGCTGTCCTGGAATTATCTCTGTAGACCAGGCTGGCCTTAAACTCACAGAGATCCACCTGCTTCTGTCTCCCCAGTGCTGGAAATAAAGCCATATGAATGCTACAACTGCCCAGCAAAATTAATCTTAAAAGCAAACAAACAAAAAACCCACAATTCTTCTGGTGAGGACGGTGGCCACAAAGTTGGGGGTGGGGGCTTTGAGGGAACTTCGGTAAATTCCCAGGTCAAATCCAGCCTCCATTCACTAATAACAAAGAATAAAACCTGGGAAGGAGGGGACTGAAGGATAAAGGAGAAAGATGAGTTTTTTCCCCTCCAGCTTCTAACAGAGTTTTGCAAACAATCGAAGTAATTAAAAGTTCTCAGAAGTAGCCGCTGGTGCCCTTTTCACCGAGGGAATGTGGGCCAACCACGATATATTAAAAGAGAGGGAGCTGCTCCATTGAAGTTAAAAATAACCTTCTGTCACATGGCTGATTTGTTGGAATGCAACAGTAAAGGGCTGTGGGCAGAGGGAGAGCTGGATGCAGCTGGGTAGTTTGTATCAGACCCAGTGCACATCCTGGGGACTGTGTTTGTGTTTGCAGGGAGAAAACAAACGCTATCCCAGCTGACTTAGGGCATCTAACACACGCACACACACACAAAGGAGGCAGGAAGAAGGGAAAGTGAGTTCAAGTTCAGAGCTGTGACCTTTGGGCTTATCAGAAGTGAATGGATGAGAACTGGACACCTGTGCTCACTGGCTGCTGATTCACTAAACAAGGAAGGCCTTCCAGTTTCTCTGCCTTTGAATTTATTTCAAAGGGATATATGGCCCCAAGGAAACCTTTGATCCTGCATTCCTGGGAAAACCAATCTATAGTGTCTTGAAAGAAAAAGAGCTCAGCCAACACAAATCACGCTTGAGACATTGGAGGCTTAAAATTTGTTTCCCAGCCCTGGGGGATTGAACCTAAGGCCTGGTACGTGCTTCACAATCGCTTCACCCCAGAGCCGTCACCTCAGGTCTCTTCACTTTTTATTCTGAGACAGGGTCTTGAAATATTGTCTAGCTGACCTTGAAATCACTCTAGCCCAGGCAGGCCTCAAACTTGTAATTATCCTATTTCAACCTCCTAAATAAAAAGAGTTGAGGGGGTTAGAGAGATGGCTCAGCAGCTAAGAGCAACTCTCAGCACCAACATGGTGGCTCACAATTGTTTGGGACACCAGTTCCAGGGGACCCAACATCCTCATGAAGGCAAAACACCAATGCACATAAAATAAAAATAAGATAAATTATAAAATATGTTGAAATGATAGAGTGCTTGCCCAGCAAGAGCAAAATTCTGTGTTTTACCTCTAATGCTTTATAAACTTGGTGTGGTGGAGCATTCCAGCAGGAAGATAAGAAGTTGAAGGTTATCCTTGGCCTCACAGAGAGTTTGAGGCCAGACTGTGGGGTACAAGAGACCTTGTTTCAAAACAACAACGAAAACAATACAACAACAAACAAAAACAGATAGGACCCATCACCTAGAATGGCTATGAGGCTTACAAAGTGCATAGTGTAACAGCCAACCTAAAAGAAATGCTTAATGAAAGGCTAATGTGTGCTGGCACGAAGACTCAACAAGTAAAGACATTTGCCACAAAACCTGAAGACTTGGGTAGAATCCCCAGAACCCATGTGGTTAAAGGGAAGACACTTCTGCAAGTTGTTCTTTGGCTTTCAAACATAAGCCTTGGTGGCAATGGGAGAAACACACACACACACACACACACACACACACACACACACACACACACACAGACAAATGTAATTAAAATAAATAAAAGGTAGTAGTTATTGTCTTACACATATTTCTGCACCATCTGGCATCAAATTTTTATTTTTTGAGATTAATTTGCAAAAAAACCCTATTTAGTTTGAGTGGGACTCAGTCCCCTACCCACCTCCAACAATGGCCCACTATATATAAAGAAGGAGGCCGACTAAATGTTAGTATTGTCTCTCTGTTCTCAGGTAGAGCAGACACCTTCAGCAGCATTTCCTCTATTCTATCACGCCCACATGTCTGGTTTTCGCTGAACCAGGAGCCCTCTGGCCTGAGTTTTCCAAGCTGCTGACAAGCAGAGACAGGGCCAACATGAAGGAGCTGGTACTGCTTCTTCAAGTTGGCAGCCAGATCTTCTGGTCTTCTAGAATACATTATCTATTTCCAAGTCCATAACGGGAACCACTAAAAAGGGGGCTCTAATGTCTCAGTGGAAGTTTGGGGTTCATAAGCTTAGCACCTCTGGGAAATGGAGGCCAAGTTCTCTGTTGGGCATACAGTGCTGAGAGCAGAAACTACACATGCTAGCTTGTGCAAAATTGAGACAAGTACTGTCTGTCACCAGAACGGATCTCACTTGTGACTGCATTTGTGACGGCATTGGCCAAGGTCCTCAGGGCACCTTTATCCTCCTTGGCCTCTTGCTCATCCCATCACTCTCCTGTGCCCACTGGGTTCCTCTGACAGAAAGCCCTGTAGCAGGAGGAAGGCTCCATGTTATCACTGCTGTAGGGAGCCTTGTGATTCAGAACAGGCCAGGAAGTAATGACATCCCTTCTAGACAGATGACCTTCAGAAGGAAGGTGCTTTTCACCATTCCCCATGTGTCCTGCTGTGTGGTGGGTCCCCGACTAACAGTTTTCCTGTTTTTCTTCACCCTTCACTTCCACATGTAGAGAAGAGAGGTTATTAGGAGAAAGTGGGCCTGACTGTCCAGTATCTTCCTTTTCCTGAGCCATGAGGATTAAGAGGTTGGGCGCTGGGTAGAGGAGGGCACCTCAGTGGCAGAGGGCTTACTTATCCTGGACAAGGCCTTATCGCTAAGAGAGGAAGGAGAAGGATGCTGAGGATTAAAGAGGGGTACAACTACTTCTTTTCACTCTGGTTCATTACTCCTCAGAATTTCTGGGGGATGAGAAATAATGTTTAATTAGGATATAAGGAAGCTACTTGGTCACATACTTCACACTGTATTCTCCAGCCTACAGCCAGTATCAGAAAATAAGCATCTTCTACTTTTTCTCAACTGACTTAGGGTCTGCTATGTTGTTAAAGCTGTATTTTTAATTAACTAATTAATTAATGTGTATACATGTGAGTGCTTGTGTGTGTGTTTGGATGTGTGTGCAGGTGTATGGAGGCCAGAGGACATCTTCAGGCGTTGTTCTTCAGGCACCAAGCACCTATTTTGGTTTCTTTTTTTTCTTGCTTGTTTTGTGTTTTGAGACAAGGTCTATTATGTAGTTCTAGCCGTCCTGGAACTCACTATTTAGACCAAGCTGGCCTTTAACTCAGAGAGATCTATCTGCCTCTGCAGAGCTCTTAAGTGCTGGGACTAAAGGCATGCACCATCACTCCTGGCAACCGTCTACCTTTTTTTGAGACAGGGTCTCTTATTGACCTGCCAAGGAGGCTAGGCGGAGGCTGGGCTGACTTAGTCAGCCCAGGACCCACTTGTCTCCATCTCCCCATCACTAGAATTACAAATGCCTCCATGATGCACATTTTTGTATTAGATCCTGGGGACTAAACTCGGGGTCCTCATGCTTGCACGGCCAGTACTCTACCAACAGAGCCATCTCCAGAGCCCCCCCCCCTTGCTTTTTGGCTCTTGAACTCAAAGAGATCCACCTGCCTTTGCCTCCTGAGTGCTAGGATTAAAGGCGTGTGCCACCACCGCCTGGCTTGCCCACCTATTTTTTGAGACTGCACTTTGATATGTAGCCCTGGTTGTTGGAGAACTCACTATTTGCAATAGGTTGACCCCAAACTTTGGGCAATCCTCTTGCCTCTGCCTCTCGAGTGCTGAGATGATAGGTGACTGCCACCATTCCCAGCCTTGAAATCTGTTATTTCTTAAATACTTTTGCCAAGTCAACCAGAAGCACAGCTGAGAGCTCCAAGGACCGACAGACTCACCCTGGAACTCTTCCTTCCTTCAGAGTGCCCAGCACTAGCAGAATAGTGCACTTCGCCCTGGGAATTTAAAGAGACAGTGGAGGTCTACAGCAGGCTCAGAGGGAAGTCATGAAGGAGGCAGGAAGGCCACATTTACACACAACAGTTGGTGAAAGAACTGGGTTATTTCACATGGAGGGGACAGAAAAACAATGGAGAGAGCCATGTGGAGGGTGTGGCATCCCTGGTATTTTTCCACAGGGTTGCTCACATTGGATCAGTCAGAGTTGTCCCCCACCTCTCTTGTTCCACTCTCATGCTTTTACATATACCTCTGGGAAAGTGCAGGGAAGTGCAGGAGGTTTGGACACGTAAACCAACCTAAAGTCATTTAATAGGAAAAGTTTGGGAAGAAATGAAAATACACAGAAAAGTATAAAGACAAAAGTTAAAGCCAGGTGTGGTGGCACACACTTTTGATCCCAGCTCTTGGAAGGCAGAGGCAGATGGATATCTGTGAGTTTGGGGCCTGTCTGTTCTACAAAGCAAGTTCCTGGACAGCCAGGGCTACACAGAAAACCCCTGTCTCAAAAATAAACAAGTAGGGCTGGAGAAATGGCTCAGTGTTAAGAGCACTGACTGGTCTTTCACAGGTGCTGAGTTCAATTCCCAGCAACCACATGATGGCTCACAACCATCTGTAATGTGATCTGGTTCCCTCTTCTGGCCTGCAGGCATACATGCAGACAAAACAGCAAACAAACAAAACAAAAAAGATGAAAGTTAAAATCAAATACAATCCCTCGGCTCTGAGATAGTACTGTGACTTATTTTTTGCCTTTCTTTTTTTTTTTTTCTTAAAGATTTATTTATTTATGTATACAGTGTTTTGCCTGCATGTATCCCTGCAGGCCAGAAGAGGGCACCAGATCTCATTACAGATGGTTGTGAGCCACCATATGGTTGCTGGGAATTGAATTCAGGACCTCTGGAAGAGCAGCCACTGCTCTTAACCTCTCTGAGCCATCTCTCCAGCCTCCTCCTCCTCCTCCTCCTCCTCCTCCTCTTCTTCTTTTTTTCTTAAAAGGTTTATTTTTATTTTATATGTAGGAGTGCTTTGTCGATCTGTCTGTATGTTTGCCTGGTGTCCTTGGAGGCCAGAAGAAAGTGCAGGATTCTTTGGAACTAGAGTTCCAGATGATTGTGAGCCACAATGTGGGTGCTGGGAATTGAACCTAGGTATTCTGCAAGAGCAGCAAATTCTCTTAACCATGGAGCCTCTTTCCAGGCCCTATTTTCTTTCTTTCTTTCTTTCTTTCTTTCTTTCTTTTGACACAGGGTATCATAATCTCAAACTCACTGTGCAGAGGAAAGTGTCTGTGAAATCCTGACCCTTCTGTTTCTTCCCCAACTAGCGTAGGATTACAAGTGTATAGTACCATGGCCAACCAGCATTTTGATTGATCACTGGCTATCTTTTTTGCTGAATGTATTTTCAATATTCCTCATGTTGACAAGTAGTTCGAATAATAGAAAAATGTATATAAATGTAGAAGATGAACATGGCATTTTCTGAAATGTCTTCCTCTCTATTCTTTTTAAAAACAGGGTTTCATTATGTAGCCCAGGCTAGCCTTTAACTTGTAATCCTTTTGTTTCGGTCTCCTGAATGATAGGATTGCAGACCCATGTGTGCCTACAGCCCACCATTTCTTTTAATAATATCATTTATGTGTTCTATGAAAAATATTTTTACAACTTTCTTTTTTCTTTCAGGCTTTAAAAATACTTGAAATTAGTAGCACTCATTTGAGAAGAAGGTGCTAGCTTTCTGATTCCATTTTGAGAGGTTCCTCTGGGCATGGTGGTGCATGACTTTAATTCCAGCACTCAGGAGACAGATGTGAGTTTGAGGCCTTGAAGCCAGCCTTGTCTACATAGCAGGCAGCACAGACAGCCAGGGAAGAGGGAGAGAGAGGGGGCGAGAGACACACACACACACACACACACACAGAGAGAGAGAGAGAGAGAGAGAGAGAGAGAGAGAGAGAGAGAGAGAAAGAGAGAGAAACCCTTCTTCAAATAACAACAGAAGAATCTCAGTTCCCAGGGGTTGCCCTTAGCTATATTTGACCCCTGCTGTGTGGTCAGACCCTGGAAATAGAAGCAATTTCTTCTTTTTCTTAATTAAATTTTAAATTTAAGTTAAAAACAATCTTATTTTACATACCAATCCCAGTTCCCTCTCCCTCCTGTCCTCCTACTCCCCCCACCATCTCCCCATGGGGGATCATCAAAGTCTGTCACATCATTTGGGGCAAGATTGAGGCCCTCCCCCGTGTATCTAGGCTGAGAGAGTTTCCCTCCATAAAGAATGGGCTCCAAAAAGCCAGTTCATGCACTAGGGATAAATACTGGTTCTACTACCAGCGTCCCTATAGACTGCTCAAGCCCTGTAAACTGACACGCACATTCAGGGGGCCTAGTTCGGTCTTATGCAGGTTCCCTGGAACAATTTCTTAATTTAGAAGACAGCTTTGCTAAGAAAAGGTGGAGCTGGTCGGTGGTGGCATGTGCCTTTAATCCCAGCACTTGAGAGGCAGAGGCAGGTGGATCTCAGTGAGTTCGAGGCCAGTCTGGTCTACAAAGTGAGTTCCAGGACAGCCAGGACTGTTATACAGAGAAACCCTGTCTTGAAAAATCCCACCCCCCCCCAAAAAAAAAGAAAAGGTGGAAAGAGAAGTGATGAACAACAACAACAACAACAGCCAGAGACTCTAGGATGTCTCTCTATACCAGAAATACTCATCACATCCACCCACATTCCCAGGGCCCCTCTGGCTCCAATAATTTGATCATGGGAACATATAAGTGAACAAAGAGTTTCAGAAAGTTCTTTATCAGCGGGAGAGTTACTTTATTCAATGTGTTTCCTAATGTGAGTTGGGACAATAAGGGGAAAGAAAGAGAAGAAATAAAAGGCCAGTTTCTTTGGCCACTATTAATGAATCACCCCCATGTCATTACCCATCCCTAGTCAGGAAAAGCTGAGTTTTTTTCATGCCAAGAAAAACAGCAGGCAGGAAGAAACAAATTATGACCTTGTTTGTGTTTTGTGTCTTAACCATTTGATTTATAGGCCTTGATCCAGTGATTATGGATGAAAGAAAATATTTCAGTGCCCCAGCTGTAACCTGAACTTAACCAGGGGTGGGTCTCATGGCCATGGCTAAAATGTTATGAAACTGAAATGCTTTGAGAATAAAAGATTAAAGTTTGAGGCCATCTGTAGGCATTTTCAAGCTACCCACAAGGTCAAATTCTTTTCTCACACTCTAACATCACAAAACTCTCTTTAGAAAGTTTGCTGCCTTTTTCTCATCCCTGAAGCTGGGCTTTTACTGACTCAGTAAACAGCTAAGTATCTAGTGGTACCAAGCATCAATTCAGACACTGGGGATCCACATCAAAGTCAGAAGACATCTGTGGTCATGGGCTCCATGGGGAGAAGGAAAATAGAAGGATGTATTAGGGAAAGACAGGGAGCTACTAAGAGGAGGCGGCAAGTCTAGGCCTCACTTCGGGGTTGACATTGGACCTGAGATGGAATAAATGTATGTGAGGTTGGGATGGAGGGGACCTTTCCAGGTACATGGAATAACTTCTAAAACAGGCTCATGAAACAGGTCTGGTGGTATAGAAGAAGGTATAGACCAGTAATCCAAGCCCTTAGGAAACTAAGGCAGAAGAATCCCAATTTCAAGGCCTGTGTGGTGGTTTGAATAGGAATGGCCCCATAGACTCATATGCTTGAATGCTTGGTCCATAGGGATGGTACTATTAGGAGGTGTAGCCTTGGAGAAAGTGTACCACTGTGGGGACAGGCTTTGAGGTCTCATATATGCTCAAGCTATGCCCAGCGTGGTACACAGTTCACTTCTTGTTGCCTGCAGATGAAGATGTAGAATTCTCAGCTACCTCTCCGGCACCATGTCTGCCTGTATGCTGCCATGCTTCCCACCATGATGATAACGGACTAAGCCTCTGAACTGTAAGCCAGCCCCGACTAAATGTTTTCCTTTATAAGAGTTGCCATGTTCATGGTGTCTCTTCATAGCAATAGAAATCCTAACTAAAACAGCCTGGAATATACAGCAAGATCTTGTTGCAACAAACAAACAAATATATAAAATCTACAGGCAAATGCTTTATCATGGGGCTATGCTTCTTAAATATCTGATGTCTTTGATAATATTGATATGAAATACAATGCTTCTGTGCTACAGCTGAGTTAAAATTTAATAGCTATCGTGTGGTCAGAACTTCAGCAGTAAGTATAGAGAGCTAAAATGTTGCAGGTCTAAACCCCAAATTATCTTGAACTATCTTAGTCTTTTAAGTAGCCAGTCAATCACCTTCCTCTTTATGTGAATTGATATTCTTATGATCAGAACTCAAAAACAATTTAAGAGGTCGACCTAAAGGAAATCTGTCGCACCCTATGAAAGGGTCTTTGTTCTCCCAAGGCCTTCATCACAACTTCCTCCAGAATACAAACCTCAAACATTATAGCACTCGCTCCTCCACAGGTTATTGTGGCCTTAACTCTTCTACTTACCATTTACCCTCAGTACTGCTCCGGCCACGCCCATCTAAGGCTGCTTCCTCACCCTCGAGTTCTCTACTGCAGGGCTCTGCAGACTCTCCCCACCCCCTCGAATTCTCTCTCTACTGCAGGGCTCTGCCTCTCCCCGCCCCCACGTTCTCTCTCTACTGCAGGGTTCTGCCTTTCCCCACCCCCATGTTCTCTACAGCTCTACAGCGGGGTTCTGATGACAGCTCCGGGCTTTGTTCTACAACCAGGGCTTTGGATCTCCTCTACCTTCTCTTCAGTGCTCTTCCTCCCCGGGTTCGGTCCCCTCCTTTGTGGCTTCTCGTCCTAACTGAAACTCTGCTCCTTCTTCCCTTCGCCTTGATAAACCTCTGAGTTTTCGGAGACCCGGAATTCCAGAACCGGGTTGGGTGTTCCTGCGGGCTTGAAACTGAATCCCTTGTCTTTATTCCCATCCTTTCCTAAAACGCTAGGATCTCAGCTGTAATCATGGACTTCCTTGTCTCCAGGAGGGTAGGCTAAGGCTCACAAAGACTTGTCTGCACTCTCTCCCTTTTCCCAGAACCATTTGATTTACCAAACAAACAATTCCTCCCCAGTGGTTGGTGTCCCGGTTACACTGGATTTTCTCCCTCTGTCCTGTGACCTGCTTTCCTGCTTTTCTTTGGCTAAGACTGAGTATCCCTCTGCCACCCCCACTTGACACTCCTGTCTCTCTACACTTTTGTCTGGGTCCAGTCTAATGTCCTCAGACTCAACAGTAAGTCTCCAAGTAGGTTGGTGAATTTATCTGTTCAATGTTACTATGTCTCATAATACTCAAAAGGAAAATAAAGTACAAGGAAAAGTAAGAAAGAAAAGAGAAGGCTAGAAGGGTGTAAGAATGAAAATATTTTAGCAGGGATGGAGAGATGGCTCAGTGCTCATTGAGCTTGTGCTCTCTCCTAGGATCCCCGGTTTGATTCTCAGCATCCACCGTTGGTGGCTCTCAGACACCTGTAACTCTGATTCTAGGGGATCTGACACCCTCATCCGGTCTCCAATGACACCCACAATGCACATCCCCACACATCCATGTTCATAAAAAAAAAATCCTTAAGACATTTTTTATTAAAGTTCTGTATGATAAGACTGTTCACAGTTAAGATGGCTGGATTTTCTGAGAATGGAAAAATAAAGCTAAGGAAGCTTTGACAAGGTACAAAAGATCTTAAGTTACACGAGCTCTGTCAAAGATAAGACTTCACATGATATATGTAGGATAATTAAAGGCAATTAAAAATATCTAAGGTCAAAGTTCAATCAAACCTCTACTTAAATTTGTAAGTTATGTAAGAGATAAGGCTAGAGATGATATATGCATAATAGTTAAATATTAAAAATATCTAAGGTCAAAGTTCAATCACACTTCTACTTAAATCAGGAAGATTCTCTTAAGTTATTGATCTGTTCTTGATAGCATTTACAAGTACCATCTTAAAAAACAAGACTATATGCTTAATCCAGAATTTTTTTTAAAGATTTTATTTATTTATACAACATTCTGCTTCCATGTATATCTGCACACCAGAAGGGGACACCTCATTAGGGATGATGGTTGTGAGCCACCATGTGATTGCTGGGAATTGAACTCAGGACCTCTGGAAGGGCAGTCGGTACTCTTAACCTCTGAGCCATCTCTCCAGCCCTAATCCAGAATTTTTAAACCTGTTTAGTTTTTGCCCAAGTTTTTAGGTATTTAATAACTATTTTGAAGGCCTATACATACATGGACAGAAAGTCTAAAAGGGACACTATTTAATTCTTATTCTCTAAGGTCAGCTAGTTCCTAAGAGACCATGGGACATTTCTTGAGAGGTTCTGAAGCTCTGGCAAGTCACCTGCCCCTCCTGTGCAGAGAGTTCATGAGACTCCCGCAAACTGGATTCTAACATGTATACATTCTATAAAGAGGAGCGCCAATACGGAAGGATATGCCCCCAGTATTTCCAAGGAGAGCCACTGTCAGTAAGGCCTGACCCCTCCTCAGCAGATGACACAGCTGGTTAAAAAAAGGATGATGGGGCCTTGGAGAGATGGTTCAGTGGCTGCCCTGCACCACCACTAAGTTCGAGTATCGGTCGAAAGACTGGAGATTTGGATGAACGACAAAATGTCCAGTCCTTTTCTGAGAGAATGTCTCTCCCACCTTTATTGTGAAGCAGCCTTATATACAAACTTACAAAAACCCCAGGTGTAAGGATGTTGATGCTAGTGGGGCAAGGTTGGGAAAACAGGAGGTACCTGTGGTTATGCTGGAAAACAACTCATAGAGACCCCGTGGGGGCTGGGTCCCAACATGGTTCAATGGTTCAGAGCAGTTGTCCTTGCAGAGGACCTGGTTCAGTTCCCATCACCCACAGGGTGGTTTACAACTATTCATAATGCTAGTTACAGGGGATTCTATGCCCTCTTCTGACCTTCACCGGCATCAAGCAAGCACAAGATGCACAAACAAACATACGGGCAAAAAAAAGGTTTTGGAGTTAGGGGCTCTTTCCAGGCCCAAGTGACCCCTGGGGACTAAATCCTCACCTATATGGTCTTAAACATCCAGCAGGAAAATGTGATTAATGATTAAAATAATTGATAATAATATATAACAGCAATACAACTAAACTATACTTTAAAAGAGATGAAGGATCCAAGTGTTAAAGCCCGGAGTATGTGCTACTGAGAGCCAGGTGGACATCCCCAGTTGTAAGATATGAGAAGATGATCATGCTTTTCCTAACAGTAAACAAAATAGTTTGTATGTAGTCAGACTTTCTTTGGACCTCCAACTCCCAAATAATGACACAGAGACTTCTTAAGTATGAAAGTTTTGCCTTAGCTTAGCCTTGTTCCCAACTAGCTCTTATAACTTAAATTAACCTGTTTATATTAATCTATGTTCTGCCATGTGGCTTGTTGCCTCTCCTCCATATTGCACATCTAACTTGCTGTACGTCTTGCTAGCGAATCCCTCCTCTCTTCTTCCCAGAGTTCCTATCTTTGTCCAGAGGTTTTGCCTATCCTCTGCTGTCAAGCTATTGGCCATTCAGCTCTTTATCAAACCAATTAGAAAGTGCCTTAGCAGAAACACATCTTCACAGTGTACAAAAAGATTATCCCACATTTGTATAATCCTGATAATTTTGCTAATATCTCTTTTGCTTTACAAGGTCTACAAAATGAGATCAAAACCGCATCAAACAATCTCATCCTCTTGGTGAACAACTTTGAAATAGAATCCCTGGATCTTTGTAGTAAAAAGTGGATTGTATCCATTAGACTCTGGGTAGTGACACTATTAATCTTTGGACTTGTGTTCTCAACTTATCTGTTACAATCTTGGTAATGAGACTATTAATCTTCTGACTTTGTGTATTCAACTGATCCTTAATTTTATCTACTCTTGTTGACGGTCAACCCACATTTAGTTGATCCCGTGACAATCTAACTCCACTATTTGGGTCACCTCATTTGCCCTCCAATGCCTGGAAGTCAGCAAGAGTGGAGATCCTAAACCCTATGTGTCTGAACTTCAGCCAGAGCTTTCCAGGTTGACTTGATGTCTATTTCCTAAGTGATTTTAAGGTTCAACTCTTTGGGGGAAATGTTAAGTAGCAAGACAGATATTAGTGGGCACGAATAGAGGATATTGGGAAAGGACCCCCCCCAATAAACTTTGCATGCTTCCCTCTGACATTTGGACCTTTTTTATTTTAATTTTATTTTTGCCTGCATGTATATTTGTGTGAAGGTGTTGGATACCCTGGAACTGGAGTTACAGACAGTTGTGAGCTGCCATGTGGTTCTGGGAATTGAAACACGGGTCCTCTGGAAGAGTAGCCATTGCTCTTAACCACTGGGCCATCTCTCCAGCCCCCATTTGGACCTTTCTACTCATTGTTTGAAGCTCCCCCACCTTCTGCCATGTGGCTGCTGGCTGACCTTCATTACTAAAATTGCCTGTTTCTTAATTAAAAGGCATGGTTTTCTACTCTGTCTTTTAACTAGAAGACATGTTGACAGCATCCTTTCCCTGATACCAGAAGCTGCTCCAGGACAGCCGTGCCCTCCCCATCCCCACCCCAATAAGATGTTACCTTTGTCCAGTAGGAGAGAGCTACAAGAATGGTAAGTACTCCTTTCTCCACCCATCTATAGGAACAAAAATCAGGACTGTTAGCCAAGACATTTTGTAATGTTCCTCTATTTTGGTTAAATCTCTAGAATTAACCTGCTTCTCTGAATTCTAGCTGCTCATGCCTTATTAATCCCTAGTAATGACCTTCCAGGAAACATGTTTATCGATCACCTAACATTCTTTAATTGGTTGCCCTAACAATGTCTAACTGCCCCACCCCCCCAAAGAAACTATTCTCTTTGCAAACCGTCTTGTTATGAAACCCTAAGATGGGACTGCTGCTCTGCATGTGGTCTGGACTCTGTAGAGCCCTGGCCATCCTGCTATCCACCTGTCTTTCTACAGCATTAATAATTCTTCCAATAATCTCTAAGAGGACAGTTTGCCTCAGAGTCTGCTTTGAATCTGAAACCCCAAACCTTTTTACTGGGAATCAAATCAAGAACTTTGCACATGCACAAGAGTTTGGCAGCGCTCTACTACTAAGCTGCATTCCTGGCCTGCTTTCAGGCATTTTTAAATTGGCTACTGGTGTTTATGGTTGATTGGTTGTTTTGGTTTCTTTTTGTAGCCCTGGCTGCTGTGGAACGCACTCTGTAGATCAGGCTGGCCTCAAACTCAGGGATCCTTTGCCTCCTGAGTGCTGGGATTAAAGGTGTGTGACACTACCACCCAGCAGCTATTGGTCTTTTTAAATTTAAATCTACTGGGCTTATGGTTACAGTACAAGCACTTGCTATCAAGCCTGATAGTCTGACTTAGAGTCTCAGGACTCACATGTCAGAAGCCCAGAACCAGCACCTGCAAGTTGACTGTCTTCCATACAAGCACTGTGGCAAGTGCAACCGCCCCCAATAATTAATTGAATTGCATTTGTTTATTTGGTGTGTGTGTTAATGACACATGTGTGTGAGTGCAGGTGCATGCATGCACAAGATGGTTTTCTCTTTCTACCATTCCTCTGGGATCAAACCTGATGGGGGGTGTCCTTCTGTATGCTGTATTTCTCTCTCTCTCTCTCTCTCTCTCTCTCTCTCTCTCTCTTTTAAAAAAAGATTTATTATTTATTATTATACAGTGTTCTGCCTGCATGCTGGAAGAAGGCACCAGATCTCATTATTATAGATGGTTGTGAGCCATCATGTGGATGCTGGGAGTTGAACCTGGGTCCTCTGGAAGAGCAGTCAGTGCTCTTAATCCCTGAGCCATTTCTCCAGCCCTGTATGCTGTATCTCTTGTTGGTTGATGAATAAAGCTGTTTCAGCCAGTGGACAGGCAGGATTTATCCAGGTGGGAAATCCAAACAGGGATAGAGAAAAGTAGTAGGCGGAGTGAAGGAGATGCCATGTAGCTGCCAAGGAAGCAAGAAACCCAGACATCATCAGTAAGCCAAGATCACGTGGAGATACACAGATTAAAGAAATAGGTTAATAATTAAGAGAGAGCTAGTCAATAAGAAGCCTGAGTTATCGGCCAAACAATTTACAATTAATATAAGCCTCTGTGTGTTTATTTGGGACTAAATGGCTGCGGGACTAGGTGGGACAGAAACTCTACGAAACCCAGATCCTCAGGCTTGTGTGGCAAGTACTTTTACCTGCTGACCCACCTCTCCCTCCTGATTATTGACCTTCTGTTAAATTAGGAGAGTTCTACACATATTTTTTTCTCCATTTTTTTAATTTGAATTAGAAACAAGATTGTTTTACATGTCAATCCCAGTTCCCTTTCCCTCCCCTCCTCCCCTGCTCCTTCAACTAACACCCTACCTATCCCATACCCTTTCTGCTCCCCAGGGAGGGTGAGGCCTTCCATAGGGGGTCTTCAGAGTCTGTCATAGCCTATGGGATAGAGCCTAGGCCCACCTCCGTGTGTCTAGGCTCAGGGAGTATCCCTCTATGTGGAATGGGCTCCCAAAGTCCATTCCAATGCTAGGGATAAGTACTGATCTACTACGAGAGGCCCCATAGATTTCTGAGGTCTCCTCACTGACACCCATGTTCATAGGGTCTAGATCAGTCCCATGCTGGTTTCCTAGCTGTCAGTCTGGGGACCAAGAGCTCTCCCTTGTTCAGGTCAGCTGTCTCTGTGGGTTTCACCAGCCTAGTCTGGACCCCTTTGCTCATCAGTCCTCCTTCTCTGCAACTGGATTCCAGTTCAGTTTAGTGTTTAGCTGTGGTTGTCTGCTTCTCCTTCCACCAGCTGCTGGATGAAGGCTATAGGATGGCATATAAGTTAGTCATCAATCTCATTATCAGGGAAGGGCATTTAAGGTAGCCTCTCCTCTCTTGCTTAGATTGTTAGTTGGTGTCATCTACACATAGTTTTTTAGAATATAGCTTTACATAGTTTACATACAAGTACCTTATATTAGATATATGACTTCCCAACATGTCCTCCTTTTTTTTTTTTTCCCCCGAGATAGGGTTTCTCTGTGGCTTTGGAGGCTGTCCTGGAACTAGCTCTTGTAGACCAGGCTGGCCTTGAACTCACAGAGATCTGCCTGCCTCTGCCTCCCGAGTGCTGGGACTAAAGGCGTGCGCCACCACTGCTCGGCCATGTCCTCCCTTTTTATAAGCTGTCTTTTAGTTTTCTTGATAGTAATCTTTGAAGATATATTTCTAAAATTTTGACAAAGTTAGGTTTATGAAATGGCCAGCAGGTAAAAGTGCTTATGGCACAAATTTGACAATCGTAGTTTGATCCCTAGATCCCACAGTGGAAGGAGAGAACCGACTCATAGCATACACATGCCCACACTAATGCTCACACAGACATCACTCTCGTGTACAATAATAGTAATAATAATAAATGCAATTTAATATTGGCAAAGTTCAAGTTATTTATTTTTTGTCTTGACCCTTGAGCTCTTGTGGTTGTATTTATTCCTCTTGCTTTTAATTGTAACAGTTGTTTGAGAGATCAAGAGTTGCACTCACCTCTCTATTTGCATGTAGAGGGTAGAAGTCAATGTCAGGTGTCCTCTATTTTTCCCAACCTTATTTACTGAGACAGGGTCTCTCACTAACCCTGGAACCTCATGTTTAGATCATAATGGCTTGCCAGTGAGTACTTAGAATCTGTCTCCACTCCTCAGTGCTGGGGTTACAGGCATGTTCTCATAGGGTCTGTCTTTACATGAGTTCCAAACTCAGGTCCTCATGCTTGCATAGCAAGAACTTTACCCGCAGAGCCACCTTCTCAGCCCACTGTTTCCATGTTTCCTAACTCTGAGTTAGCACAATTGTGTTAATTACTTTTTCTTGTGTTATGTCCAAGTCTTTGATTATGTTTGGATTTTAGCTTAATGGTTTCTTCAGAAAAATTCATGGGAAAGATTTAATTATTATTAGGTTGTTCAAGCACCAAAGAAGGCCACCTTTTCTCACAGACTTATTTATTTATTTTTGGTTTCTGGAACAGGATTTCTCTGTGTGTCTCTTGTTGTTTTGACAGCTCTGTAGACCAGGCTGTCCTTGAACTCAGAGATTCTCCTGCCTCTCCCTCTGGAGTGCTGTGATTAAATGTATGTGCCGCCACCACCTGGCTCATCACTGATTCAAAGTAACATTTTCTTTTTTTTTTTTAAGATTTTATTTATTTATTTATTATGTATACAACATTCTACTTCCATGTATATCTGCACATCAGAAGAGGGCACCAGATCTCATAACAGATGGTTGTGAGCCACTCTGTGGTTGCTGGGAATTGAACTCAGAACCTCTGGAAGAGCAGTCGGTGCTCTTAACCTCTGAGCCATCTCTCAAGCCCTCAAAGTAACAGTTTCACCTCAACATCTATTCTAATTTTTTTCAGCCCTGAGACTGGGACCTGGGGCCTCACACTCACTAGTTGAAAGCTTTAATATTAAGCTATATTCTTAGCTCTGCTCTTTTTTTTTTTTTTAAGTTGGGGACTAGCAAGATGACTTATCCAGTGGTAAAAGCAATTGTTAGCAAGCTTGATGACCTGAATTGGATCTCTGGAACCCACATGATAGAAGGAGAGAAACCAACTACCACACATCACCACCTGACCTAACAGTGACAAATGCATGCCCACATGTGTACATGTATATGTACATATATACATACAGAGAGAAATAAATGTTTAAGAATTAAAAGATATTCTGAGACAGGATGCTATCACTTGATTATGAAATGTCCCCCATAGGCTCACGTTTTGGAACACTTGGTGGTGGTGCAATTTGAGGAAGTTGTGAAACCTTCAAGAAGTAGAGCATAGACGAGGAAGTAGCCTGCCAGACTATGAAACAAGGCATTCCAGGGAATTGGAATTTCTCCCAGGACTTCAGTGCTTTGGGAAGAAAAAGGCAGAAGCTTTTTTAAGAGGGAGAAGCTATAGTCATTGGAGAGGAGGGAATCTCAACTGAGAATATGCCTCCATAAGACTGGGCTGTTGATGGCCAGGTGATGGTGGCACAGGCTTCAATCCCAGCACTGAGGAGGTTGAGGCAGGCAGATCTCCAAGTTTGAGGCCATTCTGGTCTATAGAGTGAGTTCCAGGACACAGAGAAACCCAGTCTTGGAGAAAAAAAAAAGACTGGACTGTTGGCAAGCCTGACCATCAGTGGTTCTCAAGCTTCCTACCGCTGCAATCTTTTAATACAGTTCCTTATATTGTGGTGACCCCAAGCCATAGTTATTTTCATTGCTGTATCATAATTGCAACTTTGCTACTGTTATGAGCCATAATGTAAATATCTGATAAGCAACCTTGTGGGTTGAGAGGGTTGTTTGACCCCTCCCCCCAAGAGGTCATGACCCACAGGTTGAGAACCAATGCTGTAGAATATTTTCTTAATTAGTGATTGATGGGGGAGGGTTCAATCTACTGCAGGTGGTGTCATCCCTGGCCTGGTGGTCCCAGGTTCTATAAGAGAGGTTCTATGAGCAAGCCATGAGGAACAAGCCAGTAAGCAGCACCCCTCCATTTCTTCTGCATCACTTTCTGCCTCCAGGTTCCAGCCCTGCTTGAGTTCCTGTCCTGACTTCTCTCTATAACATGGAAGTGTAAGCCAAACAAGTCCTTTCCTCCCCAACTTGATTTTGGCCATGGTGTTTCATCACAGTAACAGAAACCCTAGTCACCAGGACAACTTGTCTCCCAGAGAGATTTCACAGTGCTAATACTTGCCATACCACCTTGCAGGATGAGACTGAAGCTCATTGATGGGTGGGACCTCGCCTTAACCTGGACTGAATAGATACACATTACTCTGGACATCTACTTACATCTCAGCTTCATGTGAGGACCCAGCAGATGGAATGGGGGCGGGGTTCACTAGATCTTTGTCCCTCTTCCCAGTGTGGCCACATTGAATGCATCTTCTTCTGTAGCCAGGCCCTATGTAGGCGTGGCTACTTTTCTGCTTTTCATTTTTTATTTGCTTCTTTTAATTGTCGTATAGAAGTGAGAGGCTGGTAATGTGCACTTATTTTTACTTCTTTTTTTTTTCCCTTTTGCTGCAGCTTGAATATGGGCCTTTGTGTGTGCTAGGCAAATGCTCTGTTACAGAGCCACACCTCCAGTCCATGTTTATTTTTGAAATGTGAACATACTTATTACCAATTAAAAACAAACTGACAACCCTGGAAGGAGGAAGAATGAGGTTCTGATGCTAGGCAGCTGAACTCAAAGAGGAAAACATCCTCATTAGTGCCTGTTTGTCCAGAGCTTTCCCCAGATAAAAAGTAGGGGAAAGCAGGCTGATCTGAGGGTGCGAATTTTGCCACAGAATGCTGATGACCAGGCTAGAGGATAAAGGTTCCTAGCTTTGCAATAACAAACTTCCCAAAGAACTTCTCAGAGGTTGGCCCTGGGAAGGAAAAAAGAGAATGATGGACTGTGATAGCTTTAAAAATCCGTCTTTCCCTCAGGGAAAGACCTACTTTTCCTTTTCCAGAGGAACATCTTCCACCTCTCCCTTCGACAGAGTTTCTCCCATTCTATCTTTTTTTTAAAGATCTTATTTATTTATTGTGTATACAGTTATCTGCATGTTATTGTGTATACAGTTATCTGCATGCATGCACACCCGAAGAGGGCACCAGGTCTCATTACAGATGGTTGTCAGCCACCATGTGGTTGCTGGGAATTGAACTCTGGTCCACTGGAAGAGCAGTCGGTGCTCTTAACCTCTGAGTCATCTCTCCAGCCCCCATTCTATCCTTTTTAAAGACACCAAACATTATGCTGGGCAGTGGTGGTGCACACCTTTAATCCCAGCACTGGGGAGGCAGAGGCAGGCAGATCTTTGTGAGTTCGAGGCCAGTCTGGTCTACAAAAAGGGTTCCAGGAAAGGCTCCAATGCTACAGAGACCCTGTCTGGAAAAAACAAACAAAAACAAAACCAAAACAAACAAAAAACACTATTGGAGGTAGAAAGGAAATGATGAGAGAACTTTAATTAAATCATCATATGGATGATAAAGGTATTTTTATCATGATTTAAAATTCAGTGTTTTTCAACACTGTTCACAGACAAACTGCATGAAAAACAAGGGAAACACTTGCTAAAAATGTCAATTTCTGGCTCTATATCCGTACCTACCGGTCTCTGCATGTGCGGCAGAGAATCCTCAGAAGATTCGCATGTACTGAGGTTCCTTCTGAGCTATCAAATATGTGCAGAGAGCTTGTTTTCACTGCTTTTGGCAATAATCTCTTTTAGAAATTAAATCTCTCTCTCTCTCTCTCTCACACACACACACACAGAGAGAGAGAGAGAGAAAGGTACATTATATGTGTCTGTGTGCCTATGTTTCATTTCTTTCAGAGGAGAACTGGTTTCTTTGGATTTTTTTCTTTTGTTCAGAGCTGGAAATTGAACCCAGGGCCTCAGACATGCTAATTAGGCATTGTATTTTTACACCCTCAGCTTCCAGAGTTTGTTTTTTTTGCTAGAAGTGGTCACACACACACTTAATCTTAGTATTTGGGAAATGGAGGCAGAGGCAGGATCTCTGTGGGTTCAAGGCCAGCCTGGTCTACAGAGTGTGTTCCAGGACAGCCAGGGCTGTTACACAGAGAAACCCTGTCTCGAAAAAACAACCAATCAAACAAAAAAGATAAGAGGTTCACAACCCTGAACTTTAACTTGGAATTCCGAAATACCTAGACTTCTGGCAGGGGTCTGAAGTAAGTCCCATTTTAGTTTTTTTGTTTTGTTTTTTGTTTTTGTTTTTTTTCTGAAACAGGGTTTCTCTGTATTGTTTTGGAACCTGTCCTGAAACTCACTCTGTAGACCAGGCTGGCCTCCAACTCACAGAGATCCACCTGCCTCTGCCTCCTGAGTGCTGGGAATAAAGGCGTGCACCACCTTTAGGCTCCACCGCCTGGCATCCATTTTAGGTCATTTAAAAACTAAAATAGTGTTGACAGGTCCTGATCACTGAAAGATTCCATCAGAGATCATTTTTTTTTTTTTTTTTTTTTTTTGTAGTGGAGGAAACTTGGGGTATCTGCTCATGCCTCCAAGTGCTGTCCTTGTGTGTTGTGCCCTGGTGTCCAAAGCCAGCTGCAATTTACACAGCGACTGCTGTGTGCTCAGACCTTTCTTTACACACTCCCATTTAGTGTGTCAAGCGTCTGCAAAAGGAAGGTAGAGGTCATCACGCCCATTTTTATTGCGGAGCCGTTTGGAGCCTAAGGGGAACCAGAGCAACCCGGGGCTGCAATTCTGTTCGGGAAGATAGAGCTTCCGGTGACTCGGGGAACCCAGGGTGGAGGGAAGGGAAAAGAGACTCTGGAGACCCGGTTCTTTCAGGACTATGTTTGCCTGTGGGCCCAGCGAAGAGAACCCTCTCCCGAGGTGACATCTGTCACCCGGCAACGTTTAGGCGCCGGTCCAAAATCACGGTATCTGATTGGCAAGGTTGGAAGGACTGGACGACGCTGATTGGTTACCTGGAGGTCGGACCAGGCTTTACCCGGTTACGGAAGCCGACGAGGAACAAGCGCGGGCCGGACCTGAAGGAAGTTCGCTGCAGAACCCCAGATAGCGGTAGAGAGGGACTCGGACCCAATGGCGACCTCAGAGGCCTGCGGCAGCGGCGGGAATGACGAGGGCTGCGACCCCTCCGTCAAGTACTACCGGCTGGAGGAGGTGGCGAAGCGAAACTCCGCGGAGGAGACGTGGATGGTGATCCACGGGCGAGTCTACAATATTACCCGCTTCCTCAGCGAGGTGCGGGCCTGGGAGGCGGGAGGCCGCCGCGCGCTGCCGGGGTGAGGGGTGGAGGCCACGCGCAGCCGTCGCGCGGCGCGCCGGAAGGGACCGCAACCCTCTGGGGGACCTCCCGGGAGGCAGGCACGGGCTCTCGTGGCTGCAGTCTCAGCCTCGGGTGACAGCGTGCGTTTCTTAATGAATGCAGTACTTGCTAGATCACGTGGCAGACCATCAGCCCGTTTTCCATATAGAGAGACTGAGGCTCGCGGAGGCCCGTTTTCCATATAGAGAAACTGAGGCTCGCGAAGGCCGAGAACCCTCAAGGTCACACACACACACACACACACACACACACACACACACACAACACACACACTTACTTAACGGCCTAATCCACACACACACACACACACACACACACACACACACACAACGGCCTAATCCACACACACACACACACACACACACACACACTCTCTCTCTCTCTCTCTCTCTCTCTCTCTCTCTCTCTCTCTCTCTCTCTCTCTCTCACTTACTTACTTAACGGCCTAATCCAGTCGAAACCGTTTCAGAACTGCTCCTTACTTTCCAGAAAGTATGCCTTAGGAAACAGTACCTTTGGGGCTTTTATTTTCTTGAGGAGAAGCCGAGAATTTTTTTTTATTAAAAAATTAAATTATTATGTGTACGAGGGCTTGTGCATCAGTGTTTTGGTACCTGCAAAGGTCAGAACCCCAGGAGCTGGAGTAATGTGGGTTCTGGGTACTGAACTTGGATCCTCTGAGAGTGTAGTTTGTGCTCTTAACCAATGACTACTCTCTCCAGTGGAGCCGAGATTCCTGCTATCCCCGTTCCCAACTAGCCAGTTGATTTTGATTTTTGTTGTTAAAGACCAGGTCTCATTGTATATATCCTTGTCTGTCCTGGAACTCTTTGTAGACCAGTCTGGCCTCAAACTCAGAGAGATCTGCCTGCCTCTGCTTCCTGAGTGCTGAGTTAAAGGATGATGGCCTGATTTCTTTTCTTTCTTTTTTTTTTTTTTTTAGATATTTTCCTCCCCTATTTTGAGTTGACCTAGAAGCCATGATTTTTTCCCCTTTTGCCATTGACTATATATTCCGTCACTTTATTTTTTATTTTTGAAACTTCTAAAGGTATTGGGGATTGACCTTGGGCCTTGGCCATATTAGGCAAGTCTTTTACTTTTAAGCTAAATTTCTCAACCCTTTTTCTTAGCTCTTCAGATCAAATCTCATTACACAAGATTTCTTTGAGACGGTTGTGCAATAGATAATTTTTTTTTTCTTCCTGAGACAGGGTCTGATGTATCCCAAGCTGGCTTTCATCTCAACTATGTTGTCGTCTATTTAGACCTTGAACTTTTTCTCGGACTCACAGAGATCCGCCTTCCTCTGCCCCCTGAGTGCTGGGATTAGAGGCATGTGCCACCACCGCCCGGCTAGACCTTGAACTTCTAATTTTCCTGTGTGTGCCCTGCTAGGGATCCAGTCCTCTTGCTTGTCAGGCACTCTGTCAACTGAATTACATCTCTAGACTTAGGTTTGACAGGTATTCAGCCACGTAATCACCTCTGAGGAAATGGAGCATCTTCATTCCCCTAAAATGTACCCTTTTGTTCCTTTGCTGTCATTCTCAACCTCAGGGAAGCAGTGATCAGCAGTCACTAAAGATTAGTTTGAAGCCTTGATTTGTGTGATCATTTTTATTTTGTTATAGAATAATACCCTATGGCTGATATCTTATAATTCAGCTTTGTTTTGAGAACAATTCATTTGTGTGTGTGTGTGTGTGTGTGTGTGTGTGTGATATTGGATATTGCATATGAAGGCCTTGCACATACCAGGCAAACACTACTTCTGAACTATTTTCCCAGAGCCACACCTTCCCTCTAGAGTCTCAGTATAAAGTTTTGCAAAAAGGACATTGTGCTAATGAATTTTTCCTAGTAGACAATGAACAAAATTAAAGAATTTGGTAATTTCTTACATTTGTATAGTAGACCATACACTCCACCCCCCAAAGGCTGGGAAATGAACCCAGGACCCTCACACATGCTAGGCAAGTAAAGTATTCTACCCTGAATGTCATTGTTTGAGACAGGATTTTACTCTGCGGCCCAGGCTAGGGACTAAACTCTTTGTAGTCCTACCTCAGCCTCCTGAGAGCTGGGTCTCCAAGTCTGTGCCACCATATCTGACTCTCGGGTTTGCTCTTCCTCCTTTTAAAGAAATGGTTCTTCAGATTGCACCCGGGGCCTTAGATGAATACAGGGCAAGCACTGTACCATACCTCTATACACCCAGCCCAGTCATTTGTTGTTTTGTTTGTTGAAACAAATCTTACATAACCTTTAACTTTTGATTCTCCCAAGTACTAGAATTAATGATGCCTGTATAACATCACTCCTGGCCAGGCCCCTCTTTTCTGTCATTCCACCCTTCCTTTCTCTCTCTCTCTCTCTCTCTCTCTCTCTCTCTCTCTCTCTCTCTCTCTGATGTCTGCCTGCCTCTGCTTCCTGAGTCCTGAGATTAAAGGTGCTCAGCTTAATTTTTTTTAAACAACTTGTTAAGAGTGACATGGTTAGGGATACCAGAAATAGTTTCTGGGAGATTATGATCATACAATTGTCTGATGAGTGACAGTCAGGCTTAGAAGATCCCTTGATTTCTTTTGTCCACATAGTATTACTTTAAAATCCTAGTTTTAAGTATGTATTCTGGTATTTGCCTTCTAAGACATTTTCTGTTAAATTATAGTCCATAATATGGAGGCAGTCCATTATTTTACTTCAAGCTTTGTGATTTTCATTTTCCCAGAATTTATTGATTGAGCATAGATAGTGAATTTGGAAGGATCCAGGTAAGTAAAGGTTATCCGCCTATTTTACCATGAACTGATGTATCTACAGATGACATCTGGTAGGCAAGGCTTCCCTTGAAGCTTGAGATATGGCTCTTTATCTTCAGTTAGCTGTTTCTTTGTTGTCTTTTTTTCTTTTTCTTTTTTTTTTTTTTAAGATTTATTTATTTATTATGTATACAACATTCTGCATCCATATATGCTTGCACGCCAGAAGAGGGCACCAGATCACCAGATCTCATTACAGATGGTTGTGAGCCACCATGTGGTTGCTGGGAATTGAACTCAGGACCTCTGGAAGAATAGTCAGTGCTCTTAACCTCTGAGCCATTTCTCCAGCCCTCTTATTTTTTATTTATTTTTTTTTTAAGACAGGGTCTTAACCTGTATTCCATGCTGGCTTTAGGGTGCCCAGAATGGCCTTGATTTGTGGCAGTCCTTCTGTATCAGCTTCCTTAGTGTTGATACGACACACTTGAACCACCATGCTTAGTTTGCAGTTAGCTGTTCCTGGTTAACCTGTTCCATAATCTCTATCATTCCAAGCTTATTCATTCATCTACTTAGGCAAATATTAAACCTCTACTTAGTGCCAGATGCTGTTTTAGGTACTAAGGATACGGTAGTGGATCTATGCCATCTAAAGTCCACAATGCATAGGAAACAGACAGTAAACCGAGTAAATGAATGAATTGTAATCCATGGTTAGATAGGTGCTAAGAAGAAAGGGGATGGTGTAATCTGTGTATATATGGTGGAGAGAGTAAAGATAAGGGATTGACATTTTTGGTATGAAAGCCAGGGATAGTGTCTTGAGGGTGAGTAAAGGCCAGGAGTAAAGTGAGGGAGCTAGTCAGGTGGATGTCTACAGGGAGAGCATTCCTTGGGGGAGGGCACAAGAGGCCTTGAGGTAAGAATATGTCTGATATGTTTGGGGACATTGGTTGGGTAGTAGCACAGGAGACCAGAATGATTAGAGGGTTGATCATGTTCCAGCTTTGTTGGTTTTAGGATGAAGTTTGATTTTTATTCTGAGATGGGAAATCACTGGAGAAAAAGCATGATATAATGCAATTTAATGTTTAATTGGGTCATTTCTCAAGCTCTATTGAGAAAGCAGTGATGGAGGACAAAGGTAGAATTGGGGAGCATAGTTAAGGAAGATGTTGTAATTAAGGCAAAGAATAGTGGCTTGGACTAGAAGGGTAATAAGTACACGCTGGGTGGTGGCGCCTTTAATCCCAGCACTCAGGAGGCAGAGCCAGGCAGATGTATAAGTTTGAGGACAGCCTGGTCTACAGAGCGAGTTCCAGTACAGCCAGGACTGTTACACAGAGAAACCCTGTCTCAAGTCTCCCCTCTCCTCCCAAAAAAGATAATATGGCCAGAAAACTATGCAGAAGCCAGTAAATCTGGCTTGGTAGGTAACTCACATGAGGTACCAGTAGATGTTGGATTCCCTTGAATTAGAGTTACAGGCAGTTAAGAGCACCTGATGTGGATTCTGGGAATAAACTTGATTGTAAGCACGTACAATCAATCATTGAACCATCTCTTCAGCCCCTGCATTGCTTCTTTGTTTTGCTTCATTTTTGTTTTGTTTTTGAGACAGGTTCTCACTATGAAGCCTTGGCTGATCTGAAACTCACTACGTAGATCAGGCTGGCCTTGAACTCACAGAAATCCCCCTTTCTTTGCCTCCCCAATGCTAGGATCAAAGGTGTGCACCACCAGCCTGGCTCCTGTGTTTCTTTTTTTAACCTATGTTCTATTTCTATGAAGAGATACCATGACTAAGACTACTTACAAAGGAAAAGTCTTTAATTGGAGGTTTGCTTACAGTTTCAGAGGTTTAGTCCATGAATATCATGACAGGGAGGAATGACACAGGAGCAGTAGCTGATCTACAAGTTGTAGAGAGAATAAGACTGGGCCTCCTGTGGGCTTTTGAAACCTCAAAGCCTACTCCCAGTCACACACCTCTTCCAACAAGGCCACATCTGATCTAACAAGGCTATACCTCCTAATACTTCCCAAACAGTTCATTCAAATATATGAGTGGGAGGGGAGCAATTCTCATTCAAACCCCACAGTACCTCAAAGGACTTTCCCATATCAATATTTGGATAGGATTTGTTGTAGATAACCTAATAAATTCAGGCAGTTTCCTATTGATAAACATTTGGGGTGTATAAGTATCTAGTTTCCCTCTAGCCCCAAGTCAGTTTTATTGACATCTTACATACAGACAATGAAGTGTACAGATAATGGATATAGAGTTAAATATTTAAGTTTTCGGCCTGGACACATGGGGGAGGGCCCAGGCCCAGCCCAGGATGATGTGGTGGCCCTAACCTCCCTGGGGAGCAGGGGGGGGTGGGGTGGGGTGGGGTGGGTGGGGTGGGTGGGGTGGGGCTGATGGTGGATTGGGGGGAAGAGATGGAGAAGGGATTGACAAAAAAAAATACAAAATAAAAAAAATATTTACGTTTTGGGAAATGTTACATTTGTAACCACCATTTAAATCAGGAAGAATATTTTTACCATTTCTAGTGTAACCATTGATTTGATTTCTAATGTAGAATAGTGTATATGTCTCTCACTTCTTTTATCCATTCCTTTTCTGTTTCTTTTTCTTTGTATGGATATGCTTTTTATTCACCTGTTGATTGACATTTGGGTAGTTTTGGTTTTTGACTGTTATGACTAAAACTGCTATGAACTTCCATGTACAAATCTCTTTGTAGACATAAATTTCCATTCTTAATACTTACTGGTTAAATGGTAAGAGTGAAGCAATATATCTGTAAATTTTTAGGCAGTGGTCAGTGCTTCTCTTAGAATTCACATCATTTTATACTCATACCAACATGTAAGTTCTTTAAGGTCTGCTTGTCTTCACTGGCACCCTGTATTTGTTAATCATTTTACTTGCAGCTATTCTGATGGGTAAGCAGTGGTATATAGTTCTACTTCCCTGATGACTCATGATCTTTGGTACTGTTTCATGGGCTTTATCTTTTTGTAAGATAGCTTTTCAGTCTTGCATTTTTTTTTTTTTTCACTTTTTTTTTGTTTGTTTGAGACAAGGTCTCACTGTATCCCTGGTTGGTCTGGAACTCACTGAGATCCTCCTGCCTCTGCCTGGGATTAAAGAAGTGGGCTACCATGCCTGTCCATAACTCCCCCAACCCGCCCCCCCCCCATAAGATTTAACTAAATTGCTCAGGGTAGCCTTGAACTTTGTATGTAGTCTTGGCTGACCTCAAACTCAATCCTTCTGCTTCAACCTTCTAAGTACTGGAATTGCAAGTATATATCATCATGCCCAGCTTTTTTTTTTTTTTAATTAAAAATGTTTATTAAGTTTTAAAAATTGTGTGTGTGTGTGTGTGTGTGTGTGTGTGTGTGTGTGTGTGTGTGCGCGCGCGCGCGTGCGTGTATACAAATTCACAAGAGTGCCATGGTGCACATGTTATGGTGTGTTTAAGGTCAGATGACAATTTGTAGAACCTGATTCTCTATGTCCACTCTGTGGGCCCTGAGAATTGAGCTCAGGTTGTCAAGCTTGACAACAGGTATCTTCTTTACCCACTAAGCCATCTCATGGGCCAAGATAGTTTTTTAAAATTTTTTCTCCTCCCTCCCTCTCTCCCTCCCTCCCTCCCTCCCTCCCTCCCTCCCTCCCTCCCTCCCTCCCTCCTTCCCCCTCTCTTCCTTCTTTCCTTCCTTCTTTCTCTTTCCCTTTCTTTTCCCTCTTTCCCTTCTTTCTTTCTCTTCCTTTCTTTTTCCCTCTTTTCTTTCCTTCCTTCCTTTTTTTTAATCTGTTGTTTTAACCTGAAAGCATCCTCTTCTAATAATGACTGGAGGCCAACTTTATGGCCCAGGTGCCTGGTTCAAGTGTCCTACTTTAGTACTTACAAGGTATGCAACTTGGGTAAGTAGCACTGTAAAGACCCTTTCTCATCTGTAAAATGCAGATAGTAGTATGATGGGGGAAGTCCTTTTGTATATATGTTTTTTCTTATTGGTTGATGAATAAAACACTGCTGGCCAATAAGGCAGGAAGATAGGTGGGACTAGGAGACAAGAAAAATTCTGGGAAATGTAGGCAGATAGAGTTGTCATGTAGAGCCCCGGAAAGAGAGGACTTGCCAGGCATTCTCTGGTAAACCAAGACCACGTGGAAATACTTAGATTAATAAAAATGGGTTAATAATTAAGACAGAGCTAGCCAATAAGCCCTAGCCATTGGCCAATAGTTTTATAATTAATATAGAGTCTGTGTGTTCATTTGGGGTTGGCGGGAAAGAACCTCCGCAACAGTAGTACCTTCTTGGGGTGGTTTTGATTAGTAATTTAAATAGTGCATATAAACACTTTCAGAACCTAGCATAAAGAGCTTAGAAAAACATGGATTTTTTTCAAATAATATAGAACTAAATTGTTCCAGCAACATACATTTATTTATTTATTTATGGGTAGATAAAACCTGGAACTTTCCATATTCCAGCCATATCTTTGCAATGCTAAGTGTCAGAAACTTTGAATTAGATGCCTAGGAGTAGCAGGAAGGAGCTGGCAGTAGTTGCTGTCATATGTAGGAGACAGTGGCTTGGCCTGACAGAAGGTAGAGAATACAGTCTATTAGGTGCAGTCCCAGGGGATCCCCTGAAAACATCAGTTTGACTACTCATTTTAGTGGATTTTCATAAGAATGGTTAAAAAAAACAAAAACAAAAGCAGCAGCAACAAAACCATTCAGTTGTTAAGTGGTGGGTAGGCATATCTATATCTATATCTCTATCTATCTATCTATCTATCTATCTATCTATCTATCTATCTATCTATCATTCTGTTCCCTCAGCAGTTCATGTGAGTAGTCCTAGGGAAGACTTGAAATAAGATGAGGCAAAGTTTAATCCTTGGCCCTGCACAAGCAGGGTGACCCGATCAATGGCTTTGTCTTCATTTGTGTGTTCATTTCATATGTGGTCATAGGCATGCATGTACCCTTTGAACAGAATGAATGTTCCCCAATCGTCTTATAGATGTCATGCTCTGTCTCAATCACATAGAAGGCAGCTGTGGTCCCTATTCCTAAGAGTTTATAGTCTAGTGGTAAAGAAAGACACTAAATAATGTAACAATTGTGGGTTCTAAGAGGTGACTCAGCTGGTAGAGCACTTATGGTTCAAGTCTCACTACCTGAATTCAATTCCTGGGACTTACATAGGGTGAAGGAAAACCTACTAAACAGGATTGTTCTCTGGTCTCCACACATGTGCTCTGTCTGGCCTGTGTGTGCATCACCCACAGTAATTAGCTAATTAAAATTGTTATTCTATGAAGATACCTAAACACTTGTGAGAGTCTGTAGCAGTGGTGCCTGGGGTGAGTAAGGTTATCAGGTTATGTTAGAATTTGTAGACCTGAATTTGGGAGTTGGGGTAGTTTGGTGACCTTACGAGGTACACCCTTTGGCATCAGGCTTGTTTCCTAGGCAACACCCCTGTCTTACCAGGTTCACTTTTATCCTAAGCAAATGCTATCATTTCCTCCTGTCACTTCCTAGCTGTGTTATCTTTCTTTTCCCTGTCACACTTTAATCTTCGTTTTTGGCTTTGGTGATATAATGTATTTGGCTAGAGATTGCTCTTTATCATCCAGCCTAATTTTTGCAGCTTCCTCAAGCTAATGTTTCTCAGTTCCATTTTCCAAATCAGGTGATCTCTAGTAGAGTTCCATTGTCACATTTTTACTGCATCAATATGGAATTTCCATCCACAGACAACTTGAATACTTTTTTTCCAGCTAGAATTTTATACTGTAATTGTCATTCCTCACATTCTCTTGTCAGTTGATTACTCCTCTGTTCTTTCCATAGACTTAATAATCTGGGATAAATTTCCATTAGTAATTTGTTCTTTGATTTGTCTTGTAAAGCATAGATTTTTCTGTTCTCTATCAGTAGTATTTAGTAAACTAATTGAATTTAAGACTACTTCTGCTCCCTACAACATACATAGTCTTTGGATGGTTGAATTGTGATCCTTCACAAGAGGATAGTACAAAGTTTTCTCATAGCTGTACATGTTTTATTTGGTTATTTTTTGCTTGAGTTAAAAATATGTTATGTAGACCACACAGTCAATTGTTTCTTCTGTTAGCTTATATGGTAGCTTACATGAGATTTAAATGCAAGCCATCTGTGGTGTCAATCTGAAATCCCTGTACTTAAACTGAATTAGGAAAATCTTGAGTTTGAGAACTGTCTGAGTTACAACAAAACCCCAAAACTAAACACAAGAGATTTTAATGCAAAGTAGGCGCTAAAGAAAGTGGGCATTATGTATTATATAATACTAGGTTTTATTTAATCAAAGTAGGTGGGAATCTTACTTGTTTGTTTTGGTGTAGAGCTTGAACTGGGGACCTTGGGCTTACTAGGCAAATAAACACTCTATGATTGAACTGTTTCTCTAGCTTGTGTGTATGTAATTGGCTCAGATTTATTTTTGATTTTGTGTATGTATGAGTATCTGTGAACTTGAGTGCAGGAGCCTGTAGAGGCTAGAATAGGGTGTTGGATCTCTTGGAACTATAGTTATAAGTATCCCTAAAGTGCCCATTGTGGGTACTGGGAACCAAATGAGTCTTCAAGAGCAGTAAGTGCTCTTAACTGTGGAGTCATCTCTCCAGCTCCTTGTAAGTTTTGTTGTTATTATATTGTATTTTGTTGTGCTTTTGCTATGCTAAGTATCAAATCTTCTGCATGTTTGATAAGCACACTGCTACTTCCTAGGCCAAGGAAGAAATTTTTTGTTGTTTAGTAGACTTAATTATTAATTATTTATTAATTATTAATCTAGACAACCAGTCTTGATTATGGAGCATAACCTCAAACTCTTGTCTTGTTTGTCTGTGATTTAGACAGAAGTAAATTTGGGCTTATGTTAAATGTTGGTATATAAATTAAGGTTCTGTTTTATAACAGTAAGTGGTGTATATGTGTATTTATATATGTGCAGGTATATAAAACTATTTTTACCTTTTTTACTTTTGCAGTGTTGAGGATTGAACCATCATCAACCATTTTTGTTTTTGTTTGTTGGTTGGTTTTTTGAGAAAGGGTTTATTTTGTTTTGTTTTTTCGAGACAGGATTTTTCTGTGTAACTGCTCTGGCTGTCCTATAACTCACTCTGTAGATCAGGATGGCCTTGAACCCACAGAGATCCACCTGCCTCTGCCTCCTCCTGAATGCTAGGATTAAAGGTGTGCTGCACCACCACCACCACCAGCACCACCACCACCACCAGCACCACCACCAGTCTTGATACAGGGTTTCTTTATGTAGCCCTGGCTGTCCTGTAACTCAATCTGTAGACTTTGTTGGCGTCAAACTCAGGGACCTGCCTGCCTCTGCTTCCTGAATACTAGGAGTTGAGGACTACCTCGACTATGGCTTTAGCTCTTCATTTTAACCATTTTTACCTGTACAGTTCAGTGCCATTCATTTCATTTACAGTATTGTGTAGCTATCACCACAATAAGCACATTCACATTTTTTTACAACTATTACCATCATCTGTCTTCAGAGTTCTCTCATTCCATTCTGAAACTACCCATTAAACAACAAATCCCAGTTCCCTGATGCTCCCAGCCTTGGCAGTTCACTGTTCTGATTTCTGTTTCTATGAATTTTACCATAGAAATGGGATTGTATAAGTCAGCTGTGGTGGTTCATGCCTGTAATCCCTGTACTCAAGAGGCTGAGACAGGAGGATTACTTTAAGTTCAAGGCCAGTGTGGGATTCCTTGGTCATGGTTGAATTTGGGTAGTAATTCTTCTAGATGCTATTAAGTAGAATTTCCTTTTCCTTCCTTTTTTTTTTTTTTCCCGGGGGAGGGAGAATCATTCATTTCTGGTTATGGAAACATTTTTTTTTTTTTTTTTTTTTTTTTTTTGTGCTTGTTCCCCAAACCTTGCTGACTTATTTTGTGACCTGTTAATACCTTTTTTGTAGATTCTTTAAGCTCTTCTATTTCTTTCTCTCTATATTTCCTTCCTTCCTTCCTTCCTTCCTTCCTTCCTTCCTTCCTTCCTTCCTTCCTTCCCTCCTTTCTTCCTTCTTATTTGGATTTCTGTTTATTTGTCTAAGTTTCTTGGCCAGAACTTTTAAGTACAGTACTGAACAGCGGTCCTGAGAACTGACATCTGATCTTGTTGCTGATTAAGGAACAGTCTTTCACTTTGAGTATTCTTTTGTATGTTTTTCATAAGTGCTACTTATTATGTTGCTGAAATTTCCTTCTTTCTAGTTTTCTAAGATTTTTTGTGTTGAACTTTGTCAAGTGCTTTCTTCTGTCACTAGATGATTAAGTTGTTTTTCCCTTCTTTCAGTTAATGTGATGTGGTACATTGATACATTTTGTTTTTCTTTTGGAAATTTTATTATGATTAAACACTTTATTTATTTAAAATCTGTTTGTATACATGTACATGCCGTAGCACACATGTGGAAGACAGCAGACAATTTTCAGGAATCTGTTCTCTCCTTCTGCCACGTGGGTCATGGGGAATGAACTCAGGTCATTAGGGTTGGCAACAAGTACTTTTACCTGATGAACCTTCTGAACCATCTTGGAGGCCCTGTACCTTGTGTTTTGAGACTGTCACTGAACTGAATCCTCATGTCTGCTTCCCCTACTCTTGGATTATAAGCACTCTCCACTGTGCTGAGCTTTTTACATGGGTGAGTCTTTATGCTAATGTGGAAAGCACTGTACTGACTGAGCAATCTCCCCAGCCCACATTGATTGTGATACACACTTATTAGCCCAGAGTACAGGAGACAGACTAGGGCAGGTCTCTGAGTTCTAGGCCAGCCTGATCTATAGAGTTCCAGGGCGACAGCCAGGGCTATGCAGAGAGATCCTGCCTCAAAAAACAAAAGAAATCAACCTCTTTGCTTTTATTTTTAAGGAATCCTTTTGTTGCCTTTTATTTTCGTTTTTTTTTTTTTTAAAGTAGGTTTTTTGTTTTGTTTTGTTTTTGGTAATTTCATACATTAGTACACTATATTATTTCTATCCCTCAATCTCTTCCCTCCAACTCCTCCCATGCTCTCCTTTAGTGTTGATCATATGTCATATGTGCGTGTGTTTAGGTCTGACGCTTGGGATTGGACAGCCTATCAGGAGGTTCCTCCCTGAAGAAAAATGGATTCTTTTCTCAGCAGCCAATACCTGTAGCTCTTCATCTAGGAGTGGGGGCTTGTGAAGTTTCTCCCATTCATATTGGCCTCCCAATTGGTGTGATCATTATATGGTTTAGTTTAGGCAGCCATGTTGAAATTTCTTGTGTGCAGAGTCCCTGTCTTGCAGCAGATATCCTGGTCTTCAGGCTCTTAAAATCTTTCTGGCCCACTTCTAGGATGTTCCCTGAGCCTTAGGTGTAGGGTTGTTCAACCCAGGGATTTCTAACCTAATAGCATTAGCATTATTTGCATATAGTCACATGTACAAGGATTGAAAGTTGAGCTTTTGGCTGGGCAGTGGTGGTGCACACCTTTAATCCCAGCACTCAAGAGGCAGAGGCACGCAGATCTCTGTGAGTTCCAGGCAAGCCTGGTCTACAAAGTGAGTTTTAGGCTAGCCAGGGTTGTTACACAGAGAATCCTTGTCTTGAAAAAAACACGACCCCCCCAAAAACAAAAACAAAAAAACAGTTGAGCTTTTGACTTTGAACTGCCTTCTTTGGCTTTCCTGGGAACAGGATGAATAGAACTTTTGTTTTGGGCATCCAATTGCAAACTTGAAAGTGTTAAGAGCTTTAAATGCCACAGGTCATATATGGGACAAATATTGAGAAATAGAAAATCCTGAAACTTGTCTTAAACCTTGCTTTGGTTTGTTCTTGAGCTGAATATGTTATTACACAATTTGTGGCTCCCACATAATATCATTGTTTTTACTCAGAAAGGCTGAGAATAATTTATCCTACCCTCTTTGAGTTAAGACCTGGTATTCTTTCTTGATTAAACAAATATAGGAGTAGGAATGGAGTTGTAAAGAACATTTTTGTTTTATTTTGGACAGGGAATTACTGTGTAACCCTGGCTGTTCTGGAACTCTATATAGACCAGGCTGGCCTTGAGCTCACAGAGCCACCTCCCTGAGTGCTGGGATATTTATTTTATGAGAGACAGTCTCAAGTATCAGTATGTCACCTAACACCGAGGCTGGTCTTGAACTGCTAGGCTCAAGCAATAATCTTCCTGCCTCAGTCTCATGAGAAAGCCCAGACCACAAAGTATTTATTGTCTATAACCCAAGTTGATCTCAAACTTGCTGTGAGGACGACTTTGAACTCTATGTCCTGCTTTCACATCACAAGTATCAATCAGTATTGCATGTGTGTACCATTGTGTTCAGTTACCAAAGCCCCCCCCCTTTTTAAAATACCGAATGTCTCCTATAATTGTTGAATACTATATAGTATATTATTGACTTGCAGCTGTTTGCCCTCATAATTGGATGGCCCACTGGAAAGTGGCTTCCTGTCACTGTCCATTAGAGAGTCATACTGTTTATCACCAGTTTCAAAAAGCTAAAAATTTGAAGTATGGTTTTTACTGGGTACATATCAATTTTTCAGCACTTTAAAGACCAAAAATGTAAGGCAAAGCATTAAGTCACCAATGCCTTCTACAAAAGAGTTAAGATGGAAATGAAAGTATTTCACTATACAAATCGCTTGAACTGGCAAGATGGCTCAGTGGGTAAAAGTACTATAAATAAATCTCTTCCTAAGGAGGACATAGTGACACATGCCTTTAATTCCAGCACATGGGAGGCAGAGGCAGGTGGATCTCTGTGAGTTCGAGGCCAGCCTAGTCTACATAGTGAATTTTAGGACAGCCAGAGCTGTAAAATAGACCCGATTTCAAAACAACAACAAACAAAAAATCTCTTCCTGATTTGGTTTCACAAAAACACTGCTTATTCTGTATTTATTAGCTAAAATATTTTTTTTAAACAGTCTCATGCTTTGCTGACTTTTATTTTTTGAAAGCTTTTGGTTTTGGTAGTTAATTGCATGGCTTTAGTAGCTATTAATTGTATATAAAATATAAATCAAGTATACATAATTGAAATTGTCACAACTATTTCTGGCCTCCACGGTTTCTGCTTTTTCCACTCTGTCCCACCCCTTTTGCTGCCTTGATTGTCTTCAATGGATGAGGTAACAGACAGTTTTATCTGGATTGTTATTAGTATAGTAGCATATCTGTACCCCTTAACTAATGTGGGTTTTGCATGTTAAGTAGCTTTTAATTAGTTTGAATAATGAGGCATAAATGTAGCACAATTCCAGTAATTTTTGGCTTTAAAGGGCTAAGAGCTCTGGACTGTCAAACTTGTAGCTGACTAATACTGTCAGATGGCAGAGGGATTGATATTTCCTCATAATCCCAACATTGAAGTGTGGTGAATAGGTGCAGTGTTGTCCTACTGAAAAGAATCCAGTATTATTACCAGACCTTAATGTTGAAGTTTTTGAGGTAGAGTTGTTTTTGAATTTGTAAAATTTATGTGAATAGATGTTTTGCCTGCATGTCTGTACATCGTGTATGCTTGGTGCCAATGTAGGCCAGAAGGGGGTGTCAGATCCCCCGGAACTGCAGTTACAGATGGCTGTGAGCTGCCATGTTAGTGCTGGTAATTGAACCCAGGTCCTCTGGAAGAGCAGCCAGTGCTCTTAACTCCTGAGCCATCTTTCCACCCCTAGTAGTTGAGGTTCTTGACTAATTTGACAGCCAATGAAGAAGTTAAAATCTCATTTAGAAAGTTTTCTTTATTTGACAATTTAAAATATTTTAGATTAGCTACAAGGTATTATATATCACTGTGACGTTCTTCAAAGCCTGTTAAGTAGATTTTCCTTTCCCACCCCTCTCTTTTACCCACTCCTGCCTGATTACTCTTTATAAACCCCACCAGCCATAATATATAAATAATTTTAACATGAAGATGAATAATCAGTTGGAAAATACTTAGTTGACATGGTGGAACTGTTTTTAGAAGCAAGCAGAGAAAAATGTTATGCTTAGATTGTTAAAGTATTCTTTTAAATTAAATCAGATACATTTTTATCTATGATTTTTGCAAATTTGATGCATTTTATATTGTTAGTGGCATTCTGATTCTTTCATTTTTTTTCAGTTGGCTTGTGTGTGAGGAATGGTGTATGTATGGTGTTGGGAATCAAACCTAGGGTCTTGCCCTTCCACAAGTGTTCTGCCACTGAACTATATCTCCTAAGTGTAACCTTTCACTACTAGTAGTAGTAGTTCCTACTCCTCTCTTTCTCTTCTCCCCCCTCCCCTGCTCTCTTCTTTGCTTCTGAAGTAAAAAGAAAAATGAAAGCTGAGTTAGCAAGATGGTTCATTGGGTAAGCGCTTACTGAGAAGTTTTAGTTTATTCCTGGAATCCACATGGTAGGAGAAAACTGACATCTATAAGTTGTTCTTGGATTTCCATACAAGTGACTTGGGGTGTACACACACACACACACACACACAAAATAAATAAATGGATTGATTTAGAAATGCCCCCAACAGGTTTATAAACACTTATCTGCCAACTGCTGACACTATTTTGGGATGCTGTAAATCTTAGGAAGTGCCTAAGCTGACAAAAATAGGTCACTTGGAGTAGGCCTTTTTTTTTTTTTTTTTTTTTGCTTTTCGAGATAGGGTTTCTCTGTGTAGCTTTGGAGCCTATAGCCTATCCTGGCACTCGCTCTGGAGACCAGGCTGGCCTCGAACTCACAGAGATCCTCCTGCCTCTGCCTCCCAAGAGCTGGGATTAAAGGCGTGTGCCACCAACATCCGGCTGGAGTAGGCCTTTTGAAATTATGCCAACTCCTACTACTCCCTGTAGTGATCCAGACTACCACAGTATGAATCTGCATCTTGTGATCCTGTTACCATGCCTTCCCTGCTCTGATGGACTAGAAATCCTCTGAAACAGCCAAAAGAAGTGTCTCCTCTCTGATGTTGTTTGAATGGTTTACTTTGTAGAGTGAGAAGTTATTTGTTATGATTATATCTACTTAAAATTATTTATTATTATTATTGTGTTTGTGTGGATATGGGCATGCCTTTGCCATGCTACGTCTGTGAAGTTCAGGGAACGGTTTTAAGGAGTTGGTTTACTCTTTTCATCTTTAGTTCAGAGGATTAAACTTGGTTTTTCAGGTTTGCACATCAAGTGCTTTGCTGGATAAACCCATCTTACTAGTCCTACATGTACTTCTTGACAGAAATGTCACCCTGTCATTTCTCTGGGACATTTAATCCAGGTAGAATATCCCTGGGCAACTCACATCTATGTGTCTGCCAGAAATTGCCTTTGCTGTCTTTTTACAACATTTTATGAAACGTCTTAACCAAAATAACTAGGTCTTTAGTTCAACTGAGTGATATACTTACTGAGAGAAGCTTTGATTTTTTTCTGTTGATTTGATATATTCTTTTTTTTTTTTTTCCGAGACAGGGTTTCTCTGTGTAACTATGGAGCCTATTCTGGAACTCGCTCTATAGACCAGGCTGGCCTCGAACTCACAGAGGTCTGCCTGCTTCTGCTTCCCAAGTGCTGGGATTAAAGGCGTGCACCACCAACACCAGGCAATTTGATATATTCTTTTAAAACTTTTGTGTGTGAATGTTTGTGTGCATATATGTCTGTATACCACGTGTGTCCTTGGTGCCTAAACAGGCCAGAAGAGGGTCTCTCCTACTCCTCTTCAGATCCCCTGGAACTGGAATTACAGACAGTTGTGAGCCCCTAGGTGGGTTCTGGGAACAGAATCTGTGCCCTCCCTCCATTTGAGCAGCTAGTGCTTTTAGCTGCTGAGCCATCTTTCCAGCCCCAAATTGATAAATTCTTAACTACAAGATAAGGACCTTTGTAGTATAGCCCCTCTTTGATTCTAAAAGCACTTGAGAATATAGCAGTATATTAGAGTCATTCATTTTTCCTAGACAGTATTCAGAGATGTGTCTGTCCTGGTACTAGGTATTCATGCTGAAAATAATTTTTGTGAATAAAATTTTGAGTCTTTGTTCTAAGTGTCAGTTGAAATGAACAGGGTAATTTCATTTGCTCATCTGTAGTTAATAAATTTTTAGTAATAGTAATTATGAACTTTTGTAAGGAAAATGATTAAAATACCAACCAGATATAAATATATTAATCCACAAAATAGTTTTATTATGTTTAAAGTTAGGACTAACTGCACATAATACTTAGTTATAATTGATAATGCTTTTCCAAATGTTCGAAAAGTAGCTCAGGGTTTCCCCTTTTTCTGCCTATTATTTGTGGTGTTAACAGAAGAAAAAAGTTAAAACATTTTTATGTATCTATGTGTATGATGTGTGTATGTATGTTTGCATGTGGTGTTTGTTTGTATGTGTGTATGCATGTGTGTAGAGGCTGAGGGTGACATCAAGGGTCTTCCTTAATTTGATGCAGGGCTTTCAGTTGAATTCAAAGCTCACTTGTATGACTAGTCTAGTTAGTCAGCATGCTCCTATAATCCCTTATTTCTGCCTTCCCAGCTCTGGAATTACAGGTAAGCTGCCAGGTTTACCTGGCATATACATGACTTCCAGTTTTCACTTATGTGGGATAAGCAGTTTATCCACTGAGCCATCTCTCAGCCTTAAACCATTTCATTTTTAATTTCTTTGAACTTCTTTTTTTTTAAGCCAGGCAATTTTAATCCAAGCACTTGGGAGGCAGAGGCAGGTGGATCTCTGTGGGTTTCACTGACTACATAGCAAATTCCTGGACATTCAGGACTACATAGTGATACCCTGTCTCAATACCTTCCCCTCTAAAGATTTTCTTACATAATATTTTTTGTTTATTTTATATGTCAGTCTTTTGCCTTTGTGTATGTGTGAGTAAAACAGGTGTGCTTTGGTGCTTGCAGAGGTTAGATGGTATCAGATCCCCTGGAACTGGAGTTACAGATGGTTGTGAATCACTATGTAGCTGCTGGGAACTGAACCTGGGAACTCTGCAAGAGCAACAAGTGCACTTAACCACTGGACCCCCTCTAAAACTTTTTTTTTTTTTTTTTTTTTGGGAGATAGGTTTCTCTGTGGCTTTGGAGGCTGTCCTGGAACTAGCTCTTGTAGACCAGGTTGGTCTCAAACTCACAGAAATCAGCCTGCCTCTGCCTCCCAAGTGCTGGGATTAAAGGCGAGCGCCACCACCGCCTGGCCTCTAAAACATTTTTTTTTTTTTTAAAGATTTTATTTATTATGTATACAGTCTTCTGCCTGCAGGCCAGCAGTGGGCATCAGATCTCATTCAAGGTGGTTGTGAGCTACCAAGTGGTTGCTGGCAATTGAACTCAGGATCTCTGGAAGAACAGTCTGTGCTCTTAACTGCTGAGCCATCTCTCCAGCCCCCCCCCAAAAACATTTTTAATTTGACTTTTTCCTTGTGAATTACCAGCCACACACTTGTCATTTCCTGTTTTCTACTATCAAGGCTCAGAAAAGAATGGTCCTGCTGTGTGTCCCAGGCTCATACACCCCTTCCCTTTTATTCAGAGAGACTCCAGGTTAAGGGCTGCTTGTTTTAGTCATATTTTATTTCTTTTTTGAAATTTTGTTGTTCATTTTTGAGATTGTATTTTAATTATAACATTTCTCTCTCCAAATGCTCTCATATATTCCTCCTGCTGTCCAAATTTGTGGCTTCTTATTTTCATTAATTGTTATTACAGGCATATATGTATTTGTATGTACATATATTGGCATTGGACTACCAATTGGGGTGTTCTCCCCTGGGGGCGACTACCTTTCCTCCCAGCTTTACTCAGTTGTAAGGGCAGCTCTTAAGCCCACACAGGAATCCACTAGTCTCTGTCTCTTGAGTGTACCACTGCGGCTTTTCATTGTGATACAGCATCTGACAAAGTTGTCCCAGCTGGCTTGAGCTTGGGATGCCCTCCTCAACCTCTTGTGTTGTTGGGATATGCTGTAAGGGGAAAATATCTTTCATAGTTTAGACACAGAGCAAATTGGGATGCAGATCCCTATGCAGTGATTTCATTTTTCTCTCCAGATGAAATAGCTGAATGGTTTCAGATGAAACAAGTGAACTGTACTCTTACTCCTGCATTAAAATAGCTTAGCTGCTGGGATTTCCTGGGTGCATATCTTTGAGGAGAACTAGATAGAAGCTTTCTGATCCTCAGAGAGCTATCGAGTAAGTGACTGGAAGGTGACTTTGAGGAGTTTTGTATTTCTTTCGAATTAATCTTTTAAGACATTAATACTGTCTAAGTGGTTGTTATAAAAAGTAACTAACTAAAAAGCACGAGTACTTCAGGAATACAGGTTTAGATGTGTTAAATAATAAAAATTCCAAATTTGCTAATAAGTAAATGTCTGCTGAGTTTTGAAGTCAGGGACTGCTGGGTTAAGAAAATACAGTTTTGGAATAGGTGATACTTAGTAAAAACAGTTTCAAAAGGCAGGGTGTTTACCTTGTGCAGCCACCAGAGTCCCTTTGGCATTTCCAGGTATCTACTTTTTGTATGTTTGCCTGTCTGTCTGTCTGTTTTGATACAAGGCCTTTCTGTATCCCTGGCTGTCCTGGAACTCACTGTGTAGACCAGGCTGGACTGGAATTCAGAGATCTGCCTGCTTCTACTTCCCAAGTGCTGGGACAAAAAGTGTGTGTCATCATTCCTGGCAGGTGTCAAGTTTTTAAAAATTTACTTTATTATTAGTTTGTGTGTTTGTACATGTGTGCAAGCTGCCCCAAAGCATGTGTGGAGGGAAGTCAGAAGACATCTTTTGGAAGCTGGTTCTCTTCATAGGCTCCAGGAACCAAAAACAGGTTGTCAGGCTTTCTCCTACTGAGCCATCTCCCCCAGTGTCAAGTGTTTGTAACCTATCCTATGTAATAGCAGTAGCTGTCAAGAACTCTCATTATTCTATTTTTACAAGTATGGATACAAAGACATCTCAGTCTCTTAGTAACTTATAATTATAGTGTACTTCCTCTGCCCTACCTACTTACTGACTTTTTTTTTTTAAAGATTTTATTTATTTATTATGTATACAACATTCTGCTTCCATGTATATCTGCACATCAGAAGAGAGCACTAGATCTCATAATGGATGGTTGTGAGCCACCATGTGGTTGCTGGGAATTGAACTCAGGACCTCTGGAAGAGCAGCTCTTAACCTCTGAGCCATCTCTCCAGCCCCGACTTTTTTTTTTTTTTTTTTTTTTTAACTTGAAAACAAACTTAGAGAGAAGTTGCAAGAATAACCATTCGGGAAGCTGAGCATAAGGAATCCATGCACGTGCACATGCATACACATACACAAAAGAAAGTTTTTAAAAAGAGAGAGAAATGGAATGCATGAGGCCCTGGGTTCAATGCCTAGCACTTCTGTCTGGATGTGGTGGCCCACACCTTCAATCCCAGGAAAACAGAGAACTGGCTTAAAGGTCATTTTGGGCTATATATCGAGTTCCAGGTCAACCAAACTACATGAGACCCCATCTGAAAAAAGGAGTCAGGACGAAGGAGGAAGAAAAATGTAGAAAACAGAATAAAGAACTCCAGAAATTCCGGAGTTCCCACTTGTGGTTTTCATTGTTGTTTTGTTGCAGTTTTAATGTTGACAAAGGAAATAAATTATTACCCACATTATGCATTTTGGGCCAGAATATTGTAGAAAATGGTTGTGTTCTTCCTGATGTGCCTCACATGTGGCACACAGTTTGTTCCATTAAATGGAGAAAGGGAAAAGGAAGAATGGGGATGGAAAGAAAAAACTTCAGTTTGCTTTTTAGAGAGAACCCTATTTAGCAAATGCCATTTCCTTCTAGCATCCTGGTGGGGAAGAGGTTCTGCTGGAACAAGCTGGTGCTGATGCAACTGAAAGCTTTGAAGATGTTGGCCACTCCCCTGATGCCAGGGAAATGCTGAAGCAGTACTACATTGGTGATGTTCATCCGGTAAGAACTGTCGTATAATTCAGTCACTTATGCAGAGAAAACTACTGGGCAGGCATTAAGAAGATGAGAGAATGAAGTAGAGTAGAAATTCATTCAACCTAGCTCTCAGGCCTGGTTTTCTCAAGAATTATCAAGCTCTCTTGTGTAGCCCATAATATCAGAGAAGCCAAGGGAACTAGTTTTTTACTTTTATTAACTGATGTTTATAATACCTGATCCTAAAATAGTGGTTTGGTTATTCTCGAAAAGTTCCTTACTAAAGGTATTAACTATGGACTTGTAAATCCTTTGTGCTTAGCATTCTAATAGGGAATCTTGATAACCTAAAGGGTGGAGCTGGGCCCCTTCTTCAGACCCTAAAGTCTCGGAGGGATAGGAACTAATTAATGCATTCCTACGGTTCATTTAGATCCATCTAACATTGTTCTCTTTCTTTTTTGAAACAGAGTGACCTTAAACCTAAAAAAGGTGGTAACAAGGTAAGAAATCATTAATTTGTCTTTTGTGTTTCAAGTATTTCTTCCCTTTTTTTTGGAGACAAGGTTTCTCTGTATAGTCCTAGCTGTCCTGGAACTCACTCTGTAGACCAGGCTGGCCTTGAACTCACAGAGATCCACGTGCCTCTGCTTCCCAGGTGGGATTAAAGGCATGCATCACAAGTGCCTGGCTTTTAGAAATAATTTTAATAAGAGACATGAAAATGGGCTGTAGAGATGGTTCAGTGGTTAAGAGCACTGGTTGTTCTTCCAGAGGACCTGGGTTCAATTCCCAGCAACCACATGGTATTGTTCATAACTGTCTATAACTCCAGTCCCAGGGGATCCAATGTCCTCTTCTGACTTCTGCTGACATTGTATGCACATAATGCACAAATGATATTCATGTAGGCAGAACACTTATACACATAAAATAAAAATAAAGACTTAAAACAAGGAGAGAGCCCTAATATGGTGGTGCATGCTTTTAATCCTAGCACCCCAGAGGCAGAGGCAAAGGCAGAGGCAGATGTATCTCTCTGAGTTCGAGTTTACTTTTATCCAAACTAAAATTCTATTTTTAGGGAATTTGGATTTTATACCTGTCAGGACAAAAGAATAGCTAAATCTTAAACAAAAGAAAGCATTTTAACAATTTGTGAGCCTAGCCTTTAATGGCTGAGCCGTCTCCTCAGCCCAGTAAGAAGCATTTTGTTAATGCTTTGTATGCTTTTTTATTGAGATTCCAAAGTATGTTTATTGTAGTTTTGAAAGAAATTAAGTTACGGGTTCAGTTTAGGAAAAATCTTATCATTACTTATATAAAACAGATGATAAATGTTCAGATTAAATTTTTTCCTACAAGATATATTCTTTATCTGTAAAATAGAAGCCTTTCTTTCTGTCCGTATTTCCCCAAATGAATTTTTTAAAACCTTATGCTCAAATTGTCCCACACCCTTCCCAGTTTGCTCACTGATGCAGCCAAAACAAAAGATTCAGTATTTGAGTATTTAGAAACCTTAGTGTGCTTTGCCTTATGTACCAAGAAGAAAGCTTGAAAGCCTTTTCTAATTTCCACAAGCAGGGTGGTGTCATCACCCATGTTCTCTTACAGATTCCTTCGACTTCTGTCCTTTATAAGGTTATTACACTACCCTATGACCTCAAGGGATAGCAGTCTAGGTGTTTCCTTGCTCATTGTGCACACAACAGAGACTCACTCCTTCCTCCTTCTAGATCCTCATTCTTCATTGAGCCAGGAAATAATGAACAGGTTTGGCACAGCAATTCAAACTGGCCTTGGCACAAGAATTCTTTCAATTCAAGAGATTGCTTGCTTGGCAGTATCTGCCTTCTGTTGCCCTGAAATCCAGAGTGTTTATATAAATTAACTCCTCTGTCTTGCTCCTCTATTGCTGTGAACTGTTAAATTGTGAAAGGCAGATGAAATGATTCTTTAAACATTTGTAAGCACTTTTGGCTGGTTTTTGTCTTTCCTTCCTCACACCTTACCCATTCTTGACTCCTCTTGTGACATTAAGGTAAAATTTGAGCTAATCATGGCCTTAATTGAACATGTTCCAAAATGCTGCTTTCAGAGTTCATTTCATGCAAAGGATACTATAATTTTCTATAAGGGACACACCTTAAATTTAGGAGTCTTCACTCAGTTCTTCACAGCAATTATGAAAGCACTCTTTATGTTAAAACAATAGAAATATATTTTTATAGTTATCCTGTCTACAAATTTATCAAGTGTTTTTTTTTTGTTGTTTTGTTTTGTTTTTTTAAAAAAATACCAATTGGTTTATTAGATTAAAAACAGTGGTCAAATGGACACAACGCCAGTTAGAGCAGGACATCTTCACATCCTCCCCCTACTTCATCTTCATTAAAGGTTTCAGAGAGCCAGGCCCTCCTTCCTCCCCTTCACTGTTCACCTGCCATAGAAGCAAGAACTGCAGTAGAGGAACCCAGGAAGAAATCAGAGGTGACTCTAGTACTGTCAAAAATCTCATCCCTAAAAGTCTCTGAGTTGGAAGCAGGGAGGGAACAAATACAGGACCATAGGGGCTCATTACCCATCATGTTCCAGAGACCTTTGTCCTTGTCTCATCCCTAATAGGGACCATCAGGCTATGAGAGTTTGAGGAAAGGGTGTAGATGATTCTACAACCACATGTGGTTTCCAAACCCTTCACCAGAGATTGTAAAAGCCCTGGAGGTACCCAGTTCAGGACTGGGTGACCCATACTTTCCTTCCCACCCAAGGGATGAAAAGGAATTCCTGGGGACACAACATCCATGCTGTTCTTAAATCTCCACATCACTTTCTTTGTCATTATCATGGTCTCCTTCATAGAATTCATTGGGTGCCTCTGGTGTAGAACTCTGCTGTAGTTCTCCTCAGGACCTCGCTCTTCTGCATCAGCCTCATCAGTCCTGTCATATGTCAGGAGGTCTGCAGGGACATCATGAATCTGGACACTAGGTGCATGGTTTAGCATCTTCAAGTTTTCAAAGATTGTCTGGCGTATCTGGACCAGATACTGGCGTGAGTTCTGATTCTCGATTCAGGTGCTGACATCTGGATGGAGCGTGAAGTCTGGAGCAAAGTACTCGAAGTATTCACTATAGGGAAGTTCCTCACTAATGGCCTCTTCTACCAGCAGAGATGTCTCGTATGTCCAGCACCGGGCAACGTTTCGGACAGTGTAGCCACCACCACCCAGCACCAGGAGCGGATATTAAAGCTCTTGACGTATTTAACACATTCCCCATGTCCTCATATGCTGAGATTAAAACAGCCTAATCGATCACAGCCTAGGGAGTCAGCTCCACACTGAAGCACGATGCATGTAGGTTGGTAGAAGTCCACCACCTGGCTGATGACTGGCTGGAAGAGGTGCTTGTAACTCTGGTCATCGATGCCATCCCGTAAGGGCACATTGAGACAATGGTAGCGGCCACTCTCTGCTCCAGCTTCATACATGTCACCATGTGGAAGCGGAAACTTGATGCAAACAGCAAGAGGCTTTATTGTAGTTGTTTAACGAGCTAACTCCATGTTAGCTTGGGCCTTTCATCCATCCACCATGGCGGATGGCTAGAAAGACCTTATCAAGTGTTTCTTGTTGCTGGTTTTCTTTCTTGATAATACAGGAGGCAGTTAGGAACATTTCTGGAGAATGCACAGTAGTGTTTCAGAAATTCTCTTCCTTGCATCAACTTAAATTGGGATCCCCTGGAATGAACTTGAAAATACAAATCAAGTATTCATTTCCTGGGCTTTCATTATTCCTGTTCAGAATCTCTTGAGTTGAGCTGGGTTTGTATTTTGACTAGCCTAGGTGATAGGAAGGAAGCCGAGCATGACACTTTCTGCTGAATGCTGTGCCTTTCATTGCGTTTGAGAAGAGATTGATTAGCTGACATAAAACTGATAGGCCTTGATTCCCCTGCCATGCAAGATGTATAGAAAAAAGTCTCCTCAACTCACCAAATGGTATGGTAATTTAGAACTGCAAATGTAGTGTGGCCTCATCCTAGATTAGGGAGGGACTGAAAGCAGTGCTTTCAAGCTTGTTTTTCTCTAGCTCCTTGTTCCCGAGAGACCTGTCTCCATTAGGATGGTTCTGGCTCTTGTTTGTTTCCAGTCAGGCTGTCTGTTACTTTCAGGCAGATTAGGCCTGAAAGCCTTTTGGAAAAATTTCAAGACTACCTACCAGGTTTTCATAGAATTATATTCCAAACTGATTCCTTTTCCAGGAAGAAATTCTTGATCACTCAGGTTTATTTCTATGGTTGATGTTAGCCAAAGGCTGAGTGATCTGGTTTCTCACAGCAGTTGAAATAGACACTTCCATCCTAGGATATGGTATCTTTTTCCTTCACTTCTTTATCTGTGGTTAAACTTTCACTGTCAAGAAGTAGGAGGGCAGCTCCTTTTATTAACTACTTTCCTTTCTTGTAGTTCAGGGTTTCTGAATCTGTAAGAAATGATTTTTTTTTAAGCTTCATTAAGCAGAGCCTTCAGCTTTATAGGGTAGAGTTTTAGTTTTCATTCTCATTTTCCTTCTGTTGCATCATTTCTCTTCCACCTTCATAAAGCCTCTACAGTCTTTCCATGGAAGTGTGGGGGAACAAAAACAAAAAACAAAACAAAAAACACTAAGTGTCTCTATTTGGGAGTAGAAGTCAGTTTCCATTCCCACTTCTTCATTGTTTGCTTGTTAGCCAGAGTTGGTCATATCCGCTAAGGATATCCTTCAACTTCTGATTCTCCTGCTATCACTTCTGAAGTCCAGAATTTACAAGCATGGGCCACTGTGCCCAGTCTTCATTTCCCAATTCTTATAGAAATAGCTTTTTTGTTACTTTTACTATACCACAGGTAAATAAGTGATCATGGTCACCATTGTTTTGTCATTGATTGATAATACCCTAGTTGATGGCCTGGATATACTACAATATAAAGATTTTAAAGATTTGTAATTTATAAATCTGACAACAGATATCATTGTTTTTGTTTTTGAGACAGGTCTTACTGTAGCCTTGGCTGTCCTGGAACTCAAAGAGATCTGCCTGCCTCTGCTTCCCTATTCTGAAATAAAAGGTGTGCCATGATGCCTGGCTTTAGTCAGTAATAACTAATTAGAATTAAAAAAAAAAAAACATTTTTCAGTGGTGATGCTTGCCTTTAATCCTAGCACCGGAAGGCATAGGCAGGCAGATCTCTGTGAGTTTAAGGACAGCCTGGGCTACAAAGTGAGTTCCAGGGCAGCTAGGGCTACACAGAGAAACCCTGTCTTGAAAAACAACAACAAAAAATTATCCTTTGGGGTATGTTGATGCTAAAGGTTACATGGTGAGACTCTTGTCTTCAAAAATAAAAAGTAGTAAAAAGAGAATACCTTGTACTTGATAGTTGGGGTTAAGAGAGTCACTATGCTAAAACCTCTTTAGCCACAAGGCAGGTTTGGGCTACAGGAGAACCTGTTTCAGAAAAATAAAACCAGGAAGGGTTCTTTATTGTTCCTATCTTAACCACCTAGCTTATTGAAGTTTGGAGTTAGGCCTCATAGATCCAAGTAGTAATTGCTACTGATCAAAGACTTCTATCAGGCTATGTCATTGTTCCTTGTAGTTTGTCAGACATTTATGGTCTTTGGAAATTAAACATAAAATGTCATGGCCCAATCACTCTTGAAAAACAAATGCAGTTGTTTTATGAGCAGTGCCAGAGATTAATGTCTTCCTATGAAGTTCTAGAAGCAAAATTAGGAATGAGAGGAGCCAGGCAATGCCCTTTCATACTTTCCAGATAGAATTGGTGGGTCACATTTTCCCCTTTTAGGTCCGACTATATGGGGATGATCACTTTGGGATTTTTTTTTTCTTGAGACAAAGTCTCAAGCGCAGGCTGGCCTCAGGTCACCATATAACAGATGATGACCTTGAACTCATGATTCTCTTTCTGCCACCTCCTAAGTTCTGGAATCACTTGTGTGGGCCACCACATCTGGATAATATAGTGTTGATTGAACCTGGGGATTCATATGTGCTAGGCAATCATTCTACCAACTGAACAATGCCTTTTTTTCTTTTGTGTTATATGTATCATCACAGTGGGTTCTTTTATGCTGTTTTCTTGAGACAGTTTCTCAATATGAATCCTATAGTGAGTTCTTAATAGCTATTTCAGAGGACTGAAGTTCAGTTCTCAGTATCCATATTAGGTAGCTCTCAACAGCCTGTAACCCTAACTCCAAGGGACCATATACCCTCTTTTGGCCTTCTGGGGCACTGTACTCACATACATACATACTCACACATAGACATAATGTACTTTTTTATTTTAATTTTAATTTTTGTGTTCATTGGTATTTTGCCTGCATGTATATCTGTGTGAGGGTGTCAGATGCCCTGGAACTGAAGTTACAGACAGGCATGAACTGCCATGTGGGTGCTGGGAATTGAACCAGGTCCTCTGGAAGAGCAGACAGTGCTCTTAACTGCAGAACTATCTCTCCAGCCCTGATATAATGTACTCTTAATCACCAGTAGTAACAAAGTTTTTATTGAAAGAGATGATTTGTAGTAAAAGCATGAAGCATGCTGGAACTTCACGAAAAGGCTGTCTTCAAGATTATATACTACATGACCTTATATAATTTTATCTATAAAATATTTAAATCTTGGGCTAGAGAAATGGTTCAGTGGTTAAGAGCAGTGGCTGCTCTTCTAGAGGACACGGGTTCTATTCCCAGCACCCACATGGCAGCTCATACCTGTCTATAACTCCAGTTCCAGGGGATCTGGTATCCTTACACCAATGCACATAAAATAAAAGTTAAATAAATATTTATTAAAAAAAATTAAATCTTAAGTGCTTTGTCCCCTTCTTTTTTAAGTGGTAGCATGTACCTAATAATAAAATTCAAGCCAGACGGTGCTGGCGCACGTCTTTCATCCTAGCACTTGGGAGGCAGAGGCAGGTGGATCTCTGAGTTTCAGGACAACCAGAACTGCTACACAGAGAAACCTTGTTTTGAAAACAAAAAAACAAACAAAAATAAAATTTATATAGAGGTACATTTTGATATAAGGGCTATGGTATAATATGGGGAGAGAGTCATTCCAGAATTGTTTTAAATAAAAAGCTCTCGACTTGTTTTTCTTAAGCCATTGGCCACAGAAATACCATAGTGAGCAAGTAAAAAGCTGGGGAACTGCTGTGAGGGTTATTGAAGAGGCTTAAATTTTAAATACTTGGAATCCTCTTAGAATAGCAAATACAGCTTAGGAATTGATCATAAGCTCCTTACACATTTTATGCATCTGTTATTTATGCTTCTGAAAGCCTAAGTATAATCTGTGATTAATCAAAGGTACAGTACCCTATCTCTATTTTAATGCCTTGTAGTCATAAATTTGGCTCTTTCCTATGTTCTGGTGATGAAGTTTACCACATTCCTTAAGTGTGTGTTCTTTCTCGTGTTTTCTTATAAATGCGAGTGAAATCTTCCTTCACTGATCTCAACATCCCAATCTATGACTGCTAGACAGACATTTCTTTCTGATCCTCATTTCACATTGCTTCTTGAGAAAATATCTGGGGAAACTTCTCTTGTGGAGCTAGTGAACAAGAAAGAGATGGGCATGTGGTAGTGATGCTCCTTCGGGCTCCCTAGACATGCAAGAATGTTTCTTCTGCTCATCTTAAAGGTCTTGCTAAAATGCCTTGGCTCAGGAAATTGTGCTGGAGTAATGATTTTAGAATTTAAGTTCATCTGAATCTTCATTCTACAAACAACGAAACTGAGTTAGCGCTGAGCTGGAAGATACTATATATATTTCAGTTGTGGGAAGATTTATAAAAAGTTTACTTGGGCCGGGCGTTGGTGGAACAAGACTTTAATCCCAGCATTTGGGAGGCAGAGACAGGTGGATCTCCGTGTGTTCGAGGCCAGCCTGGTCTACAGAGCAAGTTCCAGGACAGCCTCCAAAGCCACAGAGAAACCCTGTCTCAAAAAACAAAAAAAAAACAAAAAAAAAAAACAACAAAAAAAACCCAACAACAACAACAAAAGTTTACTTGGGACTGAAGAAATGGCACTGTGGTTAAGAGCACTAGCTGTTCTTTCCAAGGACTGAGGTTTAGTTCCCAGAACCCACATGGCAGCTCTCAACTGCCTGGTAATTCCATTTTGAGGAGATCCAATGCTCTCTTCTGATTTCCATGTATGTAAACACACACACACAAGCACACACACATATGCAGTCACACACTCATACACATAAAATAAACAACAACAACAAAAAAACTTAAAAAGTTTACTTAGTATGCTGGAAAGTTTTATATCAACCTGATACAAGCTAAAGTCATCTAAGAGGAGGGAACCTCAATTAGGAAAGTATTTCCATAGGATGCAGGGCATTTTCTTAATTAGTGATTGATGGCCCTTGCCCCTTGTGGGTGGTGCCATCCCTGGGATAGTGGTCCTGGGTTCTATAAGAAAGCAGTCTGAGAAGCCGGATGTTGGTGGCGCACGCCTTTAATCCCAGCACTCAGGTGGCAGAGGCAGGAGGATCTGTGAATTCGAGGCCAGCTTGGTCTCCAGAGCGAGTGCCAGGATAGGCTCCAAAGCTACATAGAGAAACCCTGTCTCAAACAAACAAACAAACAAACAAACAAACAAACAAAAAAGCAGGCTGAGCTAGTCATGTGGAGCAAACCAGTAAGCTGCACTCCTCCATGACCTCTGCATCAGCTTCTGCCTCCAGGTTCCTGCCCTGCTTGAGTTCCTGCCCTCACTGCTTTTGATGATGAACTGTTACATGAACTGTGAACAAAATACCCCTTTCCTCTTCAAGGCGCTTTTGGTCATGGTGTTTCATCACCACAGTAGTAACCCTAACCAAAACACTTGAGCATAAATTATTTCCTTTTAACCTACAAATCCCATCTTTAGTATTACTGTTCATAAGAATATATTTATTTATTGATTGATTTTATAAGGAATTAAACCCTTAATACCTTGTGCTTTAGGACTGAATTTTGTTTTAAATTTTGTGTGTTATATTTGTGTATGTTTTATGGTTGTGTACACACAGATACATGAGCACATGTGCATGTGAAGGCCAGAGGTAACTTTCTATATTGCTTACCACTTACCTGTCTTTCTGTCTTTCTGTCTGTCTGTCTGTCTGTCTGCCTGCCTGCCTGCCTGCCTGCCTTTCCCTTTTTTCTTTTTTGTTTTCTCCCCTCCAGGAATGGATTGCTCTTAAAACAGGGGTATTTAAAGGTATCTAGCTTTAAAAAATGACATTTTACATTATTTCTTGTTAGAAATGATTACTATTTCAGCCTTTTATAGGCATAGTGCTGTACTCTTTCTCCTTACTTATGATGTAGTCCAAGGTTCACTGTAGTTAGCACATAATTCAGAACTTTTGTTATAAAAAGAGTATAAGAGGTTTGAAATGTAGAGATTCCATCTGTGTGTTTTCAGGATTGAAGTATGTATTAATCTGTATAGCTGTTTTTAGTTCATTTGTGTAGAAATGCATTGTACAATAATAATTGCAATCAATTTTATAACAACTTGATCACTATAAAAAGGAATCATGGACCTGTTACCAGCTATATTCCATTTACCTCCCAATCCCATCTAAGGCAACTGCTGATCTTCGTCTGTTTTGATTCATTGTCATTGTAAATGGACTTATATAATAGATGGTCTTTTGTGTCTGCCCCTTGTCACGTAGCATAGCATAGTGTTTTGAAGGTTCATCCATGTTATCGCATACATCAGTAAGTAATTGCTTTTTATTCCAAACATTGTATTTATTTATTTTTATGTGTTTGGGTGTTTTGCTAGCATGCATGTCAGTGCACCAAATACATGCCTGGTGCTTGTGGAGGTCAGGAGAGGGCATCAGATTCCCATGGGACTGCAATTACAGACAGTTGTAAGCTACTGTGTGGTTGCTGGGAATTGAACCCGGGTCCTCTGGAAGAGCAGCCTGTGCTCTTAACTACTGAATCATCTCTCCAGCCTCCCAAATCTAATTTTTAAGATTATTTGGATCAAGTTATAGTGATGCACACTTGTAACCTCAGCAAGAGGCCAAAGCAAGAGGGTCATGAGTTTAAGGCTAGCCTGGACTACACAGAGAGGATTTTTCTTTTAAAAAGATAAAGGATTCATTTAGTATTTTCTTTCCTTTAACAGCTCTTCCCCTTTTAGTTGTTAAATAATCAAAGGCTGGAGAAATGGCTCAGTAATTAAGAGAATTGCTTGCTCTTGCAAAGGACCCAAGTTTTATTCCCAGGAACCATATGGAGGTTTTCAAATGTTTATGCCAGTTCCAAGGTGTCCAGCACCCTACTCCTGGCACACATACATACACGAAGGCAAACACTTATAATGCACATAACATTAAATAAATCTTGAAAACAGCCAGGTGGCGCATGTCTTTAATCCCAGTACTCTGAAAGCAGAGGCAGGCAGATCTCTGTGAGTACAAGGCCAGCCTGGTCTACAAAGTGAGTTCCAGGACAGTCCCTAAAGATACACAGAGAAATCCTGTCCCCAAAACCACAAAGCAACAACAACAACAACAACAAACAAAACAAAACAAAATCTTAAAAAGGAAAAAAAAAGTTAAATATTTCCCAAACTCCCTAGCTTCGATTCAAAAAAATAAGCTAGGTCCTTTCTGTAAGCCATAAAGTAGTAGTCTACATGTCCAAGAGTGTTTGATAGTTAATGGTTTTGCAAGAGAAGAGATTTGAGGACTTTTTAAAATGTTTTCAGAAGTTGTGATTTTAGCTATGCTGTGGCAAGTCCAGTTAAATAGGCCTGTCTTTGTGACCCAAAATATTAGTCCATTTCAATAGACTTTTTTTGTTTGTTTTCAAGACAGGGTTTTTCTGTGTAACCCTGACTGTCCTGGAACTCATTCTCTGGACCAGGCTGACCTTGAATTCACAGAGATCCACCTGTCTCTGCCTCCTGAGTGCTGGTATTAAAGATGTTCGATACCGTCACCTGGCCATTTCAATACACTTTTATCATTGATATTTTTACATGTAAAAAACTTAGGTTATTTCTGTGTTCTCTTTAGTAGTTATTCACTAAGAAATACCAATGTGTTATTAGAAATAAAAGATTACCATACCTAGAGGCTGTGGGCATCAAATGTATAAAGGAAATTCTGTTATGAGCTACAGTTTATAGATATCCAAGAAGACTTAAATGCACTGTGCTAATGTTCTCTTTCTGTTATTTTTTAACATGTGACTTCTTCAGGATCCTTCAAAAAGCAGGACATCCAAAAGGTTAGTATCTCCCTAATGGACTTTCTTACAGTCTACATAATGTCTAGCAAGAGGTTCTTTTTAAGTATGCATGTTTTGGGCTGGAGAGATGGCTCAGCAGTAAGAGTACTGGCTGCTTTTCTAGAGGACCTGGATTTGCATCCCAGCACCTACATGGTGGTTCACAACCATCTCTAACTCCAGCTCTGGGATGGGGGTGGGATCTGATGCCCTCTTCTGGCCTCTGGGAATTAGGCATGCACATTTAAACAGACAGGTATGAAGGTAAAATGCCTATATGCATAAATTTTAAAAAGAAAAAGCAAAGCACAGACTTTCTATGCAGATAGAGGCAGCAGTAATTCGTTTGGGGGAAGAAAGAGTATTAATTCTTTTAAAAAGAGGAGGTGAAGTTGGGAGGGAGACAGGATGGAAGCCCCACAGCAGTGGTTCTCCACCTCCTAATGCTGTGATCCTTTAGAGTTCATCATGTTGTGCTGTCCTCCAACCATAAAGGTATTCTCATTGCTACCTCATAACTGTAATTTTGCAACTGTTGGAAATCATAATGTAAATATCTGTGTTTTCAGACAGTCTTAAGTGATCCCTGTGAAAGGGTTGGTTGACCCCCAAAGGGGTTGAAACCGACAGTATGAAAACCTATGCCCTCGAGAGTTGTAGGGGGTTAGTAGTGGAAGGATACCATCAAAATATAACAAATGTATGACATTTTCAAAGAATCAATGTTTTTAAAAGAATTATTATCCAAAAAAAAAAAAAAAAGAATCCTACAAATGAAGTTTTAAAAATATCTCAATAGAGCTGGGTGGTGGTGTCGCACACCTTTAATCCCAGCACCAGGGAGGCAGGTGGATGTCTGTGAGTTCGAGGCCAGCCTGGTCTACAAAGTGAGTTCTAGGACAGACTTCAAAAGTTAACACAGAAAAACCCTGTCTCAAAAACAAAAACAAACAAATCTCAATAGAATTTGCAAAAAGATTTTAATTTAAATACTTTACACAGATATAAGCATGTGGGAAAAGGTTTAATATCATATCATTAAAAATCATAGGTCTATTTCGAACCTAGTAGGTGGGCAAAAACTATAGAGTTCTTACACATAAGAAGACTTGCTTATTAGGAGTTAGTTACCAAGACTCTTACTCCCTCTTCTGGGAACATTCACTTTGGGACCCATTTTGACAGTGTTCATAAATAATTTTTGACTTAACAATTCCATTTCTATAGAACATGTCACAAATCAGAGTGTAGTATAGTATGCCTGCCTTATAGTCCCAGCTACTGGAGAGGATTCTTTGACCCAGGAGTTTTGAGACCAACCTTGGCAGCATAGTATGACTATGGTACAAAAGAAAAGTACAAGGAAACAGATACATGAATGTTTATAGCTGGGGCTGGAGAGATGGCTCAGTGGTAAAGAACACTGCTCTTGGAGATGACCCGTGTTTGATTCCAGCACTCTCATGGCAGTTCACTACCAGCTATATATCTCAGTTTTAGAGGACCTAGCACCTTCTTACCTTTGAGAGCTCCAGGAACTCATGTGGTGTGCATATATACATGCAGGCAGAAAACACCTCGATGTCTTGGCTTTTTAAGCAGAGCTGCCTGTTTGCCTGTCATTTTCATTTGTTAGAAGTAACTTGACACTGTACTTTTGTGTACACTGTGCTAGATCTGTCTAGGTAGGCAAAGAGAATAAGTTTTGTTAACAATATCAGCTGGCTTTATTGGTTTGGAATGTTTTCATGCCAAGACTAGATATGTTAACTAGAGGGGCAGCCAAATCATTTGGATCACAAAAAGCCTCACAGCTTAAGCTGAACAGAGCTAATAAGCTCTATTAAAGAATTGTTTTAAGGAGACTGGAAAGATGGCTCAGCAATTAAGAGCACTTGCTGCTTTTCTAGAGGGTCTACGTTCAGTTCCCTGCACCCACATGGCAGCTCACAACCATCTGTAACTCTAGTTCCAGAGAATCTGACACCTTCTTCTGATCTTCTCAGGCAGAAGGCATGCAAGTGTGTAGGGATTTATATAAACATCAAACACCCATTCCCATAAGTGTGTGTGTGTGTGTGTGTGTGTGTACATACACTAAGAATTAGGTTTGCTTTTGTTTTTTGAGACAGGGTTTCTCTGTATTGCTTTGGAGCCTGTCCTGAAACTTACTCTGTAGACCAGGCTGGCCTCGAACTCACAGAGATCTGTCTCTGCTTCCTGAGTGCTGGGCTCAAAGGTGTGCACCACCCCCGCCTGGCTACTAGGAATTGTTTTAAGGACAATAGTGTCTGCTCTGAAACTCCTAAGAGAATTCACCTACAGTACTTCCCATGGTATTGCCACTTGATTAACTTCTTTTAGAACAACCTGTGTGCTTTTTGTATATCCTCATTAGTTTCCAAGAAATTAAAACTAGACATTAAGGGGTTAGAGAGATGGCTCAGTAGTTAAGAGCAATTGCTGCTCTTGTAGAAGACCTGAATTTGTTCCCTAGCAGCCACATGGTGGCTCACAACCATCCACAACTCCAGTTCCAGGGAGATCTGACTTCTGACCTGAGGGTGCCACGAACCCACATGGTGCCATACATCATGCAGACAAAAAAGCTCAGATATAAAATAAATAATACATCTTTAAAAAATAACAAATAAAACTAGACATTGAAAGCTTGGCTACCTGACTCCCATTACCAGCCTCTTACTTAGGGTGCAAAGATTGTGTTGCTTCTAAACTTGCAATAAGATAGATAATATTAATATCTATCTGGGGTCTTGCCCCTAGCAGCATACACATAAAACTAATACTGTAATACTTGTAATAATCTTTGAGATTTGTAAAAATCTCAAAGGCAGATTTTAATATCTATAACCTCATAACCCAGAAATAACCAGTATGTCTTCATAGAAACACCTAGAAAAGTATTTAAGTATATGTAGTGGAAACACCAGAGCAACTTTGAACTTTTTTTTGTTTTTTAATGTTTGTGTGTCTCTGTGTGCATATGCATGCATGGGATGTGCAGATTTCACCCTCAGAAAACTGTCTATCTCCGAGACTTGGCTTCTCACTGTTCTGGAGCTTACTAGTTTGCCTACACTGGCACGTACCAGGGATCTGCCCATCTTTATCTCCTAGCACTGAAATTTCAAGCATAACCACTGTTCCCTGAAGTTTTACTTGAGTTCTGGGCTCACACTTAAGTCCTTAACTTACTATCTCCTAGTCCTTAAACTCTGATCTTCCTCCCTTAGTATCCAAGTGCTGAGATTATGGGATGTGTGTGTGTGTGTGTGTGTGTGTGTGTGTGTGTGTGTGTGTGTGTGTGTGTGTCTGTTTGTTGTTTGACAGCTGGCGATAGCTGGTGTTGGACTGGCATTTACAGTGTAGCCCAAGCTAGCCTTTAAGTTGCAACAATTCTCCTGCCTCAGCTTCCAGAGTGCTGGGTTTGCAGGCATGTACTACTCTGTCCAGCTTATATATCTGTTTTGATAACATATTATGCATTCTCTTTCTTATGTTGTGGTGCTAGGGTTCAAACTCAGGACCTTCTGCGTGGTGGTAAGCATTCTACCACGGAACTACTTTTTTTTCTTTTTTCTTTTTCTTTTTTTTTTTTGAGATGCGTGCCACTGTGTGGCGGTCTTGAACTTTCAGAGATTTACTTGCTTTTGCCTCCAGAGTGCTGGGGTTAAAGGCATACACGACCTCACCCTGCAAGTTAAATTTTGTTTTGTTTTATTTTGTTGTTGTTGTTTTTTGAGATGGTTTTTCTGTCTAACAGTTCTGGCTGTCCTGGAACTCGCTCTGTAGACCAGCCTGGCCTCAAACTCACAGAGATCCGTCTGCCTCTGCCTCCCAAGTGCTGGGATTAAAGGAGTGCGCCACCACCACCCAGCAAACTAAATCTTTTTTTATTTTTTTACATCCTTTCTAAAGAAGGGCTTTAGGGCCCTCCAAGATGGCTCAACAAGTAAAGACACCTGCTAAGTCTGGTAATTCAAGTTCCTGTGTGGTGGGAGAGAACCAACTGCCACATGTTGCCGTCTGACTCCACATGCACATAGTGCCATGCCTGAGCACATATGTACACAAACACAAATGTTTTCCTTTCAGATGCTGTGTGGTAAAAGTTTAACTAAGAGAAAATCAAGACTCTTTTCTCATGAGTTTTAAAACATGGGTACTGAAAAGCATACTATTATTTGGATAAAATACTCTTAACTTCATCGCTTTTTCGTCCTACTTCTAGTTGCTGGGCATATTGGATTCTCCCCATCGTGGGCGCTATTCTTGTAGGTTTCCTGTATCGTCACTTCACGGCCGACAACAAATCCTCCTGAGGAGACGAGACCATGCTGAAGTGTGGGAGTGCGTGCTCCTGGAATTGAGAAGTTGAGACTTACTTTGGAGGCTGCAACAATGCTTCCTCCTTGAATCCTGCCAGTTTCTCCCCCTCCCCACCCCCCTTGGAGCCAAGATGTTTGACTAGATATCTATCCTTCAGTCTAGGACCAGGGTCTTTCACCAGCCAGAGGCTGATGCCCAAAGCACCTGCTCATGTTGTGTCCTTGCCAGGGTTTCTTCTCACTGGCTTCCACCTGTTCCCTTCATTTCAGAGTTTATGTTGATGATTATAGAGTTCCTGTGTTGTAGAGACATGGCCTTTGGGGACAGTATATAATTTCTGATACTCTCAGTTCACATTAGGTATATTTAAGGGAACAGTACTCTAGTTTTGAATCTTTTCCCCATTTTTCTTTTAAGTAAATTTATTTTTTAATTCTGATTTAATTTTGTCATTTATCATAACGGGTTTTCATGAAGTTAAGATGTGTCTGTCTTATTTAAAACACAGCTGCCAAATGATCCTATTTATGATTATTAAAGTAAGGGGAAGCAAGATAGACCATTGGGTAAAAGCAATTGCTGCAAAGCCTGATGACCTGAATTTGATTCCCTGGACACACACGGTAGAAGGAGACAACCAGTTCCCAAAAGTTGCCCTCTGACCTCCACATGTATGGTATGGCCCTAATGTAACACAGACACCTGTATATACACACAGGTACACACATTGAGACATAACATACAGAGGCACAAGCATACACTAAATAAATGTAATTTAAAAAAATATACAAAAGAAATAAAAATTTAAATAAAAGTACTATGTGGTTTTCTCCCTTCCAGATAGTGTAGCTGATTGCTCCCTCCTATCCCTAAGTCCAGCCCCTTTCTTCCCAAGAGTACTTTACAAACTGCATCCCTTTGGTTTCTGAGATGTACAAGAGCCAAAGAAGGGATCAGTGAGTTAAAGTGAATTCAGAATGATCTCTTTTAAAAAGAGAACAAACACCGCTTACAGGACAGCAGTTTAAAGAGTGACTGGCACGCTCTCTGTGGTGTGACACCAGTTACTAACGATCCTCCACCCTGACTGTCTCTACTGGTGAAAGAGTGTTACCATGGAGTGTCACTGTAGTCTGTGGTTGTGTTCATGCAGCTTCATGGAAGGCTCTTGCTGCTTTTTCGTTTACTGATTAATTTTTAATTCCCTGTTTTACCAAAGTAAGAAACTCAAGTTTGGCCTTATCTCAATAAAATAACTAACATGTAAATGTCATTGTTGGGGCATGCCACTTAAGATAGGAGACCTTGCCAAGAGACTTCTGTTTTCTGTTTTACTTTCATGGCTTCAACTTGGTGATTTTGTTCTACTCTTTTTCTGAGAATTATAATGATAAATCTGGAAGCTTTTCCCTCCTTCCTTGGATATGTATTTCATTGGAGAGTAGTTAATCATTTAAAATTACTGTTTCTCCTTGGTCCGGGCATTTTCCTGGCTTCTTTGACTTTATTCTTTTCCCTGTGGGAGTACCTGACAGTTTCCCAGTTATTTTTTACCCATTATCTATGATTTTCCTCCACATCCTTTGTTCATTACCAATCTGCTTCTGGACTGTTGTCATGTCCAGCAGGAAGCCATTGAATTCTAGAAAGACCAGAAATGCTGGGAAGTGTCTCCTGCCTCCCTTCCAGCTTGCCAGGGGCTTGACGGGACAGGAAACTGCACATTAAACCAGTCTGCCCATGCAAACTATTTAAGAAAAAGTTCAGCCCAGGACTTCTATTCTGTGATTTAGCAATTGAATAAGTTCAGAATTCATCAAAATAACATTAGCCTTTTCCTTGAATACTCGGATATGATATTTTAATTTCTAGATGATTTCTATATATCAGGGATACAGACTTAATCACTTTTATCTTTAGAAATTTTGTAATATAGTAGATTGAAAGAGTAGTTATTCTGTAACAAAAGTGGCTTGACTGCCTCCACTTAAAGGCAAGGAAGGTCTGTGTGCAGTGAGGCCTGGGGTTCACTTGCTGTGATAGCTAAGCTACATTCAATATGTTGGGTAGATGGAAAGAACAAAGGTTCAGTCAAGTGCAGGTAACATTCATGCTGACACTAAGCCTGAAGATAACTTAGATCAGTTATGAATGTGTGTTGGCAATCTCTTTACAGACACTGAAAAACATCTGGCTATAGGAAATGTTAAGAACTGTTTTTTAGCTGGGTGGTGGTGGCACACACTTTTAATCCCAGCACTTGGGAGACAGAGGCAGGAGGTTCCCTGAGTTTGAGACCAGCCTGGTCTACAGAGGGAGTTCCAGGACAGCCAGAACTATATAGAGAGACCCTGTCTCAAAAACACCCCCAGCACACACACACACACACAAAAAAAAAAGAACTGTATTTTTTAAGTAAAATCGTGTTTTGATATTTCTATAGTAAACATCAATACAAAAATGGTGTTTTTCTATTTCACATCTATGTTCTTTTCCTGCTTTTATCTGAACTTGTTTCTTCTACTGAGAGCCAGAAGGAAAAAAATTTCCTACTTTGTCTTTGCCATTTATGTAATCCATCTAATACCCAGGGCTTCTTTTGAACTACTGATAATGTGATATCATATTATAAAAAACATGCTGCTTTTTTGGGGGGTGGGGAGCAGGCATGGTGGTACATGACTTTATTCCCAGCACTTGGGAAGCAGAGGCAAACAGTTCTTGAGTTGTAGGCCAGCCTGGTCTACATAGCAAGCTCCAGGCCAGCCAAAGCCACATAGTGAGACTCTTGTCTCAAAACAAATCCCCCAACCCCTTTTAGGTTTATTTGCTGTAATTCTGTTGCTTACATAAACAGCTAGGGGGAGAGGTAGGTCTTAGGTGAGATTTTGTTGAAGCTTTTCCTAAAGAAAGCAATATAGTATGTGTACCAGCTGCATTAAAAAGGACAGAACTTGTCAAAGAAGCCTTGACATTTATGGGTTATGCTAACTCACTGAGAGCAAGAGGAGCCAGTCCCTGTTGGCTGACAGTACCCCAACCTGTGGGGTGTTTGGTTGTTTATTCCTGAAGTGGCCAGCTGCCACCACACCATACAAGTTAACATCTGGTGAACACAAAAGGGAATTTGTGCTATCAAGACACAGGGTGTTAATGCCCATTCTCTAAAAGTTCTTATCTGGTCCTGGGAGCTGGTTTCTTCTTCCCAAGTGACTTCACGTTTGTAAAGAATGCAGTGGGACAAAGTTTGTTTGTGGACTGTGTTTACAACTCCTTGTGTGATTACTTGAGCAGACAAGTCTGTCCAAAGCTATCATTTGAGCTGGTAGGCAGGCTCTTTGAGCAGTTGCCACCCGGGCGTATGATGCTGGGTTTGTGCTCATTCAGTGCTTGGAGCAGTGAGAAGTGCTTTTTCAAGTCATCACACATGGCATCCATACTTCATCTCAGGTGTACCCATCTGGCTGAAGTCCACCTGAGGTGACTGAAGCACAGAACATGAATGTTCTTTGCTTCCTACCCAAGGGAAATGGAGTCAGACATGTCATGTCTCAACAAGAAACTGAAGTTTTGAAGCTATGTGATTCAGTTGCCAAATATCTCAAAGTAACGGAGAGCTCCGTCATATTTGGCCAGCTTTGGAATTTATGGGGGTGGCCCTGGAGGGGGTTCTGAAGAAGCAGAGATGTGCCAGTCACCTGCCTTATGCCCAGTGTCTTACTCATGAATTTCAGTGGCCCGTCCTTGCCCACGCCTACATCGCTTACAGTGGCTGCTCAGGCAGAACATCATTTCAGTTATTTAACTTGGTTTTTACTGCACCCTCAACTGTGAGTGACTAATATTAACATTCCTTTTGTGTATTCAATGATGGAGTTTGTTTACCTATTTGATTTCAGCTTATTTTGAACAAAGATCTTTGTCTCTTTCTACTGGAATGTGCACACAGTGAATGTTTGTTAGAACTACACAATAAAGATACTGTTTTCCTTTTCTTGTCCTGACTACAGTTGCTTTTAAAAAAAAAAAATCAACTTTTTTTTTAAAGAAATATTGGGGTGCTGTACTTCTCAGGTATTCCAAATGAGAACAGTTAGGGTGCACACAATTCTTCTGTGTATCTCTGCCAACATTTGTTTAACCCAAGTGTGCTGTGGCTCCTCAGGGCTCTTGTTGGAAATGGACCTCTCATTTGAGAGTTGCAAGATACAGCTATCCCAGTTCTGCCATGTTAAGGGATATGAAGTAGGAACCAGAAAACAATTTGGAGTTCTATTTCTACTGGTAAAGAAAAGCTAACTTGAGGTAATGTTTTATTATCTGTAGTGCTGGGCCTCAAATGATTGCTTTTTTTGGAACTAGCTAAACTGCTGGGGAAATTTAAACAGAGGTTGAGGTTCTAGTGATTGTATGAAGCAAGGGAAATAAACCAACCCTTTTAATAATTACCTCTATCTCATACTGATAGCCTTCTAGCATGACCAACATTAGGTCAGAGTAGATCACTCATTAGGACCTGGTGATTCCACTACCACAGGAATCAGGGATTAGTGACAGGAAGGGATAGCCCCATTCTTAATGCCAGCATTTGAACCTAATGTTTAATCTCTGATACTAATAAGAATTCATTATCAGGGCACTCTTCCTGCTGTTTGGTAGTTTCGTGACAAATCTTGCTTGATGTATGATAATCTGACAAGGCTGTGATTCCATTTACACAAATTTAAGGTTGGAAAACCCCACATAATTTATTAAAGTCTGACATCATTTAGCTAGATAGGTGTCTGTTCTGTGTATTCAAAGCTGGCTTGATTTAGTCCCTTATGTGCTTTTTTTTTTTCCTTAAGTTTTTTGAGATGGATTCTCTGTAGCCCTGGTTGTATTGGAACTTGCTCTGTAGACTAGGCTGGCCTCAAACTCAGAAATCTGCCTGTGTCTGCCTCTGAAGTGCTAGGATTAAAGTCATGCACCACCACTGCCCTGCTGTGGGTTGGTTGGTTGGTTGGTTGGTTGGTTGGTTTTACTTACATGCATCTCGAAACTTAATTCTTGAAGCTAAAGAGATGGCTCAGCAGTTAATAGCACTGGTTGTTCTTCCAAAGGACCTATGTTCGAGCCCCAGTACCCACATGATAACTCACAACTCAATATCTTCTTCTGACCTCTACAGTCATTGTTCATAAGTGATGCACAGACTTATGCGGGCAAAACACCCATACACATAAAGGAATTTAAAAAACAATGCAATTATTTTATAAAGCACTGAAAAGAGACAACAATTGTTTTTCTGATGAATTATAAATGCAGTTGTAGAACTTTTTTATGTGACACTTGCTGTGTGTTACCAAGTGACTGATGGCCCCAGACATTACTGATCTTTATTTTTACTGTAGTTCCCGAGTAACATGGGATGTCCAGGTTTTCCAGATTTTACTACTGAGTCGGAAAATCACATAGGGGTTGGGGGCAGAATTTGAACCTGGCTGGCTGAGGTTTTTTCTTTTCTTTTCTTTCTTTTTTTTTTTTTTTTTTTTTGGTTCTTTTTTTTTTTGATTTTACTTTTTGAGACAAGGCCTAACCATGTAGCCCAGAATGGCCTCTGAATTCAACACCCATCTTCACTTCTTCAGCCTACCTAGTGTTGCAATTATAAATTGATGCCACCACCTGTTTCTGTAGTGATAACAGACTTACTATTTCTCAATTTTCTTGCAAAACAGATTTTTTTTTTTCTGGTGCTGGGGATCCAACCCAGGGCTTTCATACATGCTAGGCAAGTATCGTACCACTAAGTGACATCTGCAGGACCAAAACTGTTTATTAATTATTTAAGAGTCTTGCTGTGAGCCAGGTGGTGGTCCACGCCTCTAATCCAAGCACACAGGATACAGAAGCAGGTGGATCTCTATGAGTTCAAGGCTAGCCTGCTCTACAATGTGAGTTCTAGACAGGCTCCAAAGCTACACAGAGAAACCCTGCCTCTAAAAACAAAACAAAAGAGCCTTGCTGTGTACCTATGCTGGCCTAGAACTCCAGCTCTCTTTACCTCACACACTTGCAAATTTATTGTTAAAAAATGTTCAGATATATAGGCATCAAGGAAATGCCTCTGGCTATCCAAGGAAATGCCTGTAATTTCAGAGCTTGGGAGGTTGGGGCAGGTAGATCTTGAATTTGAGGCCAGCCCAGGCTTCACAGCAGAAAGTCTGCCAAAACCAAACAAACAAAACACTCAAATTGTACAAGAAGGATATGTATTCTGGAACTGTACTTAGAATAGTCTTAATGTAAATACTGGAAGAAAAATGCTGCCTATAGGAGGATGGAGGAGCCATGTGGGATGGCCGTATGTGAAAGTGCAAACTGATCTTTCTTTAAAATGAGAAAGTCAGGAAGCAGCGACAAAAGTGACAAAACACATTCTTTTTAAGATGGCTTTAAATACTAGAAGAAACTGTAACAGTTGAAAAGCTTTCTTGTGGTCCAAGAATTGGGAGGAAAGAAGAGTATGGTGGTACACGCCTTTGATCCCAGCACGGGGAGGCAGAAGCAGGCAGATCTCTGTGAGTTCGAGGCCAGCCTGGTCTACACAGAAAGTTCTAGGCCAATCAAGGCTACACAGTGAGATCTTGCCAAAAAAGGAAAAGAAAAAAAAAATGTGAGGAGTGTATTGCTTAAGGTTCTTTGTAGGAACAGAATTAATAGAATGAATTTATAGATTATATGTTATCTATATAGATAAAGGGGATTTATTAGAATGGCTTACAGGCTGTGGTCCAGCTAATCCAACAATAGTTGTCTTAACAACAGAAAGTCCAAAAATCCAATAGTTGTTCAGTCCACGAGTCTGGATGTCTCAGCTGGTCTTCCCAAAGAAGTAGACTCTAATGTCAGTGAAGGAATGGACTTGCCAGCAAGAGAAAGGCAGGCAGGCAGAAAGGGAGAGAGAGTTCTTTCATATTCTTATATAGGCCGTCAATAAAAAGTGTGGCCCAGATTAAAGGTGAAATTTCCCACCTCAAAAGATTCTGATTTAGGGTGGGTCTTCACACTTCAAATTATTTAATTCAGAAAAAATCCCTCACAGGTGTACCTAGCTGCTTTGAGTTTTAGTTAATTCCAGGTGTAGTCAAGTTGACAACTAAGAATAGCCGTCACAAATCTGACCCTTGTCAACTTGACACATCATACCTCCTTATGGGGTAACCTGGGTGTGGTGGCATACCCCTTTAATCCCAGCATTTAGGAGGTGGAGGCTGGAGAATCAGAAATTGAAGGTCATTCTCAGCAAAATAATAAATTGAAGATCAGGGTGGCGCATGCCTTTTATCTCAGCACTTGGGATGCAGAGGCAGGCAGATCTCTAGGAGTTCAAGGCCAGCCTGGCCTACAGAGCAAGTTTCAGGACAGCCAGAGCTACACAGAAAAACCCTGTCTTTAATAACAAAACAAAAAAGCAAAACTCAAGGCTGGAGAGATGGCTGTGTTTAAGAGCACTCACTAGCTGCTCTTCAAGAGGACCCAACTTAAGTTCTCAGCACCTACAATGCAGCTCAATTTTGTAACTCCAGTCCCAGGGTTCCACCACCCCTCTGAGGGCAGCAGGCATACACTTGGTGCATAGACATGCATGCAAGCAAAATATCCATACACAATAATAATAATAATAATACTTAAAAAATGGGCAGGTGAGATGGCCTAGTGGGCAGAAGTACATGCTACACAAGCCTAATAAGTTGAATCAATTCCCAAAACCCATGTAAAGGTGGGATGAGAGAACAGAAATTTGTTCCAACCCCCACACCAGTGTGTGCCCATACTCATATACATAATCATAATAAAATTTAAAAAAAGGTGCAAACCTGATGCCACATCTATAAGCTCAGCTACTTGCAAGAGGGTTTGTGGTAGGTTCATGTGTAGCTCTCCATGTGGAAGCTTGAAGAACCAGTCTGCTCTAGCGGGAGACTAACATTATTTAACCTTTAGAAATATGTACATGTGTTGCATTGGCTCGCAATAAAATTTTCAAGCTGGGTGTACTAGCTAGTTTTATGTCAACTTGACACAGTTAAAGTCATTTAGAGAGCCTCAATTGAGAAAATGCTTCCATCAGATCAGGCTGTGGGCCAACCAGCAGAACATTTTCTTAATTAGTGATTGCTGTGGGAAGGCCCAGCCCATTGTGGTGGTTGTCGTGGGTTCTATAAGAAACCAGGCTGAGCAAGCTTTAAAGAGCCAGACAGTAAGCTGCACTCCCCGCCTCCCTGCCCCAGCATCTGCCTCCAGATTCCTGCCCTGTTTGAGCTCCTACCCTGACTTCCTTTCATGAGATTTCTTCCCCAGGTTACTTTGGTCATGGTGTATCATCACAGCATTGGGAACCCTGACTAATACACTGGGCATGGTGGTGCACACCTGCAATCCTAGCACTAGGGAAGTGGAGAGAGGAGAATGAAAAGCTCAAGGCATCCTGAGATACATAATGAGTTTGAGGCCAGCCTGGGCTATGTGAGATATGCTCTCAAACATATACACACACATACAAATTTTAGTGAAAATAATACAAACAAATCGTCAAGTTCAGTTTGTCATTTTTCTGTCTTAGTATAAAGCACATTGACCAAAATAGTATTTTGTCCTGGGGTCAGGCCTACATCTGAATTGACAATTAGTTGTGGTTATTCTGTTAAAAATGAGTTCACACTTACACAGTGCTTACGAGACACTTAATATTATACATTGTCTAATTGGTTCTCTTTAACAATCCTACCAAAGTACTTTTATTATCTCTCATTTGTAGAAAGGGAAACTGAGGAATAAAAGGTTACATGACCACATTTACAAGGTGAATTATCAGTCAGAATCTGCACCCACGCTGTCTTGCTCTGCCTGGCACCCTTCCTGTAACCACGAATGGTATTGTCAAGTTTGTGTTAAGTGCTTCATATGCATCTTAACATAGTTATTAACTGAATTTATGAGGCAGCTGCTGCTACCCCTGGCTCAGAGGACATGCAGTGTGAACCTGTCTTGTTTGTGACTCAATGTGTAAAAATCATTTTGGTAACATCATCATTTTCAAATCGGTTCAATCTAGTTTATCAAGAAACCATTTGTGCAAGCAGGGTGTAGTGACAATTCTATAGCCCCAGACCTGTGCCCACTTGGGAGGCAGAGGCAGGAGGAGCATAGCAAGTTTGAGGGCATCTTTTTCTATATGATAAGTTTGGGCCTGCTAGAATTATGGATGGAGACTCTAGTTTAAAAATTAATTACTATAATAAACAAGATTTAAAAACCGTTTGTGGGAATTAAGAATTACCAGTTAGGAAAGCCAGGAAGGGTTGTGTCATATACCTAAAATTCTTAGCACTCAAGAGACTGGGGATCACAAGTTCAAGGCCAGTCTGGGCTATATAGTGAGACTATATAGTGTTTCAAAGAAAAGAAAAAAACAACAGCCTTGAGTTTGCTCATATATGTGATACTTTTTTCTAAATCACAGATTTTTTTTGGGGGGGGATAGTGTTTCATATAGCCCAGACTGGCCTCAAACTCCCTACGTAGCAGAAGATGGCCCAAGTGCACCACAACGCCCAATTTATGTGGTGCTAAGGACTGAACCCAGGGCTTCATTAATGCTAGCCCACTGATCTATGTCCCCAACCATTAATGAAAGTTTTAAAAAGGTGAATATACCCATGGCTCCATAGATAAAGGCACCTGTCATTGAGTTTGAACCCTGGAACCCACATGGTAGAAGGAGGGAATCTATTCCTTTAAGTTTCCTCTGATCTCCACATGTATGCTGGGACATACACATGTCTGTCCCCCCCAACACATAAATGCAGTAAAAGTAAATATACTTATATAATTAATTGTCTATGCATGTTCTTTCTGGACTGTTTTTATTTAATTTCATTTTTATGTATGTATTAATTGCTTAGCGGCACTAAGGATTGAACGAAGGGATCCATACATGCTGGACAAGAAAATTATTTTTCTGTAAGATTTATTTATTTATTTATTTTGGTTTTTTGAGACAGGGTTTCTCTGTGGCTTTGGAGGCTGTCCTGGAACTAGCTCTTGTAGACCAGGCTGGTCTTGAACTCACAGAGATCCTCCTGCCTCCCAAGTGCTGGGATTAAAGGCATGCGCCACCAACGCCCAGCTTGTAAGATTTATTTTTATTTTTATTTTTATTACTTTTGATTATGTGGACGTGGGATTTTATGCAAGTGAGTGCATGTGCCAGAAGAGGTTGGAGGTACCAGATCCCCATGGAGTGTGAGCCGATCAACCTGAGTACCAAGAACTGAACTCTGGAAGAGTAGGACATGCTCTTAACTGCTGAGCCCCAAGAAAACTTTTGTTTATCCAGCACATACTTTATCTGCGAACAGCTTCGGCATTCTCTGTGACCTCATCCAGCATGCTTTACCCCAGACAAATGTTAACAGAAGAGCTGTAGAACCTTTCTTAAAGCTCTGCAGTCCCTTTACAATTTTATTTAAAGCCCAGCCATGGGGGCACACAGCTTTAATCCCAGCATTCGGGAGGCAGAGACAGATCTCTGGTCTACAGAACAGTTTCTAGGACAGCAAGGGCTACACAGAGAAACCCTTCTTAAAAACAAGCAAATAAAATTTCATTTAAAATTTTTTTAAGATTTATTTATTTTATGTTTATGACTGTTTTGTCCACATGTATGTATGTGTGCCTGATGCCCAAAGAGGTCACAAGAGGTCATTAGATCTTCTAGAACTGTATTTAGAGATGTTTGTGAACCACCATGTGGGTGCTGGGAACCGAACACAGGTCCTCTGAAAGAGCAACAAATGCTGTGAACCCCAAACCTTCTCCCCAGCCTTGTTTCTCTGTGGTAGACAACACGTGTGCAGTTCAAAAGCAAAGCTGGTGCTATGTGTCTTCTGCCACAACAGACTGGTCCTTTCCCAGTTCTGTGAGCTACCACGTGGGATTTTCTGGTTTGAATACAGACAATGGAAGTAACTTTGCTCTCCCTTCTCCTGCTGCTTCTTGTGCTGAAGCTGAGCAGGAGACCAGAGTCTTCCAGTCCCATCAGTTACTGGGGAGTTGAAGGGCCCAGCCCCTCACCCAGCCCCCTGCTTTGGTAGCCATGACAGGCTGCAGAAAAGACCCAGCAAGAGGTAGGCCCCTGACTCAGCAGGATTTGCTGAGTGCTCTCTCACCCCCGGTTGCCTGGCCTTTCCCTAATTAACTAGGAAGCTAGATACCCTCCATGTGGTAAGGAATCAATCAGAAGTTAGCTGGCAGGCTTTGGATGTGCTTTACTGATAACAGTGGAATGCAGTAGGTAGCAATGGCCTTCGGAGGGCCTCCAGGCACACAGCAACCTTTCTGCAACTGTTGCACAGCTGACCAATCAACACAGGACTGGTTCCCCCATCCCAGAGTTGTGCCAATCCTGAGACTGTTACTAAGCAACTAGCAGGCTCCCAGATACCCCCCTTGCTCTACGCCCAATATATGACCTGCCCCACTGCTGCTCCGGGTCCCTCCTACTCAACCCGTTATGTAGTCGGACCGAGGATCCGAATTAACTCGTAAATTAAAGATTCTTTGCTTCCGCATGGGATCTGGTCTCTTGGTGGTTTAGAGGGTTCAGAGTCTGGGCACAACAGGGGTAAATCTCACTTTTCGTTAGTGGAATGTAGGACAAATCCCTTCCTCAGGCTCCACCTACTTCTGTTGTTCTCCACCTCTACCTTGTTCCTTCTTAAGAGATCTCTCCAGTGAGCCACTATCCAGAACCCACCAACACTCTACCCCTGCCTCCTGAGGGCCTTTGTCAATAGTTCTGGCTCCAGCTGAGGTTACTTGGCGTACTGCATTTGGGCCTGATGGGTCAGTAGATCCAAGAGGACATTGATTAGCAATGTCTGCCAAAGGCAGGAAGAGAGAGGCGCGAAATAAGCAGACCATTTCCCATGTGGGCCTTGCTCAGTTGTGCCTCAGTTTCATAGTCCGACCCAAGTCTCAGTCTCCATGAAGCCTCAAATGACTGCAGTCCCGGTTGACTGAACTGAATTCTCCATTATTCGGACCTGTCACTGTCCTGTGCTTTTCATTGTTGGGCCCCTGAATGTCGATATGTTGTTTTCCCGTCAAGGGCAGAGGTTGTCTGAGGTAGCTCGTCTGAGATCCCTCACTATACGCAGGCCGGTGCCTTGCTTAGGGACAATACAGAATGCATTGTGTTGCTTGCTTGGGGATAGTTACAACAAAACAGAAGCTGAGAATGTGCCCTCTGCTGGCAGGGTGGGGAAGAGCACGCCTGTTGAAAATCTCTACAACCTTTACCTGACATTGTGGAACTTCCAAGTGACATTTACTTAACTGTAAAGAGAATCCTGAATGTTCTTAAGAAGTAGTTGTGTTGGCCCACGCTGGTAGGATTTACTGAAGGAGTCAGAGGCAGGAGTATCACAAGTTCGAGGCCAGCCTGGGCTGCACATTTTAGCTAGGCAGTGGTGGCACACGCCTTTAATCCCAGCACTCGGGAGGCAGAGGCAGGTGGATCTCTGTGAGTTTAAAGCCAGTCTGGTCTATGGAGCAAGTTCCAGGACAGCCAGAGCTACACAGAGAGACCCTATCTCGAAAAACCAAACCAAACCAAACCAAAACCATAACAAAAGCAGTTGACTGCACTGGAGTGTTTGCTTTATGTGTATGAGTATGTTTACATGTACACGTATCTGTGCACCGTGTGCATGCTCGGTGCCCGTGGAGGTCAGAAGAGGGCGTCGGTCCCCTGGGACAGGAGTTACAGACACTTGTGAGCTACCATGTGGGTGCTGGGACTTGAACACCAGGTTCTCTGCAAAAGCAGCCGATGTTCTTAACCACTGAACCATCTGTCCAGCCCCCTCTCTGTGTGGGGGTCTTGAAATCATGAAATATTCCATTGTCTTCACAAAAGCTTACCTCAAACTGCAAAGTGGAGATGGAATGGAGCTATGAATAAAAGGCACATTCCCAGTTGACATAAGAATGAAGAATACACAATTCAGGTCACTCATGGGGAAAAGTTGAATCCTAACCCAGATGGCCAATTCAAACATCCAGGGACTATCAAGTGGCAAATATAACAGTCAGTACAAGGAAGGCCAGCACACAGCATTACATATCTGTTTTGTCATTAAATAAATTTATTATTTATTTTTATGCACAGGTGTTTGCCACAGTGCATTTCTGGTGCCAGAGGAGGGTATTGGATCCCCCTAGGACTGCAGTTACAGACACTTGTGAGCTGTCGTGGGGTGCTGGGAACTGAACCTGGGTCCTCTGGAAAAGCAAGCAATCTTCTTTTTTTTTTTTTTTGTAGGCAGTGCTTTTAACCACTGAGCTGTTTCTCCAGGTGTTTTATTTTTTACTTTGGTAGAAACAATAGACTCATTTAAATAAAGCATGTTACTGATGTATTTTCTTATAATATTACATAACAGAAGGTTACATGTACTGATGGTACCTTACAAATGGTACAATTAAAATATTAAAACCTTTGTGACTGGGCCTGGAGAGATGACTCAGTCAGTAAGGAGTTTGCTGTGTCCCCAGCCCCTTAGAGATTTTAAAACCAAAATGTACCATTATTGATACATAGGCACTGTGGTAGCTATTCTTGGTGTCAACTTGACTACTCTGGGATTAAGTAGAACCCAAGCAGCTGGACACACCTGTGAGGGATTTTTCTGAATTAAATCATTTGAAGTAGGAAGTCTCACCTTAAATCTGAACCTTTTGAACTGGGAAGATCCACCTTTGACTTGAACCACACCTTCTGGGGCAGCCTAGATAAAGGACATGGAGGAAGGAAGCTTTCGATTTTTGCCCGTGTGCTCTGCTCTGGCTGGCAAGCCCATTCTATCACTGGCATCAGAGACCGCTTCTTCAGGATTCTGGCATACACTGAAGACCAGCTGAGACACCCAGCCTCGTGGACTGAACAACTGCTGGATTCTTGGACTTTGCATTGGTAGACAGCCATTGTTGCACCAGTTGGACCACAGTCTGCCCAGCCATTCTAATAAATCCCCTTTCTATGCATATATAGATTCATTATATCAGTTCTGTTCTTCTAGAGAACCCTGACTAATTCATGAACATATCTGTATAAAATGTTACATGTGTATATAACACAGTAATTCACCATTAAAAGCTATCTGCTATTTATACCATCATTCACAGATGTGCAAATTTTGCCATTTAACACGAAAATATCACTGTTGTGTTGCCATTATTTTTTATTACTATTTACTGATGATGGAATTTTTATCATTCACATTTTCAGTGACAGATTCTTCCAGTTGGTGTTTGTTCAGTGTTATTTATTTATTTATATTTTTATTTTATTTATTTATTTTTTTGAGACAGGGTTTCTCTGTGTATCCCTGGGTGTCCTGGAACTTAGACCATGCTGGCCTCAAACTCAAACATCTGCCTGCCTCTGCCTCTTGAGTGCCACTTCTGGCTTCATTCAGTATTTTAATAAGATTATGACTCCTACATTGAAAAAAACATAATACATTTCCTGTTACCTCATGAAAAGAAATATTGATGGTGCTTGAAAGATGGCTCAGCAGTTAAGAATATTTGCTGCTCTTACAGGGGTCCTAAGTTCAGTTCCCAGTACCAACATGACAGCACACAACCATCTGTAACTCCAGTTCTCAGGGATCTGACACCCCCTTTTGACCTCTAAAGGCACTGCATGCACAGGCATTCACGCAGGCAAACATCCATACACATAAAATAAATCTTTTAAAGAATAAATACAAATATGACTTCTACTCATAATTTTTAAAAAGAAAATGTTGAACTTTTTTTTTAACATGAGAGAATATTCTAGAACATATTGAGGTAAATGAAAAGAACCGGAATCTTTTGGGGAGCCCATGATCACTATTGGTGTACCTTGTAGCATTTAAATGGCTTGCCTCTTGTGTGCAGCAGGCCAACATGTGACTTGAAAGAGGTAGAACTTGTCCTAATTGTAGACTGAGACGTTATGTCCTGTGTTTAGCATAACTGGTAACAGACACTATTCCAATAACTTTCAGAAAATCTCTTCATGACTCAGTGCCCAAGCAGGCAGCTCTGAGACAGGACCATTAGCATTCAGAGGAGAGAGAGGGCAAGGGCTGCTGTGTTTACTTTGTCATGGTCAATTTGTTCCTTCCTCACAGTTACTTACCCCTAACCTTGAGTCTACAACAGTATGTTCAGCCACAAATCTCTGTTTACAACTCTCGTTACCATTTAGCAATATGAAGCATGCTGATAAATACGAAGTAGACGTTTTTTCAGTTTCATGATATGGCTATTCATACAGAGCTATGGAGTAGACACCTCAGTGTCTATCTCAGTCCAAGTGTGAAGACAGCTGGAATAAGCCCACCCACCTGGTCTGGTGAACTGCACATGTGACCCAGTTTTTTCCTGGGACTTGAAGGGACATCTGGGAGCTGTTTCTTCTCCAAAAAGAGAGAGCCCCAAGGAAGAACTAATGTGAACATCTTGCTAGCTTGAGAAATCCACAAACACTGAGCCTAGCCAAGTAGCCTCATACAACTCATCTCAAAGCTTGCCCTATAGCAAGTCTTCCATTTCTGGAGAGGGCATAAATCTTCCTATTGTTGAGGTTATTTGTTTGCAGTTTCTATTGCTTACAGCTGGAAGCATCCTCACTGATAAACTATGCTGAAGAGAAATGACTCATGGGAAAATAATGCTCCCAGCTTCTGATTAACTCTGGCCTCTAGAGATAATTATCTGGGCCATCAGATATATAAAAATATGGAGGTCAGAGGATTAAAACTACAGTGGCTGCCTTTGGGAAGAGGGTGGGGAGTGGCTGGGAGGGCTGGAGAGGGGCTTCTGGAATGTTACTCATTTCTTGATTGGGTGGTGTTTTTGTGAGAGTGTTTACTTTGGGCAAATCCATTGAAATGTACAAGGCCCCGTGTGTTTTTCTGCTTCAATTTTCAGATCTTGACTGGAAGGCTACAGATCATGGTCATTTTAGCAGATAGCCGAATGAAGCTATAGGAATATGTTTTTCTTTTTTTTAATTAAAAAAAATGGTTATTACATTTACAGGAGGACCCAATACCTCTGACTTCCAAGGGCACCAATACTCATATGCACACTCCCACACAAATACACATAATTAAAAATAACAAAATACAATTATGTTAATATTTATTGCATTTATTTATCTATGAATGGGGGTAGAGAAGTATGTGTGGGCCACAGCACACATATGGAGGTCAGAGGACAACTTTCAGGAATTGGTTCTATCCTCCATTGTGAACCCAGGGATTGAACTCAGGTTGTCAGGCTGGGCAGCAAATGCTAGCCCAGGATATGTTTTCTTCTGTAAACTCCCAGAAGCTCTCTTGACAGCTTCCCTGACACTCATGTAGAATCAATTCGATTCTCTAAGCCTAAATGTTTCCCCTTCAGTTTGGATGGAAAAGACTCAGTAAGAACGACATAGTTTCTAGAATTGAGTCACAACTAATACTAAAAACCAGAATAAAAGCCAATAGATTAAAGACTGTTCATGGAGGGCTTCTTTCCAATAAGAATCTTAGGGAGGGGTTTTAGTGATGATGAGTTCATTCCAAGGAAACCTGGGTTTACAAGAAAGCAACCATTAGCTTCATGAAGAATGAGGTATAATTTGTTTAGTCAGTGGGCTTTGGGGACTGTGGTTTGATTGGCCCCCATGGGCTAATATGTTTGAATACTTGGTCCCCAGTTAGTGGACGGATTTGGGAAGGATTAGGAGGTATGGCCTCAGAGGCAGTGTGTCCATGGGGGTGGCCTTTGAGGTTTCCAGATTTGTACCACTCCCATTGTGTTGTTTCCTGTTTGTGGATCAAGGTGTGAGCTGTCAGCTGTTGCTCCAGCCACCTGTCAACCATGTCTTCACCCTCCATCATGGATTCTAACTCTCTGGAACCACAAGAACTCTTTTCTTTTATATGTTTCCTTGGTTATGGTATCTCATCACAGTAATAGAAAAGAAACTAATACAGGGACCAATTATCTGAAGATGGCCCTAACTCTTCTGAAGTAAGTCTAGCAAAGACAGCTATGGTAAGACAAAGCACAGAGAGTTGGAATTAGACACATGAAGGCAAGAACTTGGAAATAGCAATTCTCATGAAAGATGGCTCACTGTAAAGGAGCCTACAGCCAATACTGACAACCTGAGTTCAATTTCTGGGACCCACTGGTAGGAGGTGAGAACTGACTCCTGAAAGTTGCCTTTTGGTCTCTATACACTCAACACGGTACTCATATACCTACATACATGAACACCCATACACACAGACATACACAGATAAGTAAATAAATTGTAGTAATTTTTTTAAAATATGGAACACTTCACGAATTTGCGTGTCATCCTTGTGCAGGGGCCATGCTAATCTTCTCTGTATGGTTTCAATTTTAGTATATGTGCTGCCGAAATGAGCATGTAGTAATTTTTTAAAATGTGTCAATCTCCATGAAGGGAAGTACGTAGGAAGCAACCATATTAGGAAGCCAAATGTGGAATGTGGTTGGTTGGTGATGGAGAGCCCTGTCCTGTTGAGCAGCGATACAGAACTGGAAACACATGAGAAGAATTTGCAGACGTGGTATGCTACATTTATGTTTCACCTAACTCTTTAAGGTGTGTTCACACTGATAGCATTGCAACTATATGAGGCAATTTAGATATTACCATGAGGGAGACTGTGACTAAGAATAGGCCTCAGAGTCACTCAGCCTGGATTTGGATCCTGGTTCTGTGTTAGTAGTGGAAAGGGATTGCACAAGCACAACACGCTAACCTGTTTAAAAGGTTCCTGTCATAGTTACGGTTTCTATTGACATTAAGAGACACCATGACCATGGCAATTCTTGTTAGGAAGATATTTAACTATGGCTGGCTTACAATTTCAGAGGTTCAGTCCATTATCCTCATGGTGGGACATGGTGGCATGCAGGCAGACATGGTGCTAGAGAACGCTGAGAGTCCTACATTTTGGTTTGCAGGCAACAGGAAGAGAACTGTGTAACTGGGTATAGCTTGAGCATAGGAGACCTCAAAGCCCACCCCCATAGTCACACACTTACTTCAACAAGGCCACACCTACTCCAACAAAGCCACACTTCCTAATAGTGCCACTCCCTTTGGGGGCCATTTGCTTTCAAACCACCACAGTTCCCAACTCCAGGGCCCATTTGACATCACATATAGAGGGGGTTAAACATAGGGCTTTGCACACTAAGGACAATGCATACCTAATCCCTTAGGAATCATTTTTAAAAATGATTTAAGTATTTTTACTTTAGTATGTGTGTGTGCCTGTTTGTACATGCACCTAGAAGCCAGATTGTGGGCTGCCTGTTGTGAGTGCTGGGAACTAGACCCTGGTCTTCTGCAATAGTAATGAGTACTTTTAACTCTGCAGCCCCAGTTTTTTGACTGTCACAGCTGGAGGGGTGTCAATAATATCTGGTTAGGAGAGCCCAGGACAGCTGCTAACCATGGCATGGTTCATGTGATAGCACCTCCCACCCACTACAGATAATTGTTGATCCCAAAATGTGCACAGTGCTACTCTTAAAGAACCCTGGGCATGCTGGGTGGAGGTGGCACTAGCCTTTAACCCCAGCACTTGGGAGGCAGAGGCAGGCGGATCTCAGTGAGTTTGAGGCCAGCCTGGTCTCCAGAGTGAGTTCCAGGATGTCCAGGGTTATATAGAGAAACCCTATCTTGAAAAAAAAAGACAAAAAGAGAACCCTGGGCACTGCCTGGTTCTCAGTCTCTTTGTCTATAGAATGAACTTGTCCACATTGCTCCACCGACTGTTAAAGAGATTAGGTTAAGTAGGAGTTGATGTTCAATAGTTTGTTCCGTGCTCCCTGTTCTAGGGCCATGCATGTGTCTCTTCAGCCAACTACTGTGCTCCCATTCAGTTTCATGGCTTGTGTCTCATTTGGTGTGTGATTCTGTTCCTTTGCCACAGCTGATTGGATCAGAGGTGGATGGACACTTGATCCAAATTAGACCAGTACTAATCCTGTCCTTGTGACTTTTGTAGTTTGTACCCAGACTCGCTAGGGTCTGTTGTCTGTGTCTCACATGGAGAAGACACAAACCTGAGAGTTGTGGTCATTTTATCATCTTGACTGGGATAGGAGACAGCCATTCACAGTGTGGGAAAGGGAGGGGGATGCAGCCTTTGGAGACGGCAGCCTCCCATTGAGAGGTGGAGAGCTCAAGGTCCACTCCCAGCTCTACCCTTAGGCAGGCTCTGGCTTCCAACTTTTTTTTTTCAATCAACCTTGGAGCTGCAGAATGGCTCCTGATAACACAAGTGGACTCTTAGTACAGCATCTAGACTTAGGAAGCCTCAGGAGGGCTGACGTTGTTAGCATCCTCACTTTAGGGATAAGGAACCTCAGACAGAGAGTAGATAATGTGCCTGGGGATCACACTGCTCTTGAGTGCTGAACCTGATCTAGAATCCAGGCCTCCTGACACCTGGCTCTGGGTTCTGTTCTGCCCAGTCTTTGAATTATCAGCTCAGACTTTCAGAATGGAAGGTAAGTAGGCAAGTGCCTGTGTCCAGCTGCAATTATTCAGAACAGCCTTCGAGTGTGCAAGCCTAGGATGAGGACTCAACTGGCTGTGGTCTGTGGAAGTTTCCCGTGCCCTTCCCTGACATGGGTTTCCCTTTTGCTGCCAGGGGTAACTGATATCCTGTTTTTTTGTTAGAATCATTTTAATAGTTTTTCCACCTACACATGTAACCTTAAGGCACATGATTCTGTTTCCTTTGTTTTGGAAGTTTATACCAAAGAAATCATCCTGTATGTATTCTCTTGGGACTTGGTTCTTTCAACACTATGTGAGACCCCCCACCCCACCCCACACTCTTCTGGGTAGCTAGAGTTCATTTATTTTGTTTGATGGACAGTCCACAAGGTATTTATGTAATCTATGCTCAATGGACATTGGGTTGTTTCAATTTTCTTTAAACCAGCAACACTGGTGTGAGCATTTTTGTTTGTGTAGTCTGATTACCTAATGTGTACATAAGGGTGGATCTGCAGTTGTTGAGACCTCCTTTGCTCCACATCCTGGTCTGTTTGGGCACTTCACCATGCAGATGTCAATACCGGCAGCCACATGACAAAGAAAGCACTATGCAGTGTTGCGGGATACACAGAAACCGAACATACAGGATCCTTCCTGAAACATTAACTGCAAAGTGATCATGTGACCTAGCAGCCCCCCCCATGTACATGCCATGAGTACTGAGAGCCTGTTTAGCCAGGCATGATGGCACATACCTGTAATCTCAGTGCTCAGGAGACCGAGGCAAGAGGATCATGAGTTAGAGGCTATTGCAGACTACACAGCAAGATCCTGTCTCAAAATAACAGTGTGGGGGAGGGTGGGAGGGGGCTGGAGAGATGGCCCAGCAGTTTAGAGCACTTGTTACTCTAATAGAGGACCTGGGTTCAATCTCCAGCACCCACATGATGGCTCACGACCATCCGTAACTCCAGTGCCAGGGGATTACACACCCCTCTGACCTTGGCAGGTACCAGTCATGATCATGGTGCACACATATGCATGCAGACAAAAAACCCATACACATAGAATAAAATAATAAAAAAGAAAGAAAATATATGTTCATATAAAGTATGCATAACAATGTTCACAGAGGCATTATTCAAACATTCAGAGATGTTTATGCCTATGTATGTGTGTGCACACTTGTACATGTACACAATGGAAAATTATTCAGCCATAAGAATTAATAGAACACTGATGCATACTAAACACAGATGAATTTTGAAAGAAAAGAAAGAAGACACAAAAAAAATAACATACAATGTGATCCAACTTATGTGACATGTCCTGAATAGGCAAATTCATAGACAAATGAGCACAGATTGGATTGCCAGGGATGGAAGGGACACCTGGGCTAGGACTGCTCATTAGTATAGGGTAATGAAAGCCTTCTCCAGTTAGTGCCCATGGTCACAGAGGCTTGTGAGTATACCAAAAATCCAAAAATGTATTGTTAAGAGGGTGAATTTTACAATATACGAATTATACTTTAATAAAATTAAAACACGACATTCTCTTTCTTTCTTTCTTTTTTCCTTTCTTTCTTTCTTTTTTTTAAGAAGACAGGATTTCTCTGTATAACAGCCCTGGCTGTCCTGGAACTCCATCTGTAGGCCAGGCTGGCCTCAAACTCACAGAGATCTCCCTCCATCTGCCTCCTGAGTGCTGGGATTAAGGGTATGCACCACCACTGCCTGGCTAGCCTTCTTCTTTTAAAAGATATTTTATTTTTAATTGTGTGTATGTGTGTCTGTATGCAGGTATGCTCACATGTGTGGGTGCCTTGGTGTTGGGTTCGTGAGCCACTTGGTATGGCTGCTGGAAACCAAATTATTTCCCTCTGCAAGAGCAATAAGCTCTCGTAACTGCTGAGCCATCTCTGCAGCCTCAAGCATGCTCATTCATTCATTCATTCATTCATTCATTCATTCATTCATTCATTTGTCAAGACTGGGGCTGCAGTTTCATGACAAGATGCTTACTTAGGATGTTCAGGACCCTGGATTCAACTCATAGCACAGCACTGAAACAAAATAAATGAAGCTACCTATTGAAAGTAGTCACATTGAGTGCCTAGGATCTGCCAGACCCTACTCAGTGTGTTGTTGAGGAAACAGCGGTCAGTGAATCAGACATGATCCCAGACTTGGTCATGGAAAGTAACAATTGCACCATCCAAAGGAGAGTTTAACAAAGGTACCGTGTGCAACGTGTAGGAAGGGTCAAGAGGAAATCTGTCTGGAGGCATAAGGTAGCACATGGCAGCCAATGCTACGCCGATCTGAAAAGGGGTATGTGACAAGGTGATCACCAGGAAGACCTGTGGGGGAGAGCTGCCATCAGGGGCTTCACTAGGAGAAAGCTCACTACTCTCATCTCCCATTAGGGCTCCCACCTGCCAGCCAGGGAACTTGGGCAATGGGGCCAGTCGGTGCAAACTGCCTGAGACTGGCTTCTGCAGAGGCCGTAGGCATTGTCCCCATTTGTCTACTCCCTGAGGCACACAGAGGAGGAGAGAAGTCTGCCAAGCCCCTGAGCAAAAGAAAGAGACTGTGTAGCTGTCCCAAGCCCTCATGACTTTACAGACTGAGTGGAGACAGAATGTGACCCTGAGAGAGGTCGACTTTAGTGAAAGAAAGTTGGCGCATAGGTACAAGCACTTAGGAGATGGTGACTAGAAAGGCCTTTCCAAGGAAGTGGTGCCACCATAAGTTGGTGCCCCAAGGATAAGCCCTGGTGATGAAGGTGCCATTTATGGCTACGGGGAAGCTTGGAGTTGGAGACTAAGCGTCACTGGGGTGTTTTAAAGAGAAATTTATACAAGTGCAGAAGGACAGCTCCACACCAAGGGACATCCCTCCTCCTGCCTCTGGGGCTCAAAGCCTGGGGTTGAGCCGGAGAGTCTGACTGTGGGCAGACACCCAAGGTCTGCTCTTGGAAGCCAGGATGTGTGTGGACTGCGCCCTCCCCGGAGGTTACCCTGAGTGCTGGCGCAGCTCTCTGGCTCGGCCGCCTGCGCACTCACGGGGCTCCTTCCAGCATTTATTGGGACATCTGCCACCTCCTAGGTCCTCCTCTTCCAAAGCCAAGAAGGGTCAGAGGAAGGGAGTGTCCCTGAATACCAACGTAGCAAGGGAGCTTCTGAAAGCTGAGGGGGACCCTGGGAGAATACATGGCCTTCCCAATTTTGAAAGTTTCAAACTTTCTTCTAAAAGCACCAAGGGCCCATGAGTAAGATCATGGTGCTGCATGGGTCAGGAGGGCCATGAAGAAAGCAGGCCGGGACGCTGCCTCTGCAGCAGGCACTTTGTTCCTACTGCTCTGTGCGCTTCGGGTATCTCTGTCCGGGTCTGAGCCCACCCTGAGCCGCTTCCAGCCTGCATGGCTCAGCACCCCGCAGGATTTTCTTCCGTAAAGGTCTCTCACTCTGGCTCCTGGCCAAGCCAGTTGCCCACAGACTGGAAAACAAAGGCACACTGCGGTCCCTGGAGACCTGGGCTTAAGGGATGGGCCTTGGGCAGGCTGGGCGGACGCTCTGTTGATTTTTTTTTTTTTTTTTCCAAGTGCAGAGACTATGACAGCCAATTCCTGTTGGAAGTGGCTTTGTTTTCTTTGGAGCATGAAACACTTTTCCTTTCTCGTGACTGTGGCAGTTTTGGGTCCTGTTTAGGATGGTGACTGGCCTAATCATATGCCTTCCATAACCGCCATTCTTAACCTTTTGAGACACAGATGTTACCATAACACTGAATGAAAAAAGGGGGTCCTCTCCCCTCCATGCCTCAAACTGAACATTTAACTTCTTTGAGGACAGCTAGTGGAGTAGCTCAGGTAGAGTTCTGCCTAAAGGCTCCATCCTAACTGGTGACAAAAAAAAGAAAGAAAGAAAAAAGAAAAAGAAGAAACTGTTGGGTTAAGGAAATTAAGGAAAGGCCCGTCCTGTCCCCACACTCCTACCCCAGATTTCCTTCAGTCTGGCTTTTAAGAGTCTTAGCACTGGTGGCAGAAGCATGTCTTGCTTGGCTCCTGTCTGCCACAGTCTCATGTGTCCAGGCATGCTTCTAGCTAAGGCTGCCTCTGGTGAAGGCTGCAGGCCAGCACCATGCCACTGTTTCAGGCAGCAGAATATTCTAGAGTTATTTGTAAGCCCTTTGTCTAATCTATGTGTCTCTACTACAGAGGAGTTGGGCCACCAGAATCTCCACAAGGAGAGGTGGCCCAGCTCTGGAGGAAGCTCTGGGGAGACAGGCGTTGTCTGGTTTTGTTAAATTCCAGAAGAAAGTCACTTTGCCAAAAATGCCAAAAATAAAAAGGACTGTCTAGACACTCACATATTAGAAGCTCTAATATGGAGACCTGACCGTGACATCATCAGTTTATGCTTCCATGGCGAGATGGAGGGGGTCAGTCATTTGACAAACAGGATCGAGAGCCAGCTGTGTACCAGGCTGTGTTCTTGGCACCCGGGGACAGGGACAAGATGAGAAATATCTCCAAGAATATGCAACTGGGACAGAGACCCCTGACAGACTCACTTACCTGCTCACTCTCTACTTCAATTTCTGTAGCTAGTTAAAGGTCATCTGTGTAAGAAATTAATGGGAACATTATAGAAATAAACAGCGAATAATCTTTACATTGTGCATTATTCTGAATAACATGATAAAATGAGCAATGCCACTCTGTCCACCCAACTCATGAGTGTGCCCATGCTGTATCTGCTACCTACCCTTGGCTAACATTCTGAAGCCACACTTCTGCAACTTTTATCATAGTACACTGTGATGATTGCTCTGTCTTACTACTAGTTATCATTGATCTCTTTGTAAATCATGCCTTATCATCGATATACACATATAGGAAAAACACATGTAGGATTCGGTGATATTTGAGGCTTCAGGCTTCCTCTGTAGGTCTTGCAACATATCCCCCATGAATGAGCAGGGACTACAGTATTAAAAAGACAGCAGCCACTCAGAGGACTCCAGGCAGAGGGACCCAAGGCTGCAAAGGCCCTGAGACTTGAATGGTTGACTTGCTTAAAGAATTGGAAAATCCTCAAGACTGGCAGAATGAGGAAATGGGGGTAGGAGATGAGAAGAGAGCAGGGGCTCCATCACATGGGGCTTTGTAAGCCTTTCCAAGACTCGGAAGTTGGGATTTTATTATAATGTGACAGACAGTGAAGAGTAGGATGCTGTTTGCATTTTTAGAGCTGGTCTCCACAGAGAGGAGACTATTACAGTAGAAGTGGACGAGTGGTCCAGGTAAGTGGGGGTGATTATAGCTTGGTCCTTTTTGGTAGCAAATCAGGCAGAGGGCTGGGGATTCTTTTTCAAGTGGATATACACTGTTTAAAAAAAAAATTCTCCTCCCCTTGTACCTAATTTGTTACAAATCCATGGTGGTTAAAACCCATAGAGAGCCCAGCTTGGTGGCACATGCCTTTAATCCCAGCACCCAAGAGGTAGAGGCAGGAGGAGCTCTGTAAGCTCAAAGTTATAGGCCAGCCTGGTCTACACAGGGAGTTCCAGGACACCCAGAGCTACATAGTGAAACACTGTCTCAAAAAAAAAAAATTCATAGAGACTTCCTCTTATGACATCTGTTTATTTACTTATTAACTTTAAAACAGGGCCTCACTCTGCAGCCCTGGCTGCCCTGAACTCAATGTGTAGACCAGGCTGGCCTCGAACTCACAGAGATGCACCTGCCTTGCCTCTCAAATGCTGAATTAAAGGTGTGCACCACTGCACCTGCCACTTTTGAGAAAGGGTCTCATGTAGCCCAGAATGGCCTCATACTTACTAGGTAGCCCAAAATAATCTTGAACATCTGATCCTCCTGCCTCTACCTCCCAAGTTCTGGGATTGCCAGTGTGTGCTCCCACATCTGGTTATAGCATGCTGGGGATCGATTGAAGGGCTTTGTTCATGCCAAGCGAGCACTCTACCAACTGAACTACATTCCTAGCCTGCATAATGTGCTTTCAATGGCCACGTTACAGCTCTCTTCTTTGTCCAAGCTGTCTGTCCCTGCTCTTGCAGGAGATTGAAATAGGAGCAAGTGCATGGCTGATCTTGTCTTGGTAGAGTGCTAACATCCATGGCAGGCAGCAGGAGGAGAGATAGAGAGTTGATACTTATTAAGTGCCAGATGCATAGCTTTGATCCCTTTATTCTACAATGACCACACTATACTCCGACTTCTGGCCTTGGTTTCATTTCTTACAGTTTGTTTCTTTTGTTTGGTTTTTGGGGTTTAGATAAGGGCATTGACAGTCAGAAAGCTCGGATACATTGCCCAAGGTCACATAGCTAACAAATGACAGAGTTGGCATCCAGTGCTATGTCTGTCTGATTCCAATTCTTGCCACATCAGCTGAGGCTGGTGAGACCAGTTCAGCACATCCAGGAGGCCCTAAGATCACCAGGACTCCCTGGATTTTAGCCACTCTGGTCTCCTATTGGGGGTGTCTGCTGATTTGCTGAAACTGTGAGGGTGGGCTGAGGAGAGTCAGGGTGAAATGCGTCTTTGTAAGGTTTTCCTCAAAGGTCAAAATTTAACAATGCCTACAAATCTAAAGAAGAAAGAGAGAGTGTGGGTCTTGAGAGAAATAGACTCATTGTGTAGTAATAGATAAACTAGGGTGAGATCAATTAGATTGGACTGGAGGGCAGAGCTGACATCATGTGTCTGGACTCTTTTGACCTGAGAAATTGATGATGGCTATTAGTGTTTCATGGAGGAACACCCAGAAACCAAGATCCTGGTGACAAATTATTACTTTTGTTAAGATTTATTTTCATTATTTTGAAGTGCGTGTGACTTTTAGAATGTGCAGTGCCCACAGAGGCCAGAGGTGTTGGATACCCTAGAGGTGGAGTTACAGGAGGTTGTGAGCTGCCCAGCATGGGTGTTGGGAACTGAACTTGGGTCTTTTACAAGAACAATATGTGCTCTAACTGCTGAGCCATTTTTTTTTCTAGCTCCAGAAGTTCTAATGCATAGAGGAATCTTATCCCTGCTTCTTGGTGACAATTGTAACCTACAAAGGCTTGGGGGAAGAATACCCAAGTTTCCAACAAGACCTCCTGGGCCATTGTTCCAGCAGCCATGGCTTTGTGCGCCACTCAGTCCTCACAAACCTTGAGAGTGCCCCGAAAGCAAGTAGCATGTGCAAAGTTGACCTGACCTGGCTAGCGAGGACTGTATTGGGAAAGGACTAGAACAGCAGTTCATAGGAAGAGACTGGCCCTCTAGCACAATCAGTGGCAATTTCACTCAGGGTTACAAAGAACATGATCTACTTGTCTTCTCCCCTTGGGTTCTTGGGGCTGTCTAGAGAGTGAGTTTGCCTGTGGCTAACCAGCGGCTCTTAACTATGACCATCTTTTCCTTCCTAGAGTGGGATTTTTACCCACTCTAGAATGAATGAAGTCAGACTGATGGACAAATCCTGTGCCTTCCACAAGACATTTCAGTTGGAGTTGTAAGTCTATTATGAAGAAGTGGAGATTGTCCAGCTGTGGTGTTGCACACTTTTAGTCCCAGCACTCGGGAGGCAGAGACAGGTGCATCTCTGAGTTCGAGACCAGGCTGGTCTACAGAGTGAGTTCCAGGACAGCCAGGGCTGTTCAGAAACCTTGGCATGAAAAACAAACAACAGGTCTGAAGAGATGGCTCAGTGGTTAAGAGAACTGGCTGCTCTTCCAGAGGACCCAGATTCAATTCCCAGCATCAACATGGCATATCATTGTCTTCTGTAATTCTAGTAACAGAAGATCCAACACCCTCTTCTGGCTTCCTTGGGCACCTAGATTGCACTGGGTGCATAGGCATACTTGCAGACAAAGCACCCATATACACACACAAAAAAATAAATCTTAGCCAGATGATCACGCACGCCTTTAATCCCAGCACTCAGAGGCAGAGGCAGGTATGGATCTCTTGTGAGTTTGAGACCATTCTGGTCTAGAGAGTTCCAGGACAGCCAAGGCTACAGAGAGAAATCCTGTCCCTCACCCCCTCAAAATAGAACGAAACAAAAAAGAAATAAAGGAAGGAAGGAACAAAGGAAAAAAGAAAGGAAGGAAAAGCAAACAACAATAAAAAAATAGAGGCATTCAGATCTGGCTTTCAAGGACTAAGTTCTGACATCTTCTGTAGGTGTCAGGACATGGAGCACAAACCCAGGTCCTCTGCAAGAGCAGTACACACTCTTAACTGCTGAGTCACCAGCTCAGCCCCCATATTCACTGTTCCAAGGCAGACAGCTCAGTGATTTGTTGTAATACCTACAAAGTATCCATCTAATCCCAGACACCTACTGCTCCAAAAGGAACTGTGCCCATCAATAGCCATCCCATATTCCTAGGCTGTTGAGATTCGAATGTAAAATCGAATGTAAAATCCCACCCCATGTATTTAGACACCGAACCTCCAGCTGGTGGCACTGTTTTGAGAGGCTGAAACCTTTTGGATACAGGGCCTAGGATTATAAAGGTGGAGCTTGAGGGTCATATACAGGTCAATCCAATTCAGGCCCAGTACCTTGCCTCCCAACTGCTAAGATAGCCAGCCAGTTTCCACTGCTGCGAGTGGCCCTGGCTCCCACCACGCCTTTGCCACCACAATGATCCGTATCCTCTGAACTGTGAGCCAGAATGCATCTCTATCTCTTGCTTCTAGTAGGCAATGTGTCATGGTGAGGACAAAACACCCTAGCAAACAGTGATCCTGTCCAAGGGAAGAGACTGTGGATAGACCTGCCTCTGGGGCCTCAAAGTGAATGGACACACCCCCATCCCCAACAAAGCCCTGAACTGGTGTTTCTGGGTTTGGTCCAAGTACTGGGTTGTGAATTCCAAGACTATCCGAGACAACTGTGACTCACACCCTGTGTCGCCACTACCAACCCCCACCCTAGACCCACTCCATCTTGAGGACATGCTCCTCATCTGGATCGTCTGCCTATGGAAGATAACAACAAGGTCATGGTGGCTAAGGACAATTTAGGAATGTGTTAGGTGGTGGCCGGAAGTGGGTTTGGAACTGAGGTGGGTGGAAAGGAGTTAGCAAAGAAGCTGTGGCTGACCACCTGGAGGAGGAGAGAGGGATCCAGATGTGACCGGAAGTGGCTCCTGTGCCTGCTGCTGCCTACTTCCTAATCTGGGCTCCACCTGGTACGTTGGAAATGCGCCTTACTCTGTTCACCCTCTCTACCTGGAAAGGTGTGACGGAAAAGACATCACAAAAAGACAGAGGGCAAGAAGAAACTGACCCTACCCAGCCAGTGTGCCGTCTTCATAGCTGGCTACTGGAGGTAGGGACTGGCAGGGTGGGTGGGGCCAATCTAGACTGAAAATGCCACAATCATAGAAGCTGTTTCAAAATAGCTGTGGAGAAATAAGAAAAAAAGTGTTGGTGCTAAAGAGGCCTCTTTCGCCACTCCAGGACACAAGACAGGGAGTTGGGGCGCTACTGATCTGTAAAGAAAGAGCATGTGCAAGCTGAGGCAGGCTAGGCTGGGCGACAACACGAGACTCTACCTCCAAACCGAACCAAACCAACCAACCAACCCGCTAACAAACCAAACAAAGAAAAAAGAAAACAAAAAGGATAAATGCACACCACCAAGATAAAATGTTGGAGATGTTACTGAAAAGAACATAATTTTGGTTGTGAGCCTAGCCTTTAATGGCTGAGCCATCTCTCCAGTCCTGAAAAGAAATAAAAGCATGGGCTGGTGAGATGGCTCAGAGAGCAAATGTGCTTGCTGCCAAGACTGATGACCTGAGTTCAATCCTTGGGACCCACATGTTGGAAGAAGAGAACAAATTTCTACAAATTGTCCTCTAACTTCAATAGGCATGCTGTGGAATGTGCTCACACCACACACACTCAAACAAATAAATGTAAATGGAACAAAAAAATTAAAGCACACTGGATAGCATAATACCTGGGATCCAGGCTTCACACTGATGGTGTGATGTGTGATTGTCAGTGACAGACCCAAATCTAGAAGGACTCTCAGCATCCTGCCAACAGCCTTCAGGAAAAGTAACTGTGTCTGTCTTGGCTTTTGTTTTATTGACAATGTTATTGTATATTAGAGAATACTATTATTGTTTTTGAGGAGGTGCTTGGGATCAAACCCAGGCCCTTACACATGCCAGGCAGGAGTTTTACCATTATGCCACAGTCCCACCCCACAAAGGACACCTGTTTCATTATTGCTATTGTTACCTGGACTGGAGTGAACCTGGAACATGCATATTTGGCAGGCGCTCTACCATTGTGCTGTATCAGCTATATTCCAAGACTGCGTGGAGATTTTTATCTGTTTTTTTTTTTTTTTTTTTTAGATAGGGGTTTATGTAGCCTGGGATGGCCTCAAACTTCTGGTCTTTCTGCCTTCACCAGCTTGTGCCAACATTTGTGGTTTTATGTGGTACAGAGGATTGCCCACTGGACATGCTAAGCAAGCACTCTACCAACTGAGCTATACCTACAGCTGCCACTTTCCTCCCCCTTCCACCCCCTCCCTTCTTCAAGCAGTCTTGCTCTGTAGTTCAGGCTGGCCTTGACTGCTTCTATGTAACCCAGGAGGCTAATCTGAAACTTGCTATCCTCTTGCCTCAGCCCCCTAAGTGCTGCTGGAATTATAGACTTGGATTATTATAGCTAACTGCTATATAGACTTTTGTATTTTCTTGTCTGGACTTCACTCTGTATACCAGTCTGGTCTTGAACTCACAGAGATCTGCCTGTTCTGCCTCCCAAATGCTGGGATTAAAGTCATTCACCAGGGGCTGGAGAAATGGTTCAGAGGATAAGAGCATTGGTTGCTCTTCCAGAGGACCTGAGCTCAATTCCCAGCAACCACACAGTGGCTCACAACCATCTGTAATGGGATCTGATGCCCTCTCTGGCCTGCAGGCATACATGCAGACAGAACACTCTATACATATACAAACGAACAAATAAATAAATAAATAAATAAATAAATAAATAAATAAATAAATGAAGTATAGGCTGCTCTTGCAGAAGACCAAGTTTCAATTCACAGTACCCACATGGTGGCTCACAGTCACCTTTAACTCCAGTTCCAAAGGGATCAGATGGATGACTTCTTTGCCTGGTGGTGGTGTCCTTCCCCCCCCCCAAAATAAAGAGGTTTGGGCATGCACCACCATGCCAGGCTTGTATAAACGTGTGTGTGTGTGTGTGTGTGTGTGTGTGTGTGTGTGTGTGTGTGTGTGTTTGTGTGTGTGTGTGTGTGTGTGTGTTTCTATCTGTCACTCTGAGTTGTAGTGTATTTGGTGCTCACACCTGTTCATGTACAGAAGCAAGATACCCTGTGTCCTCCTTTATTATCCTTGTGTTTCTTTGTGGCAGGGTCTCTCCCTAAACCACTAGGCAGCCAACAAGCCCAGCAATCCTCCTCTCGATACCTCTGTCAGTGCGGAGGTTACTGATATGCACAGGACCACATTTGGGTTTTTAGATGGGTGCACACTAAGCACGGGTTTTTTTTGTTGTTGTTTTGGGGTTTTTTGTTTGTTTGTTTGTTTTGTTTTTCCCCCAAGACAGGATTTCTCTGTGTAGCTTTGGAGTCTGTCCTGGAACTTGCTCTGAAGACCAGGCTGGCCTCGAACTCACAGAGAGCTGACTGCCTGGAGTGCTGGGATTAAAGGCGTGCACCACCACCACCTGGCATTAATACATATCCAGTGAACTCTCTCTAATGAACCCTGGAAAGGAAATTGGATTCAAATGTGGAATTGGAGCAAAAGTCCCAAAGCATCCCATAGTCAGGCTTATCTACAGAGGGCTGAAGATGTAAGACACAAGCTTTCAAAACACTTCTGTTTTTGTTTTTGGAGACAGAGTTTCTCTGTATATCCGGTCTGTCCTGGAGCTGTCCTAGACCAGGCTAGCCTTGAACTTGCAGAGATCTACATGTCTCTACTGGAATTAAAGTCATGTACTACCATCACACTTGGCCACTAATAACTTCTTTTCTTTTTTTCTTTTTCCCTTCCTTCCTCCCTTCCTTCCTTCCTCCCTCCCTCCCTCCCTCCCTCCCTCCCTCCATCCCTCCCTCCCTCTCCCTCTCCCTCCTTCTCTCTCTCTCTCTCTTTCTTTCTTTCTCTCTCTCTCTCTCTCTCTCTCTCTCTCTCTCTCTCTCTCTCTTTCTTTCTTTCTTTCTTTCTTTCTCAGGGCTTCTCTTTGTAACAGTCCTGACTGTCCAGGAACTCACTCTATAGAACTCACAGAGATCCACCTGCTTCTGTCTCTTGAGTGCTGGGACTAAAGGCGTGCGCCACCACTGCCTGACCTCAAAGCTATTTTTAAGCATAACAATCCATAAATGCTCAGGAGATGGCTCAGAGGTTAAGAGCACTGACTGCTCTTCCAGAGGTTCTGAGTTCAATTCCCAGCAACCACATGGTGGCTCACAACCATCCATTATGAGATCTGGTGCCCTCTACTGGTGTGCAGATATACATGGAAGCAGAATGTTATATACATAATAAATAAATAAAATCTTTTAAAAAAATCCATAAATGCTCATAAAGGAATCCAGAAAGTACCCTAGATTTCTCATGATGATTGACATCAAGTGAATATTATTTTGGACTAGTTTCTGAGGTGATGGACGTGTCCCCTCTGCCACCAGTTCCTATCAGCTCTAGTTATGTGGGCATTGAGCTTGAAATGTGCCCACTGCCACTGAGGCTCTGCGTTGCTTATTTCTTTTCAATTAACTCTGACTTTACATAGTCATGCTCAGCTAGTGCCTGCTGGGAAGAACAGCACAGTCCTGACCTTTCTTCTAGGCCTGTGTTGTGGAGGGGCATAAAGAAAGGCAGGAATGCATGCCATGGTGACTACGCATCCTCCAACTTGGTGGGTGTGCTTGCTAATTAACTTACTTATGGACACTATCCTGTGGGGACTGGAGAAATGGCTCAGCAGTTAAGAACACTGGCTGCTCTTCCAAAGGACCCGGGTTTGATTCCCAGCACTCACATGGTGGCTCACAACTACCTATAACTCTTATTCCAGATGATCAGGTGCCCTCTTAGACACACATGCAGGCCATTGGCTTGGTGGGTAAAGGCACTTGCTGCCAAGCCTGACACCTGAGTTCCTCCCTGGGCCTCACATGGTGAAAGGAGGGAAACGATACTTGTATGTCTTCCTCTGGTCCTGCTCCACCTGCTCTACATGCAATGTTCCTTCCCCCACATATACACTCTGTAATTTTTAAAATTAAAAATATTTACATCTATTTCAGGCTGCTGGATCCTTTGTTAAACAGCCGAGTAAATATTAGTAAAACCAACTGGTGGTGAAATTGAGCGACTTCCTGCTTTCTTCTGCAACCTTGTTTTGTATTTTCTAATTCTCTCCAGCAAACATGAAAACTTTTGTCATAAGAGAAACATAGTGACACATGAAGGCTTATCATGCCATAGTGTGTCAGGCTGGCAGGAACTTTAGAGACAGGGCCAGTCTTTAGGAACTTTAGGAACATGGCCAGTTAATGGCAGAAACCCAGATTTCCCCAACTACACACAAACATCTTCCAGCACCAAACAGAAAATGTCACTGTACTGTTGTGGAATAATCATTTTTGTACACTGTGAAGATGTGTCAGTCTGATTGGTTTAATAAAAATCTGAATGGGCAATACCTAGGCAGGATTTTCAGGCACAGAGGATGCTGGAAAGAAGAAGGTGGAGGAGATGCCTAGAGACAGGGAATGAGCAAGACATGCAGGAGGAGCGGTTACAGCCACAAGCCACCTAGCAGAACATAGATGAATAGAAATGGGTTAATTTAAGTTATAAGAGGGAGTTCGAAATAAGCCCAAGCTATTAGCTAAGCTTTCATAATTAAAAATAAGTCTCCGTGTCATGATTTGGGAGCTGGCTGTCAGGACAGAGAAAGACTGGCTACACTGTGCTGTCTCTTGTTCAGAATTGCTGTGATCATGACAATAAGTACAAGATACAAATTTCACCAGCTAATCACAAGCATCCAGTATGTTGATCTTTGCTTTAGCTGGGCCTCCCAAACCTGCAGTGTCCCTGGTTGGGACACCAGCAGGAACACCATCCAGGACTCCATGTCCACTCAGTATGTGGGAGAGAAGTCTTTGTTGCTTGCAAGAGGAACCCACTGTTGCCCCCATATACTGGTTCTCTCAAAGCCTATCCATTGTCAACACTCTAAACAAAATCACTGAGTACCTCAGATGCCCTTTGATTGTGCCTAGCCTTTACCATAGATGTACATGCTGGACTTCGGAAGTGACCACACTTTATCATGTGGAATCATGGTTGACACCCAAAGGGTCTGAGACTCAGTTCATTTTACCCATTACCTTCTGAGTCCTGATGAGGTATTGAGTGCTAAGTACTGATAGATTAAAACATACATGACAAAGGCCAGGCAGTGTTGGCACACACCTTTAGTTCTAGCACTAGGGAGCAGAGGCAGAGGCAGGTGGATCTCTGTGAGTTCAAGACCAGCCTGGCCTACAAGAGCTAGTTCCAAGACAGCCAGTGCTTGCTATGGGGACCTGAGTTGGATTCCTAGCACTAACATAAAAAACTGGGCATTGGGCATGGTGGCTTGTGTTTGTGTTCCCAGCACTTGGGCAGCAGGGACAGGAGGATCCCTGGGGCACAGTACCACAGCTAAGTGAAAAGACAGTCTTTGGACTAAGAGGAAATGTTTACAAATCCTGTGTCTTATTAGGATCTAATATCTAGAGTCTATAAATAGCTACAAAACCACACACAATCTGATTTAATTTAAAAATTAGAATAATTGTCAAAGTAAAAATAAGGAAACTGAGAAATTTTCACAGCCAAGAGAAAACTAAGGAGAAATAAAACAATTCAATGTAATGTGGTAATCCTGGAAAATGGGATCCTAGGACACAAAAAGGAGGTTAGGATATTAGAAAATCTGAATGAACAGTGAACTTAAATTAATAATCCTACATCAACTTTGGTGCATTACTCATAACAAATATATCAATATAAGATGATGAAAGAAGGTACTGGGCTTGGGGATGCAAGGAAACTGATATCTATGTAGTTCTTTGGCAAATCCAGAAATGTTCTGCATAAGAAGCCTAGTAAAATCATAATTTATGGAGGTAGAAAGATGGCTCAGCAGTGAAGAATGCTTACTGTGTTTGTGAGTTTGGATCCCAGCACACACACACACACACACACACACACACACACACACACAGACACACACACACACACACACACATGCATGTCAGAGCTTCCTGTGCATGCACTAGTCCATCCTCCCCTGCTAGAGCTAAACACTGAGGCTCAGTCCAAGTGACTTGTCCAAAGCTGAATACAATGCTACTGTAGGAACCAAATGAGAATTCTCCAAGATTGAACACCAAGCACCTACACACCTTGACTTCAAACTGATTAGAATAGCAAGATCTACAACCAGCCAGAAGTGACACTTAGCACTTCGTATGGAGTCTCCCACCTAGAAAAACTTCACAGTACACCCACAAGGGAGGCCCTGGTATCATTCTCACTTAGAGGAAAAAACTGACTTACTGAGAACTGACAGTCAACGCTAAAGAACCACAGGCAGGTAGTGGCAAAACCAGAGTTTGAGGCCAGGAAACAAATTCCAAATTCAAGTTTTCTCATCCCCAACTACTATCTTCCTTGAGGAAAAGACTTTTATAATAATAATTATAGTTATAATTATTATTTTGGCTTTTTTGAGACAGAGCCTCTCTGTGAAGACCCGGCTGGCTTTGAACTCACAGTTCTCTGCCATGGCCTGTAAGTGCTGGGGTTACTAATGACACACCATGGCAAGCTAATTTTTTATTTAATTATTTTCAGAACTGTGAGTTGAACATAGAGCTTCCCCAAAGTACTGTACCTCTAAGTTGTCTTTTAGCCCTCTTTTTTTTTTTTTTTTTTTTTTTTGTAACCTCTTGTTTTGGAACAGTTTCTCACTAAGTTACCCAGGCAAGGCTTGGATTTATGACCTGCTGATGGCTGGGATTATAGGCCTGTGCCTCCAGGCCTGACTTAAATTGTGATCTAAAATTTTAAGTTTTTTTAAAAATATTATTATTATTATTATTATTATTATTATTATTATTATTCTCTCTCTGTCTCTTTGCCTCTCTCTCTGTCTCTCTGCCTCTCTCTCTCTCTCTCTCTCTCCTCTCTCTGCGTGTGTGTGTGTGTGTGTGTGTGTGTGTGTGTGTGTGTGTGTGTGTGGAAGTGGGTGTGTTCAGCTCCTGGCCAGTGGGAGCCAAATGGGGGAGAAGCACCATGCTGGTCCAGGCCAGGCACTAATACTACTAATACCATGTCTGGGGTTTCCGTTTCCAGAAGTGGCTACCGAGAGGGGCTGCTATGGCTTGGGGCTGACCTGTGTGGCCCCTCTCACACCCCCAAGATCCTCCCAGGTCCCCAGTGACAGCAGTGCAGAGCTGCTTCCTTTCTCCCCTCTCCAGACTCTTTTGCCCTCTGATTAGGCCCTTATCTTTCTGACTTTGCCTTGCTTGGCTGCCTGTCACATTCAATTACACTGCAGGGCCTTCATCCTGCCATGGGCTGAGTATCCCTGAGTGTGAGGTTTTGGGACCTGGGGCCTGCACACGATGGTTCTGGGTTCCCCCTACCCAGAGCAGTGTTTCTGGAACACAGCAGGCTCCCAGATTGTGTCTGTTGAAGAGAATCAAATTAACGAGATGCTACCTCCTGTGCCTTGATGCTGCATTTCATGGCATTGAGAGACACACACACACCTCCCCCTTCCAAAATAGCGTCTCTCTCTCAAGACTCTTTTGCCCCAAATTCTGTGATCAAGGCTTCATTTTTTTTTTTTTTTTGGCTTATGCCAAATAGAGACTTTGTACATGATTTCTTTTTTTAAACAACATTCTTAGTTCTAGGAGGAAACAGAAGGTGCATTGAAAAGAGTTTATTTGGGGGCTAAAAATTAATAAAAGAAACCCAGAGTAAAAGGATCCTGGGCCTTGGAATAACAGGAAGTTGTTAGCTCCCTAGAGCTGAAGAGCCAAAAGGAGCCCAGGGAGCTGAGCCCTGAGGAACTAACTGCCTTAGGGGACAGAGGCTGTGGCTGCGCTGTGATGGGCGACTGAAGCAAGTGCCACCATGTGTCCCTCTTGACTCAGCCCCCCCCACACGTAAATGCTCAAACACTGGCCACATTCAACCAGAAGCCGGAGGGTGAAGGCTCTTTGGAACCTTGCAGGCAGTCCCAGGATCAGCTTCCCTAGAGCCAGAGACAGTAGAAATGGCTGGTATTAAGAGAATAAATTGAAAATAGTAAGCTTGTTGGATTATGATTAGAGTAAGAAAAGATGTTATGTTCTTTAGCAAGGTGGGGTTGGGTTTGGGGATGCCGACCTGTAATCCCAGCTGTTTGGGAAGTTGAAGCAGGAGGGTGGCAAGCTCAAGACTGACTTGGGCTACATAGGAAGTTCAAGGCAACTTTACAATACCCTGACTCAAAATACAAAGGCCAAGGGTGTAGTTTAATCGGTAGAGTGTTTGCTAACCTGCACCTGGGTTCAATTCCCAATACCATATAAATTAATCTCAGCATTTAGGAGGTGGAGAAGGGGGATTAGAAGTTCAGGGTCATCTTTGGTTGCATAGAAACCCTATCTTAAAATTAAAGTAAAAACAATAAATAAAATAAAAGGGGCCTGGGGATGCAGCTCAGTGGTAGAAGGTTTGCCTAACATGCACAGGGTTCTAGGTTCAGTCCCTATTACTGGGGCAGGAGAGGGAGGAAGCAGACAGAGAAGGGAGTTTAGGTTTGGAACCTGGTTCTGAATAAAAGAGGCTACTGACTGGGAAAAATGTCTTAGCCTCCTTCTCCTTGAGATAAAGATGTCTTATCTGTTTCCAGGGATGGCTTTGGAATTTCTACATGAAGGCACCATGGATGACAGTCAGGATGCCTAGGGGACCCTAGCTGTGGAGCAAATGCTGCACCATCACGTAGGTTTGACTAGCTGGTCAGGAGCAGGGAAGCCCCTTAGAGTTGTGCTCCTGAGGTCTGGGCCGCACCTTGACCATGAGTGTTTGCTTCCCATGCCTTTGATGGGGAGCATTGCTTCCACTTGGTGGCAAATGCACATTTTGCATGTATTATCTTTCAACCTGGGTCTGGGAGAGGGTAGGAATGAATGGGAGCAGGGGCCCGCTAAGGTTGGGAGAGCACTTTCAGGAGGTGCCTGCCAGAGCCAGAGGACTGGAGCCCTAGATAGGAGTTGAGGCTCCCTTGGGGCTGGCAAGGGCCAGGGATCATCTAGGGTCTCATGTTCAAAGTGAGGTCCAGGGACTAGTAGTGTTAGATTACCAGAAAGCTCCTTAGAAGCAAGGAGTCTTTTTAAAAAATGTCTGTGTATATGTGTTTAGGTGTATATAGAGGCCAGAGATTAATGTTGGATGTCTTCTTATGTTGATCTCTACCATACTTTAAAAAAACGTGAATGAGCAAATGTCTATGTTCCTTGTGTGTGCATAATGCCCTAGGGAGCTGGAAGTGGAATTACAGACATCCTGAGCCACAATTTGGGCTCTGGGCATCAGACTCTGGTCCCCTGGAAGAGCAGTGATTGTTCTTAACTGTTGAACCATTTTTCCAGCCCCACCTCCATTATGTTTGAGACAAGGAGCTCACATATTGAACCTGGGCTCATATATTTAACTAAACCAGCTGACCAGTGAGTACCATGGATCTTCCTGTGTCTCCCTCCCCTGTACTAGGCTACAGGTGCCCCCATCATGTCAGGCTTTTAACCTGCATGCTAAGGATTCAAACTTGGGTCCTCGCACATGAAAGGCAAATGCTTTACCAACTGCGCCACCTGTCTGACCCATGCTAGGCATTTTAGAGACTTAGAAGGGTCACTCTAGTTCTTATTTCCTTTTAGTAAACTTGTGTTGTTGTTGTTGTTTTTTTTTCTCTCTACTGTTGCTATTTTCCTGTTTGCTTGCTTGCTTGCTTGCTTTAGACAAGTTCTCATGTAGCCCACGGTCGCTTCAAACTTCATATGTGACCAAGGGTGACTGTGTTCTTCATCCTTCTGCCTCCACTTTCCAAGCACTGAATTTGTAGGTGCCACCATACCTAGCTCCATGCAACTTTTTTCTTTCAAAAAGTCATTCAACAAACACGGAGTCTATCCTTAGCACTGGGGATGAGGAAACTAGTGACATACAGGTGTAGCTTAGAGCCAGAACACTTGCTTAGCATTCATGAGGTCCTGGGTTCTATTCCCAGCACTACAAAGGAACAGAGAATAATTAATAACAAAGAATCAGGGCTGGAAAGATGGCTCAGAGGTTAAGAGCACTGACTGTTCTTCCAGAGGTCCTGAGTTCAATTCCCAGCAACCACATGGTGGCTCACAACCATCCGTTATGAGATCTGGTGCCCTCTTCTGGTGTGCAGATATACATGGAAGCAGAATGTTGTATACATAATAAATAAATAAAATCTAAAAAAAAAAAAAGAATCTAATTCGAAACTTAAAACCAATGGGAGGAATGCTAAAAGTGAGGCTGTTGTGCATGAATATAGTGTGATTTTTACCAGGGGCTAGAGAGATGTCTCAGGGGTTAAGAGCACTGGCTGCTCTTCTAGGACCCATCCAGAACCCACATGAAAGCTTACAACCTCCTCTAACTCCAGTTCCAGGGGATTTAATGTCCTTTTCTGGTCTCTGCTGGCTCCTGTACACATGATGTGCATAAACTTATGAAGGTGGGCACACATACATACATACACACACACACACACACACACACACACACACACACACACACACGATAGATAAATCTTTAAGGAAAGAAAGTTTGGATCTGGAACATTCCCCAAAGGCCCACCAGCTGAAGGCATGGTCCTTAAGAGGAGAACATCTTAGGTCACTGGCACTTGTTCTTGAAGGGAGTTGTAGGTAGCTAGTTCTTCCTCCCTGCCTCGTGGCTACCATACTGTGTGGTTTAACACATTTTCCTGCCATGATTGCTGACTTGAAACAGGTCCAAATCAGCAGGGTCCACTGATGACTGGCTAGAAGCCCCCTGTAGCTGGATTTTCTTTTATTCTAGCCCCATGTTGGAACTCCAAAATGTTGTCTGTTGTTTTACTCTTTGGCTCTTTGCTCTTTGGGGGCCCAACACCCAGCTCCCAAATAAAATATACACAAAGCCTTATTCTTAGTTATGAGTGCCTGGCCTTAGCTTGGCTTGTTTCTAGCCAGCTTTTCTTAACTTAACCCATCTATCTTTTGCCTCTGGGTTTTTTCCTTTTTTTACTTCTGTATATCTTACTTTCACTCTTACTCCGTGGCTGGCTGGATGGCTGGCCCATGACATCCTCCTCTCCTTGTTCTCTCTTACTCCTTTCTCTTTTCAGATTTCTCCTATTTATTCTCTCCACCTGCCAGCCCCGCCTATCCTTGTTCCTGCCTTGCTATTGGCCATTCAGCTCTTTATTAGACCATCAGGTGTTTAAGACAGGCAAAGAACCACAGCTTTACAGAGTTAAACAAATGCAACATAAAAGAATGCAACATATATTTGCATCATTAAACCAATGTTCCACATCATAAACAAATATAACACACCTTAAAATAATTTTACACAATAATCTCCAACGCTGTTTATCTCAGACACTTCATTGCTATAATGGGAAGCTAATGCCATCCGTGCCTCAGTTTCTCTGTCAAGTGAGGATTACAACAGTACTAGTAGTGCACACAGGGTTACGACAGCACTTGATAAGCAAGATGAAGGGGTTTGCTGAGAGCTCACTCTGTGCTGCAGCCTGTGAATCACAGGCCTGTCTCAGGTAGCCAGGAAAGCTAGGATGCTGTCTATGAATGGTGACCAACTGCAGGCTGATCTCACCCCCAAGTGTATAAGAGCTGGAGGAGGAAATCTTTGTCCCCAGGAGGAGGCCATCTGGGCTGTGGGCCATCACAGTCAGGAAGCACTTTGGTGAGAACTAGAAAGATCTTTGCAGTGGATGCTCTCCCCGGGTGGGTGCTCTGTGACTGATGCTCTTGCTGGGATCTCCCTGAACTCCCTACTCTTTGAAGCCCTGGGTTGAGTGCCCTCCCCTTTCTACTTCCTCTTACCGCTAATTGGAAGCCAGTGGGTTGGCTCTGGCCGGCAGATGGTGATACTCAGGCTGGACTGGCATTGAAACTATTCTGTAGAGTTCAGAGTTAGTGAGTTCTGAATCTCAGAGGCCCCATGTGTTTAACTTGGGCATTTCTTGGCCTTGATTGGAAAGTCTGCTTCTGAAGTCTGTGGGGCTGCCATCTGCCCTCCTAGTTCCCAGTGGCCTGACGCCTGAGCTGAGCAGCATTGTGTGTGTGTGTGTGTGTGTGTGTGTGTGTGTGTGTGTGTGTGTGTGTGTGTGTGTGTGTGTGTGTGTCGGCGTTTTTCCACTCTGGGCCAGCACAGATTAAGTTACATTGAGCCTCTGATTCAGAGATGTTCTTGGAACTGTGGGAGATTTCTCCTTTGATCTGGGGGTGGAGGTGGGGGTGGGTCAGGAAAGATTTCTCTCTTGTGGCCCAGCTCAGAAGAAACTCAGTCTCCAGGCTGGTAATGTCACTTCTCAGCCACTGGGATGGCCCCAGATCCAAGGCAAGGAGAGAAGCAAGTTGACACAGCTTTCGGGGTCTCACTCTGGGGGTTAACAGAGATGATGCAAAGTTTTTGCACCAGGACACAAGGACAGTTTGAAGTTTGGATGGTGCTGGGGTTCCTAACCATCTGCTAGCAGATGCTATCCCTCAGACACTTGTCACCTCCAGCACAGGCAGCTTGGTCACAGGGGAGATTGGCAGCCAGTTGACCTGCTTCTGTTTTTCCCTGCTGTGAAGGAGGAGGAGAAGACAGAAGACTTCTAGGAGGCTCTTGTGTTGACATGATTTTAAGTTTACACAGAAACAACAAATATAAAGAACCACCCCCATACACACACACACCCAACTTCACTGACATTTGGTTGCTTTTGAAATCTCTCTCCCTCTCTCTCTTCACACACAGGTACACATAAGAAAATTTATGAGTATTTACTCCTCAGTATCCATGGTGGGTTCTAGGATCTCTTGATACCGAAATCAATGATACCCAAGCCCTTTATATAGGATGTTTAGAATCTGTACATACTGATACATATATCTTCACAGCTGCTTCAAATCATCTGTTGGTAACTGGTGATACCTAACAGTGCACTTGCCATGTAATCAGTGACTATGCTGTATATTTGTTTACTTTTTTTTATGTTTTTTTGAGACAGGGTTTCTCTGCAGCTTTGGAGCCTATCATGGAACTCGCTCTGGAGACAAGGCTGGCCTTGAACTCACAGAGATCCACCTGTCTCTGTCTCTCGAGCGCTGGGGTTAAAGGTATGCGCCAGCACCCCCCAGCTTACTTTATTACTAGTATGTGTGTGTGTGCATGAGTATGATACACGTGTATGAGCCAGGCACTGGTGTGCTGTGGCATGCATGGAGAGGTAAGAGGATCTGTGGACTAAAGTTGGGCCATTACACTTGTGTGGCAAGCACTTTTACCTGGTGAGCCATCTCACATGTCTGTGTTTGTCATTTCATGAGACAAGGTCTTGCTATGTACCTGTGCCGACCTTGTATTCATGATCTTTCTGCCTCCGCCTCCCAATTGCTAGAACTACAGGTGGGTATCACCACACACAGCGTTACATTTTATATGTGTATAGGTACATGTATGTGAGGATGTGTGTACACATGTGAACCTTTGGGGGCCAGAGGTGTCATTCTCCTTAGGAGTCATCTGCCTTGTTTTTTTGAGACAATGTTTCTTACTGGTCTGGGCTTATTGATTAGGCTAGGCTGGATGGCCCAGGGATTCACCTATCTCTTCCTTCCCAATGCTTTGACTATAAACATGTACTACCATGACCAGATTTTTATATGTATTCTGGGATTTAAACTCAGGTCTTTACACACATATGAAAAACACTTTACAAACTAAGCTATCTCCTATAGTCCTATACTGTATGTTCTTTATGTATGTATGCTATGTATACTAAGTAGGCATGTTTGCAAGTATGTGGACACATGCGTGAGTACACATGTGCCTGTGTGCATGTATGTGGGCCCTGAGACTGATATTGAGAATCATCCTACACAGCTCTTTCACTTTATTCTTTGAAGCAAGGTGTCTTAGTTAGGGTTTCTATTCCTGCGAAGAGACACCATGACTACAGCAACTCTTCTAAATGAAAACATTTAATTGGGGCTGGCTTAGAGTTTCAGAGGTTTAGTCCATTATTATCTTGTTGAGTGGCAAGCAGGCAGACATGGTGTTGGAGAGGTGGCTGAGAGTTCTACATCTTGAACTGCAGGCAACAGGAAATGAACTGTTTCACTAGGCATGACTTGAGCATATATGAGACCTTAAAGCCCACCTCCATAATGACACACGTCCTCCAACAAAGCCACACCTATTCCAACAAGGTTATACCTCCTAATAGTGCCACTCCCTATGACCAAGCACTCAAACACATGAGTCTATGGGGGCCATACCTATTCAAACCACCACATAGGGTCATTCAGTCAAACCCAGGGCTCAATGATATAGCTAAGCTTGATTGCCAGCTTGCTCTGGGAATCTTTGTCTATCTTCTAAGGCTGGAATTATAGGTGGGCTAGCATACCCACCTGGCATTTATCTAGCGTGATGGCTAGTTGTTATGTCAACTCAACACAAGCTATAGTCATCTGAGAGGAGGGAAATTTTTTCTAATATTTTGACCCATTTGATCAGGCTGTAGGCAAGCCTGTAGGACATTTTTGTTTATTTGTTTTTGTTGTTGTTTTTTGTTTATTTTTGATTTTTCGAGACAGGTTTCTCTGTGTAACCGTCCTGGCCATCCTGGAACTTTCTCTGTAGACCAGGCTGGCGTCAAACTCACAGAGATCTGCCTATCTCTGCCTCCTGAGTGCTGATACTAAAGGTGTGTGCTGCCACCACCACACGGCTCAGATGTGGGTTTTTGTTCTAATATTCTGACCCATGTATGGCTGAATCCTCAGACACAGAGCCCACAGACACAGAAGACTGGCTTTATCTGTGTTTTTTCCAGTTTAAGTTGTAGACTTACAATTATGCATTCATGTGTATTTCCTGAAAACAGGTGTGCTTTGTTTTTATACACAGTCCAGAGTCTCAACATTGCTCCACTCTATTGACTGATCTACAGTTAATATTCTAATTATAGCACTTTCCCATAATTACTTTATAGTTATTTTCCCAATCCAGAGTCTGGTCAGGATAAGCTTTGTATTTTGTTACCAGGTATCCTCTGTATATAGGAGACACTTGTTCTTCAACCTTTGTCTTTCACATTTGAGGAAATTTTCAAAATGAAAATACTTCTAAAAGTATACTTGTGGCTGACTGCTCTGAGTGCCAACCTGTCCAGTCCCTGGCCTTTGAAGCCCCTGGACAGGTGTGCCTGACAACAAGCTATTTTGGTCATGACTAAGCATCTTGGCTTATCCATCCACACTGGTCTCAAATGGTCCTGGGATTTGTGCTTGGGTACACAGTTGATGCCTAATAAGTACTTGCTGATTTGCCAGGAGAGAAGGATTTGACTACTGTATTAAATTACCCAAATGGCATTCCAGGAAGGTTTTTACTGATGTAGATAAGGAGCCAAAAGGCTGATCTCCCAGAGGCAAAGATTTTTCTGCTCCAAGGGCAAACACACTCCTTTGAGACAGGGTCTCTTGTTAGTCCTTTACCACTGAGCCACAGCTTCGGTCTTATACTTCACTCTATACTAAGCCGTCTTAGCACTCTCCATCTTATTCTGCTACAGGGTATGTTCAGGCTGTTTTTGCCTAAGTTTTCTACCAGCTAGGTCTAGATACTGACTCTGTTGGTAGAATATTGTTCAGTCACAAAGAAAAATAAAATTCTTGAAAGGTGTGGTGACACTTGCCTATAATTTCAGCAATTGGGAAGTAGAGGTAGAATGACCAGGAGTTCAAGGTTATATAACAAGTTTTAGGCAAACCTTGGCTACCTGTCCTAAACAACAAACAACAAACATTGTTTTGTTTTATTTTTTTGTTTTTGTTTGTTTGGTTTTTGGTTTTTTGAGTCAGGTTTCTCTGTGTAGCTAGCTATGGAGGCTGTCCTGGAACTCACTCTGTAGACCAGGCTGGCCTCAAACTCACAGAGATCCGACCTCTGCCTCCCGAGTGCTGGGATTAAAGGTGTGTGCCACCAACACCTGGCTGTTTGGTGTATGCTTGAGTGTATACATGTGTCTGTACTCGTGTGTGTATGAGTGCATGTATGTGTGTTGGCTGTGTGAGTGCATGCATTCCTTGTATGAGTATGAATACATGAGTATACACATGTGTGTGTGTGTTGGGGTGAATACATAAGTGCATGTCAAAGTCAGAGGACAACTTTGGGAATGGGCCCTCTGCTTTGGCTTTATTGAGGCAAGGTCTCTCATCCTTCTGCTGCTCTTCGTAATTCAGGCTGGCTGGACTGTGAACTTTGTGCACTGCCCTGTCTTTGCCTTCCATCTCATTGAAAGAATTACAGATGGGAGCCACCACATCAGCTTTTTGTGGATACTGAGGCTCAGGCTCAGGTCATGAGGCTTTTGTGGAAGGCCCCTTTACCTGGTGAGCCATCTTGTCATCCCCAGTAATAACATTCTAATGTGTTCAACTTGGAGGAACCCTGAAAACACTATTACAAATGACAGAAAGCAGCTGCAAAAACCCATTTATATAAATGTCCTATACAGTAGTCTATAGAGGCAGACTACTGTATAGGAGTGAGGGGGATGATGTAAGGACCGGTGATTGCTACAGATTTCTTTTTGTTGGGCATGATAGTACATACCTTTAATTCCAGCAATTGAGGGGCGGCGGGGGGGGGGGTGGCTGGCGGATCTCAGTGAGTTCAAGGCCAGCCTGGTCTACAGAGAGTACAGGACAGTCTCCAAAGCTACAGAGAAACCCTGTTTCAGAAAGAAAGAAAAAAAAAAGAAGTCTTATTTTTACAGCATGATGAAAATGTTCTAAAATTTATTGTCATAATTGAGACTAAGGGAAATCAAATTGACCTGTAATTTATTTATTTACTTATTTAATATAAATGCTGCTGAGGATTGACCCTAGGCCAATCACTATATACTCATCCTGTTCTCTCCAATGAACTATTACCCTACCCTTGGTGGTTGTGTTTGGTTTTGCCTTAAGGGAAGGTCTCACTCTGTAGTCCTGACTGGCCTGGAACTCACTAAGACCCACCTGCCTCAGAGGGCAAGTGTTTTGTTTGGTTATTGTTGTTTGTTTTGTTTTGAGACAGGGTTTCTCTGTGTAACAGTCCTGGATGTCCTGGAACTTGCTTTGTAGGCTGGCTTTGAACTCACTGAGATGACCCTGCCTCTGCTTTCCAAGTGCTGGGATTAAAGGCATGTGCCACCACCACCTGGTGCTAATGACGTGGTTTTAAAAGGGAATTGCAGTGTCATCTCATAGATAAGGGAAGTGGGACCTGGAGCCAGTTACTGACTTGTTCAAACTGAGATGGACAGCTGGCACAGGAACTCAGACCTGTAATATCACAACTCTGGAGGCTGAAGCAGGCAGATTTCAAGGAGTTCAGTTAGCCTGGACTACCTTGAAAGACTCTGTCTTTAAAAGAGGCAATACAGGTGACACACATCTTAAGTGGGATGTCCAGTTTAAGGTTATCACTTGTCCGTCCTGCCTGGGTTCATTCTACACAATGAACAACAAGGACGGATGAAGCGTGAACAGCACCCATGCCAGTCATCTTCTACTGCAGAGTGTCAGATCTGAATTTCAGTTACTGATCCCCACAGAACCTTGAATGTGTACAGACGTGTCCACATACCTTAAAAGGAGCATTGTAAAATATTCTCGCACTTCTTGAAATTCTCAATCTCCTTAGCCTCTTATATCAAAAAGAGGAAATTTAGGACCATAGTAATGGATGACTTTTTGTTTTGTTTTGTTTCTGTTTTTGAGACAGGGTTTCTCTGTATTGCTTTGGAGTCTTTCCTGGAACTCACTCTGTAGACCAGGCTGGCCTGGAACTCACAGAGATCCGCCTGCCTCTGCCTCCTGAGTGCTGGGATTAAAGGCATGTGCCAACAATAGCCAGCATAATGGACGACTTTTTTCTCTCATCTGGAAGTCTGGTGTAATTCCTGTTTATAAAGCTGTTAAGTGAATTGCGCCAAGAACTCTCTCTAATCCTTCACTTGGTTGTTACTAATGTAAGAGAGCACTTTTTTACATTTATTTCTTGTGTTTGTATATGTGCACTCATGTTTATGTGTATGAGTGTGTTCATGCAATAGCACACAGGCAGACCTTAGAGCACAACTTGGAGGACTCGATTCTCCCCTTCCACCATGTAGGTCCCTGTGATTGGACTCAGGTGGTCAGGCTTGGTGGAAATCTCCTTTACCCATTTAGTAATCTCATCAGCACCCAAGAAAGCTTTGTTTTAAAACAAATGATTTGGAAGACAATATGGTGGCTCATTACTGTAATCTCAGTGCTGAGAGGCCGAAGCAGGAGATAGCCTCGAGTCTGAAGCCATCCTGGGTTAGAGGGTGAGACCCTGTTTTAAAAAACAGGAAAGAAAATGGCAGAGTAAAAAAAGGAAAGAAAGGAGAAGGGGAGTTCTAATAGTTCTAATAATAAAAGCCTAGCCAGGTGGTGGTGGTGCACAACTTTAATCCGAGCACCGGGGAGGCAGAGGCAGGTGAATCTCTGTGAGTTTGAGGCTAGCCTGGTCTACAGAGTGAGTTCTAGGACAGCCTCCAAAGTCACAGAGGAACTCTGTCTCAAAAAACCCAAATAAATAAATAAATACATGCCTAGAGTCAGATATAGGGGGAAATGCTGAGAGATCAGAGAGGTGAAGGAGCAAGCCACAGCCACACCTTACCTCTCCAACTTCCCAGTCAAAAAAGAGACTGAGATCCTGTCTCCTCTGTCTTATCACTTCCTGTCTCTGCCCAGCCATATCACTTCCTCTCTGTACAGACCTCCAGACCTCTATGGTTAACTAGTGGCTAGCTCCACCCTTTGATCTTCAGGCAAGCTTTATTTGTTAGATTATAAGCAAGATATCACCACTGGAGGATGGGGTGGGGGAAACCACAACCTTGGTGTCCTGGAAGTATACTTTATGGGGGTGGGATCTTTGGGGTGGGATAAGGTTGAGAAAATTTTACAGAAGTCTGTTCTTATGTTCCTAGGTGATACAAGCACAAAATTTAAGGGATACATAAAATCTGTTGAAAAAAAAACGCTACTGAGGATATTTAGTTCAGTGGTAGAGAGCTATCTATGTTCAAGGGCCAGTTCAACCCCAGTTACTCACACACACTTATACAAGAAAAACACACTTTTACACAATTCTAGAAACAAAAAACCTGTATTACCACAAAATTAGTCTGGATTGTTGAGTTTTTGGACACCACTTTAAATAGTGAACTTAAGAGAAATGCCTCTTCCAGTACAGCCAGAGCTGTTTACACAGAGAAACCCTGTCTTGAAAAGCAAAGGGGGCGGGGGAGATGCCTCATTGGCTGTGCCTTCATCCTGGCCCTGGAAGCCAGAACAGATTTTTCATAGGTAAAGCTAGAAGTAGTGCCCATGGCACCTGTCCCAACTCTGGTGACCTGCACTACTTGTGACTCTGGGAGATCATTTTCTCATGTTTCCTGGCTCATGGTCACATTCTGCATTCTGCCTGGTGAGCTATACCCTGAGCAATATCATAGAGTCAGCAGGGCCCCATCTACCCAATGGGGTAAGGATATCACTTTTGCCAAGTTTTCACATACCTTGGCTGAATAGTAAGACATCCAGAGTCTGGATGGCAAAGAACTAAAAATGTACAAGCACTTCATAACAGTAATCTAATTAAACCAGGTTATCCTGTATTTAAGCTGAGTGTCCCCAGTTCTCAGGTGCTTTCCCTCCAATGTCCAATTAACAGGAATGAGTACAAATCTTAGGAAGCTTCTTGAGTAAAGAGTGAGCTAATCTGCATGCTCTCCAACCCCTTCTGTTCTCAATTGCCCCTCAAGATGACCCTGTTATCTCCCAGGAAACTCTTGTCCTGCAGTGCGGCCCTCTTTGGTCAATGCTTTGCCCCGGGTGGACATGCTTTTCCTTGTGTTCCCCAAGGCACCAGTAGAAGGCTTTTATGTGGAACAAACTTTCCCCAGTGGTTTCTAGGAAGCAGATGATCATGGTCCAGAGCAGGAGGCTTGGGAAATTAAACAGAAAATGAGAAATGCAGAAACTAAGATTCAACTATATATCTAATAACAGGATTTAAAAAATTTTTAAATCACATTTTGTGTGTGTGTGTGTGTGTGTGTGTGTGTGTGTGTGTGTGTGGAAGAGAGAGAGAGAGAGAGAGAGAGAGAGAGAGAGAGAGAGAGAGAGCAGTTCTTGCCTCTGATAATGTGGGTCCTGAGGATTGAACTCAGGTTTTTAAACAAGTGCCTTTATCCACTGAGCCATCCTGCTGGCCCTCATATCAGAATTGTAAAAACCAGTGCTGGGAAGTTGGCTCAGCAGTTGAAAGTACTTACTGTTCTTTCAGGGGACCTGAGTTCAGTTTGCAGCACCCCCATTGGGTGGCTCACAACCTAGAAATCCAGTTCTGATCTCTGAAGGCGCCTTCACTCACATGCACACACTCCCACACAGACCCAAACAACACACATTACTGAGGCAAGAGGGTCAGGAGATTGACACCTGTCTAGGCTACACACTAAGACTGTCCTAGACAAACAAACAATAAATAAACCAAAATAGGTAATTGTCTTATATCATGGGTGGGAGTCTAAAATCATATAACCACTGTGATGAAATAAAAGCCAAGACACTTCTATGGGGCTAAATGTGTGGGGGAGTGTGTGTTGTGTGTGTCTATGATGCTATAATCTCAGCCCTACGTAATTACCCAAGAGAAATGAAAGGTTATGCCCACAAATACTATTATGAGCTGGATGTGGTGGCACACACCTCTAACCCCAGCACCCAGAGGTGGAAATAGGAAGATCTCCACAAGTTTGAAACCAGCCTAGGTATACAGTTCTAGGCTAGCCTGGGCTACAGGATAAGACCCTGTCCAAAAAGAAGAGGAGAAGGAGGTAGTGATTCATAGGCAGATATCCATGAACAATTGTTTCAACTTCTCCTCTTCGTCTTTTTTGTTTTTTTTTTCGAGACAGGGTGTACTCTGTGGCTTTGGAGGCTGTCCTGGAACTAGCTCTTGTAGACTAGGCTGATCTCAAACTCACAGAGATCTGCTTGCCTTTGCCTCCCGAGTGCTGGGACTAAAGGCATGCGCCACCACCGCCTGGCTCAACTTCCCCACAAGTATGAATGTTTTGAAAGTAAACTGTTGATGGGGTTGGGGGTGGGGGATAATGAGTATCAGGCCCATCTAATTGTGCTCCTAGCAACACTATTAGTAGTGGTTCCCAGAGGAAACAACTTAAATGTCCATCAACAGCTCAAGTGATCAACTGATGATGTTAGAATCATAATGAAAGACTTCACCACAGTACGAATGAAAGATATATGATTGTGTGCAAGAGTAGTGATCCATTTATGTAAGATCCCAAACAGGCAAAGCTAGTCCATGTCAGGCTGGTGATAGCCTCAGGCACAGCAGTGCTGAAGAGAAGGAGCCTAAGAGGCTTTGAAAGGCATTTACCACTGTGCACTCGACTGATGTGTGTGATGTGTCCTGTGTGCAAAACTGTTCATGGTACAATCCCCATTATCTACTGTATACGCTGATCAAAAGTTTTTCAAAAATGAATGGTGGCCCTCACTGCTCTTCAAACAGGTTCCTCTGCTCCACCCCCAAGGAATGCCTTGCCAGCCATCTTTTCCCATCTCTCCTCTCCCAGTTCCCAGGCTCTGACATGCCTGTCTCCTTCACCTGCCAGAGAAAAACTCAGAGCTCAAGAATTTCATCTCCAACCTCTATTCTAGTATAGGCTTCGGGATGGATCCAAGTAGAAACAGTTCATAATGACCTAAGGAGTCAGCCAGCCCCAAGACATGTTCCTTTGCTCCCTTAGAACAACAACAAAATGCTGTAGGCATTCTTTTTTAAGAGTAAGATCTGTCCTCCCTTTCAATAGAGACCTCTGTGTCTTCCCTTGCTACCACCCTCAGGTCAGCTCTTCTGTTCTCCCTTGTAAGGCAGTGCTGCTGCTTAATCTCCTCACCAAACCTAATGCGGGCATGGTTCTGGAGTTCCAAACCAGGGCCAAGCATCCCCTGGTTAGTGAGTCAACCCTCAGATCCCAGTAAAGGTGGCGATGAGAGGCAGAATTCTGGGTACAGAACAGAACTGAGAACTTTGTACACGGGTCCTGCCCTCCCCAAGTCATTGGTGATAAAGTCAAGATGACTATACTTTTAGACTAAATAAAAGAGTGCTCTCTCTCTCTCTCTCTCTCTCTCTCTCTCTCTCTCTCTCTCTCTCTCGTTTTCCAAGACAGGGTGTCACGTAGCCTGGGCTGACCTCAAATTTACCATGTAGCTAAGGATAATCTAAAACTCCTGGTTCTCCTGCTCCCCAAATCACCAAACCCAGCAAAATTGATTCAAGGGTTATTTGCGGGCATACTTACTTTGTTGTTTTAGGGACCATCTCATTGTGTAGCCTAGGCTTACCCCATACTGCCAGTGATCCCCCCACCCCCCATTTCTGAGTGCAGGGATTACAGTCATCTACTATCAGGCTCAGGTAAGTAAGCATTTGTTTTTGTGTGGCAGTTTATATTTCAGCCCTTTTGTTACTCCACCAATCAGAAGCTTTTGACACAATTGATCTGTCTCTCTTCCCTGAAATGCTTCCAGGCTCCCCCTTGTCTCCCTTGCCCTTTTGGGCCTTTCCTATGTCTCCTCCCTGTGGACTGCTCTAGGGCATGGTCCTCAGACTCCTTTTCTTACCATGCTTTCCCTGATGATTTCTCACTTGTACTATTAATATTCCCACCCTGGTCTCCTTCAGGATGTTCTCTACACTGTAGTCAGAGGACACTGTTAAGAAACAAGTCTTGTCAGGTGGTGGTGGTGCATGCCTTTAGTCCCAGCAGAGGCAGAGACAGGCAGATCTCTGTGAGTATAAGGCCAACTAGTCTATAGAGCTAGTTCCAGGACAGCCAGGGCTACACCAGGGTCTTGAAAACAAAACAAACAAAAAACAAATCTTGTCTAATGTGGTGTCACATACTTTTTTAGTCCTAATACTTGGTGGGTCTGAGGCCAGCCTGGTCTACATAGCAAGTTCCATGGCTAGCCATGGCTATAGTGAGAGCCAGTCTTGAAAAAAAATAAGCAAACAAAAACAACAACAAAACCAAATAAAGATTTTTGGTTTTGGTTTTGTTTTGAAACAAGGTCTCCCTTTGTAGCTCTGGCTGTCCTGAAACTCACTGTGTAAATCCACCTGCCCCTGTCTTCTGTGTCCTAGGATTAAAGATGGTGACACCACTCCTGGTGCAACTCTGCTTGGAAGTCCTCAACACCTCCAAAGGCTCCCCTTTCTACTCAGAATAAATCCAAAGTCCTCATGATGGCCCCTTGGCTCTGAGTCCCTGCTCTTTCATCTCACTCACTACTCTCTTGCTCTCCCTTATTCTTTTAAAACTATTTGAGCCTCCTCTCCCATTGCTGAACACATACCAGGCATCCAAGGCTCCACAGCTGTCTTTCCCTGTTAGGAATGCCCTTCCCTCTACACGGCTCACTTATTGCCCTTACCTCTGTAAGCCTGGTATTGGCTAGAAAAGCCTGCATTAGTCATTCTGTGTAAAATTCTACCTTTTCTCCAACATTTGCTCTCTTCTTCCTTCCTCTTCCTCAAGACAGGGTCTTGTTGACTTCCAGATCCTCCTACCTCAGTTTCCCAAGTGCTGAGATTACAGACCTGCACCATTATGCCTGGCTCATGCAGTATGTGGATAGAAGCCAGGGTCTCATGCATGCCAGGCAGGTGCTTTACCAACTGATTGATAGCTCAGCCCCTCTGCCTCCTCTCTTCAGTATTTTTCATGCAATATGGTTTTGTTTGTTTGGTTTTGTTTCTCAAGATAGAGTTTCTCTGTTTAGTCCTTGCTGTCCTGGAACTCACTGTAGACCAGGCTGGCCTGGAACTCAGAGATCCTTCTGCCTCTGCCTCTCAAGTGCTGGCATTAAAGGCATGCACCGCCTTCACTTGGCTATCCAATATGCTTTATGTGTATGTCTTCCTACACCTACTGTAAATTCCACGGAGGCAAGGATCTAAGCCTGTTTTGTTCGATGCCGAGTCTTTGACAGTCTGATATAGACAGGGGTCAACATTTGTAGCAAGTATGGATGCTTATTTTGGAACATCTTTGTTAGTACTAATGGGCAAGAAGTAAATTAGGAGCCTCAGAGAGAGCTGCAGATGGCTGGAAGGAAGCAGAATTTTCTCAGTCCTTGGAGCTTAAGGAATCCTTAGAAAGGTTGGAGAGGCGTGTTTAAATAGTGATTAAGAACAGGAGGTAGGAAGTCAGCAGCGCCCCTGCGTTGCAGCTGTGTCAGCTCTGTCTGGTCCTCAGTTTCCATACCTGAAAAAGAGACAATCAGAGCACCTACCTCAGAGGTTTCTTTACTTAGGAGCTTGTGAAAAACCACAGGGCTGAGGATGTAGCTCAGCTAGTAGAACATGCATGAAGCCCTGGGCTCATGTCTCAGTGTCACATAAAAGCTACATGGTGGCATATGCCTGTAATCCCAGGACTGGGAGGTGGGGGGTGAAAGTGGGGGTGATCAGAAGGTCTTCTGTGGCTAAGGCTGAACACCAAGTTTGAGGCCAGCTGGATGTATTATACGGGATTCTACCTCAAAAAGGAAAGAAAGAAAGGAAAGGAAAGAAAAGAAACAAGAAAAGGGGGCAGGAGAAATGACTTAGTGGTGAAGAGCATGTTCTGCTTTTGAAGATGGCCCCAGGTTAGTTTCCAGCACCCATGTCAGGTGGCCCTAACTTCAGCTCCAGAGATCCTGACCCCTTATTCTGGAGGCACCTGCACTCATGTGCATGCCCCACATATACATATAATTAAAAAAAATTAAGCCAGGCAATGGTGGTGCAGGCCTTTGATCCCAGCACTCAGGAAGCAGAGACAGGTGGGTCTCTGTGAGTTTGAGGCCAGCCTGATCTACAGAGCAAGTTCCAGGACATACTCCAAAGCCACATAGAGAAACCCTGTCTCGAAAAACCAAAAAGAAAAATAGAAAAGAAAAAATAAATTAAATACCACCTTTAAAAAGAAAGACATGAAAAATCTATACAGAGTCCAGGCCAGATCAGACTACTTAGGAAGGCTCTGCTTGAAGGTTCTAGTAGTTTTTAACTGTGTATCGTATACATATAGGATGCTTTTATAAGCTAGGAACTCACATTCAAAGCATGGAGTGAGGGTGGGGGGGGTGGACACTCAGGCAGGCACAGCTAGTTTAGTCCTAAGAGGATCGGAACCTAATGAGAATAATGTCTGCCTCAGAATGATCCTTGTCTGGACTCAGGCAGCTCCACAAAACCCCTGTTTTCAGAAGAAAAAAAAAAAAATCAGGATTTGGTATGTGGCCTGAGGCCTCTGCTGGGGAGCAAGCAGCTCCCAGCTGCCTGTGGCTGATGCAATCGGAGCGGAGAGAAATGATTCACTTTGACTCCGCCAGCCACCCCGGGACTTCGGCCAGCAACAGGTTTGGGGTTCATTGGAGGATGACTTTTTTCCCCCTTTCTTGAATTGAAAGAGTAACTTTGTGTTTCCAAAAGGCGATGTCATTGTGTGGAGAGATCATGCAGTGAAGTTGTTTTGGGCGAGTCTGGGATGAACCACTTTTGCTATGCTTATTAAGTCTGGGGGAGAATGAAATTGAGGGTCTTCATTTCCCCCCAACCCGTTTCCTTCTACCCAGCAAAGACAGCTGAAAGATGTCTTTGAGAAGTAATGGAGACAAGGGGAGGTGACTTGGAGGTACCAGAATGCTGTCCAGGAGGCTGCCAGAGAAGTGGCTTCTTGTTTGTCAGCAAGAGTTTGTGGTAAGGAGGTCTGCGAAGCTTTCTCCCACAGCACCGGGGACTAAACAGAACAAATAAAACCTCTATTTGTTCATCACTACCCTGGATTTAGATGGTGTTTTACGGCCAGGGTTATTGGGATCAGCTGAAACCCAGGCAGACTGTTTATTTCTAGGGTGGCTAAGCCAGACAAATGCTTCTCTGTCCTTCTACTTTCCCAGCCAGGAAAGCAGGAGACACATTCAATCGAAAAAGAAGCAATGAAGAGTATATATATAAATTCAGGGGTGCCTACTGTGTCTTCAATACTGAAACACATAAATAAATTTTCAAAAGTGTAAAACTGGGCTCAAGATACATAAAATCCACTCTCCAGGAGGATTCCTAATGGGCAAAACTCAAGAGGAACTTTACAGATGCGACTTATTTGGGGTACCAAGACAATCTTACAAATGAGGAGGAAGGAGGTGTTGGAGGTTGTGGGGAGGCTCTGGGGCTCTCTGAGGAGGCTTCATAAGGAGGCCATAATCAACATGGTGTCTGTGTTGTTCTCACTGGTGCCCAACACTTACTTACTTTAACGCCTGTCATAGAGTGGGCACTCAGGAAGTATGTGAAAATGAATGGCGAAGGAGGTGGCTTATATTAGAGGGATAAATAGGTGAAGAAGGGGGAGGAGGCCCAGAGAAATGAGCTGATGTCTCGGTGAGACTGGTTTAACCACAGTGGAGGGTGTGTAGTGAGGAGTCGTGGGAAATTAGGTTAGATATGGAGCCAGATCACGGAAGGTTGGAAAGCCACGTCGAGAAATTTAGTGGAGACAAACATTCTTTCATAAACCCTTTTCTTCCCTTCTCCTCCTCCTCCTTCCCCTTCTCCTCCTTCTCCTCCTTCTCCTCCTTCTTTTGTGGGTAAACGCGCATGCGTGCGTGCGTGCGTGCGTGCGTGCGTGCGTGCGTGCGTGCGTGTTGGGTATTGAACCCAAGGTGTTTCAGGACTCACACTACTCCCACTGTGTATTCAGGGTCCCCAACAATCATTGAATCTTTGTGAAACACAGACTGTATGCTAACCCAATGGGGGAAAGAACAGTAGAAGAACAGATACTATTTAAAAAGGTACCCTTTATTGTAATTGCTGTGATAATAATGGCTTGTGTAAAACGTTTGGATATTTTAGTAACTTTGACTGCAAAAGCTGAGGTCGTGTCAAATCTGGTCAAGTGAATTGAAAGATTTCCTGAGAGGTGGCCAAGACATCCAGTGTAGGAAGTGGGACCCAAGGGGATAAGGGGCTTAAAGTGGTCAATTTCAACATTACCATTCTTCCTCTCTCCTAGAAATGCCTCATGGGTAATCCCTGCTGTTTTTCTTTCTTTACGGGATTCCTTCTCTGAGTAGGATTTCCCTGATGGAAGCTTGACATCTCCACACACTAGGCCAGCCATCCTCGTTTACTTGTTGAAGCCCAGAATTTTAAGAATAAAGAATCTTCCTGGTTGTGGCGGTACAAGTCTGTACTCTTAGCACTTGGGAGGATGAGGCAGGAGGATTTCTACGAGGTCAAATGCAGCATAGGCGACATAGCCAGTACTATGTCAGACACAGCTATATGTTAAGACCCTATATTAAGGGACTGGAGAGATGGCTCAGCAGGTAAGAGCACTGGCTGCTCTTCCAGAAGGTCCCAGGTTCAGTTCCCAGCACCCACATGGCAGCTCATAACCATCTATGACTCTAGTTCCAGAGGATCAACATTTTCTACTGGTCTCCTCAGGCACTTAGCACACATGATGCACATACACACATGTAGGCAAAAGCACACGTGCATAAAATAAAAAGTAATTTTTATTAAATTAATAAAATATTTTAAAAAATAATTATTTAGCCTTAGGATTTTGCTATTGAGCCCACATTTTTGTGACCTCAATACAGATACCAACATTGACTCTGGAGGCAAAGTGCAAGCACTAATGACCATTAGGACCTTGGGCTTTAGGAAGTCACAGGTGTTGTAGGCAAAAGTGAATGGGTCTACAGGGAGCCTATTACTTCTGTAAATTTTTGTTTGTTTGTTTTTTGAGACAGGGTTTTTCTGCGTAACAGCTCTGGCTGCCCTGGAACTCTCTGTGTAGACCAGAACTCACAGAGATCTACCTGCCTTTGCCTCCCGCATGCTGGTATTAAAGGCATGTGCCACCATGCCTGGATAAGCAGAGGCAGATGAATCTCTATAAATTTGGGGCCATCCTGGTCTACATAGCAAATTCCAGGCTGGCCAAGGCTATATGGTGAAAACCAAATATTAATAATTTTTAAAAACCCCATTTTAAAAAACAAAAGGGCTGGGAAATGGTTTTGCCATTCAATCATGAGAACTAGAATTTGGATCCCCCGTACCCATGTAAAAATGCAGATGTGATGGTGTGTGCCTAGTCCTGGGGAAGCAGGGACGTAGTTCTCGGGAGCACGCCTATCTGCCTATGTGGGTGAGCTCCAGGTTCAGCATCTCAAAAGTAGAGAACAATGGAGGAAGACACTGTACATTGTCCTCTGGCATCCACACACATGTGCATGTATGTGCACATACAAGAAAGTTTAAAGAAAAAGCGAATCTGATTGAGTTCATTCAGCCTTTGTATGGATACATGCCCCTGGATCCTAACCACCAGCTGTGCTTAGGAGGCAAGTCATGCCTACCAAGAGCTGTGGATCAGAGTGGGGAGTGGGGCTCAGCTGGTAGAGTGCTTGCCTTGTATGTAAGAAGTCCTGAGTTCATACCCAGCACCACAAACCAACAAGGACAACTTGAATTCCTCCAGTTGAATGATGCAGGGAGAAGGTCTCTTCTCTTGAGCTTGGTAGAGGCACAAGGCTTTTTTTTTTTTTTTTTTTTTTGGCCAGGCTTAGGGGACATGAGGATGGGACATTTCCAACATCATCCAAGTAGCATTCTGGAGCTGTTAGGAAGTGGAGATGTTTTTAGAAATTGAAGGGACCCCAGACCATGAAGAAAGCTTCTGCCTAGCCCAGAACAGAACAATTCAGAGGCAAAAAATTATTTTATTTTATTAGATAGTATTAAAAAAAATTAAGTCTGAGTCTGCTTCTCATTTGTTGCCATATCCCAGGCCACATAGGCAGGCTCAGAGTAAAAACTCACAACATGTTTTTTCAATTGGATTCAATTCCCTCAAACGCAGACAATCAACAAACAAACTGCTTTTTATATTATGTTAGGGACAGAGTCTGGATCAGGAACACAAACATCAAAACATGCTTTTTCTGATTCTTAATCTAGGGCTTGGGTCACTGGACACAGACTTGGGGATAGGTAAAAACAAAGCCGCAGAGTCAGAGCCAAGGTGCCCGGCAGAGGGCTAGATAAACAGATAGTGCTGTGTGTGCCCAGTGGCTCCCAGCGCAGATCAAAGGCAGCTTTCCCCAGTGCAGGCAGCAAGCATGGCAGGAATCTGGGGACCTCTCACCCAGTCCCCCACCCACGCTCACAGATGGAGAGCCATGCCAGTAGTGGCCACACCTTTGAGTACTACCAGCATGCAGGCGTTTGTGACAATTCCTTTCTGGTTTTTCCTATATAGTTCCCTTAGATAACCAGTAGTGATATGACTGAGCGTGTGACTACTGGCTGGATTGCTTGGGTTCACAGCCCAGGTCTGCTACTTGAGTCAGTGTTTGTATGGCTTAACTACTTAGTTTCTGCATTAATAAAACAGCACCAAAGTAATAAACCCCTTTAAAGGAAGAGGGAAGAGTGAAAGGGTTATTTATGCATATGACTAAGTGTGTAAAATGGCATGTATGCATTGAGTGAGAATCACACTCACTGTAGTTGGTTTCCCAAAACAAGATGGCAGACACGAACTCCCCATCTTCCAGGGCCCTACAGGACATTAAACCCACAGAAAGCTATGGAGGGCTATAGTTTGGATCTACATCTATTTCTTTTCTTTTCTTTTTTTCTTTTGGAACTCCTGATTGGTCCATGAACAGGAAAGAAACTAAGCCAAACCAGTCAGAATTCTTCCCTAGTATTCTTTGTTTTGGTAGGAGAGAACATGTGCTCTCCTCCCTGTTCCTTGCCTTTGGGTTTGAAGTAGTGAGGATGTGAGTTCAAAGCGCGTTTGTTCATCTCCTACTCTACGGGAGAGTGAAGCTGCCCAGAGAGGATGTAGCAGTTCTACAGATCTGGCCTACAATTTGACTACAGAGGACATTAAATTAGCCTCTCCTGGCTGGGTGGTGGTGGCACATACCTTTAATCCCAGTACTCAGGAGGCAGAGACAGGCAGATCTCTGTGAGTTTGAGGCTAGCTCTGGTCTACAGAGCAAGTTCTAGGACAGGCTCCAAAGCTACACAAACCCTGTCTCGAAAAACATGACATAAAAAAAAAAAAAAAATTAACCTCTCCTTGAACTTTGATTCTGTTACTTGCAACTAGACTTTGTGCTCAAGTGTCAACTCAGAGAGACAGCATCTGAGTTTCCTTTTAGTTTATATTGAATTATTTCAAGTTTTATGGCAGATGGGGTCAATATTGTTTATATTGCTTTGCTTAAAAAAAAAAAAGATTAGCTGGGCATAGTGGTACAGGCCTTTAATCCCAGCACTCTGAAGGCAGGGCAGGTATGTCTCTGAGTTCAAGGCAAGCCTGGTCTACAGAGTAATTTTCAGGACAGCCGGGCTAAACAGAGAAACCCTGTTTCGAAAAGAAAGGAAGAAAGAAAGAACAAAAGAAAGACAACAACAATAAAGATTTATTTTATGTTTATGGATGTTTTGCTTGCATTTCTGTGGGCTATATGCAAGTATGGTGTCTAAAGAGGCTAGAATAGGGTGTTGGATCACCTGGAACTAGAGTTATAAAAAGTTGTGAGCTACCATGTGGATTCTGGAATCTGAACCTGGGTCCTTTACAAGAGAAGTAAATAAGATCTCTTAGCCACTGAGCCATCTCTCCAGCCCCCTTGTTTTGCAGAAAAAGGAGGAAGAGGGGAAAGAAAGAGAGGAAGGAAAGGGGGGAGGGAAAGAAGGAGGGAGGAAGGGAGGAAGGAAGGAAAAAAAGAAAGGTCCTGTGTTTTAATAAATTCTGGACATTTGGAGCTAGCCATGGAGTTCCTGTCTATAATCCCTACACTTGGGAAGCCAAAGCAGAAGGATTGCTGTAAATTCAAGGCCAGCCTGAACTACACAGTAAGACCCTGTCTCCTTTTTACTCCCCCACAGAGAGGATAGAAATCCTAGCATTTGGAATGTTTAATACAAAATCTTCCAAGTTTTGAATATGGGTTGTAATTTTGATCTTTCAAAATGATTGCAGAGTTCAGGCATTGGTTGTGTATGCCTGTAATCCCAGTGCGGGGAGGCCAAAACAAGAGATTGTGAGTAGTTCATGTAGCCTGTCGTAAAGAGCAAGATCCTGTCTGCAAACAAAGAAACAAACAATAACAATAGAATAACAACAACAACAACAAGCACACACACACACACACACACACACACACACACACACACACACACACACACACACACACACACACCAGGAAGCTGGGCCTGGTGGTAGATGCCTATAATTCCAGCTACTCAGGGGTCAGAATGGGAGGATCATTAGTTTGCAGTTGCCTAGACTACATATTGAGATGCTGTATTAAACAAAAGCAAAGCAAACCCCAAAATGACTGTGTGTGAGGTAACTGACTCTCCCACTGTGGCAGGACTAAGGGTTTGCTGAGCTCCAGAACTTCTCATGTAAAACAAGATAGATTGCTCCCTGTGTGTAGACCACACAGCCATCATATGAGACTTCCACTCTAAGACATGATCTCATTTTATCCCATAGAGGTATCTAAACATGGTGTACCTGTTCTCTGGGTCCCCATTTCCACATTCTAAGGAGGCAGGTGCCATTGCTATTCCTACTTTGGAGACCTGTTAAGTCCCTACAACACACATGAGACAGATAACCCACTCATGCCAGGGCCCAGTATAGAATGCTATCTATCATTTCCCCTGGTGTGACTGGCCCTGGGTCATCAGCAATGGCCTCTCCCAGCTGCATGCAGCAGCTTCACCATGGGCTGTAATGTCGATTGGAGATGGAGGGGCTCTCTGCACAGTCAAGAGGCTAAGGATTTATTTCCCTTACCCCCTCCTCTCCCAACTGAAGGAAATAACTGCTTTCGTCATTACATTCCATACAATGCATTTGGACTTGGTCCAGATTTCTGAGTGTAAAAACTGAAGGTGCAGAGTCAGGAGGTGACCTTCTTGGGCATAGCATATTGGTGGTATTGTAACTGCCAGCATTATGTTGGACAGTGTAGCCTCTTTTTTTTACAAGGGAAAGTGAGAGGAACCAACACTTCCTACCTTATTCCTAGGTCTCAGACTCCATGTGGTCCACTCATCTAATTTTCCAAGAATGGTCCCCAGCCCAGACCCTAAAGAGAAGGATTGGAGTTCCAGGCTCCTGCCCTTTCCAGGCCACTACCCTGACAATCCAGGCATGTCAGAGGCGTGTCTGGAACTGCCAGGCTGTCACTGCACAAGCTTAGAATAAAGTGAATTACTAAGGGTCACAGATAGCTTCGTCTGCACACAGCTGGCCAGGTGTCAGTGGCTCTGTGGGTGGCTTGCAGGGAGACAGGCCCACCCTGAGTCAAGAACTTCTAATGAGATGATGCATGCTAAGTGGCTGTAAAGTTTTAAGAGCTCATTTCATGCCTACTATAAACACGAGAAATCATTCCCCTTGGGAAAGCTGGTAGTAGGGCATAGAAGGACCACCCCAAAGGGGCCCCCTCTAGGCTTTCCTCCCAGCACAAGTTAGAATTCTTGGAAGGGAGCCAAAATCGGAAAGGAAGGTTTTTATTTTATTAATTCCCTTAGCTCTCACTTTATAGGTGTCTTTGCCCTCCTAGAACTTGAACATCCTGGCAAAATGTCAGAATCATGGTACAGTTCCCAGTGGGGAGGTTCTGTTTTCAGATCTGAGTTTGAGTCCCATGTCTGCCACTTATCTGACCAGTGAGGTAGAAAAGCCAGCCACTGAAGCTGTTCCTTGAAATTCTTTCCTTTCCAGGAAGGAGGCTAACAGGCAGGCCCTGGGACGACCATAGTGAAGACAAAAAAAAAAAAAAAAAAAGAAAAAAACGGGGAAAAATGAAGGTGGATCTTCTGTCAGCAATTTCATGCCACATGTGACTCTATTTCTCAGAAGGTCCTTGGCTACATAAAGCACAGACAGGAGAAGTGCCCTTTCTCATAGTCCATGCATGCCTCAAGTGTGTGATCTTCCTTCCTCAGCCTCCCAAGGACCTGGGTTTTGGTGAGTTGTGTTGCAGGAAATGAATGTGCCACTGTTTGTCCACTATCAATTTTAAGAACATCATCTGCCTAGTTTGGTAGCTCATGTCTGTAATCCTGTCATTTGGAAGGCTGAAGGAGGAGGACTGCAATGAGTTTGAGGCTAGCCTGGGCTACAGAATGAGATTCTATCTCAAAACAAAACAAAAAAAGCCTAAGTTTGGGCTGGGATTGTAGATCAGGGTGCTTTCCTGGCATGTCTGAGGGCCTGGGTCCCATTTCTGGCACTGCATAAAGCCAGGTGTGGTGTACACTCAGATCCCAGTGCTTTGGAATGAGAGGCAGACCGTCACCCTTGGTCAGCCTGAGATATATACGCCCTATTAAAAAGAGAGGGGCTGGAGAGATGGCTCGGCGGTTAAGAACATTTGTTGCTCTTTCAGGGGACCTGGATGTGGTTCCCAGCACTCACATGGTGGTTCAAAACCACCTTTAACTCCAGTTCCAGGGATCTGACACTTTCTTCTGACTTCCATGGACATCAAGCACACATGTAAAATACAAACACACACACACATGCAGTATAACGTGTGTGTGTGTGTGTGTGTGTGTGTGTGTGTGTGTGTGTGTGTGTGTGTGTGTGTGTGTGTGTGTGTTTTATTGTTTTGTAGGGACCAGGTCTTACTATGTAGTCCAAGCTAGCCTCAAACTAATGATCTTCCTCAGTCTTTCAAGGGCTGGGATTACAGATACACATAACCATAGGAGTTTGCTTTTTCTATTGCTGTGATATAATATTAACCAGAAGCAGCTTATATGGAAAGGGCTTACTTCACTCACAGTTTACAGCCCATCAGGGCAGGATGGCAGGGCAGGACTCCCTACTGCAGGTAGGAACCGATGCAGAGGCCATGGGAGAACAATGCTTCCTGGCTTGCTCCCCACAACTTGCTCCCCACAGCATATTTTGTTTTTTGTTTGTTTGTTTGTTTGTTTGTTTGTTTTGACATATTTTTACTATGCAACCCTGGCTGGCCTGGAAATCATTACATAGACCAGGATGACCTCAAACTCACAGAGACCCACCTGTTTTTGCCTCCCTAAGTCTTGGGATTAAAGGTTTGCATAGTGATTTCCAGTCTAGACAGAGCTACAAAGTGAGACCCTATCCTGAACAGTCACACAAAAAAAGAAAAAAAAAAAAACCCCAAAACCAAAGGTGTTTCTATAAAGAAAATACTTATAGATTCCTTTTTATTGGGGTGTTAGTAATAATGTGCTATTTTTCTTCCCCCTGAGACACGGTTTCTCTGTGTAATAGCCGTGGCTGTCCTGGAACTCATTCTGTAGACCAGGCTGAACTCGAACCCACAGAGATCTACCTGCCTCTGCCTCCCAAGTGCTGGAGTAATTATGTGCTCTTACAGTAGCATTTTAATTTTTATAAAACATCCAAAAGCTTTGATTTTAAAAGAAATGTGGTAGGGGCTGGAGATGTGGCTTAGTGGTTAAGAGAGCTTTCTCCTCTTGTAGAAGACTGGAGTCTGCTTCTCAGCATGTACATTGGGCAGCTCACAACCACCTGTCCCTCCAAATCCAGGTCCACGGGATTTGACAGGCCCTTCTGATTCCCACAGGTCCCTATGCACTTGTTCCTGTACAGACAGGCATAAAACATAATGTAAAATAAATAAACCCAAAAGAAAATAATTATGGTAGGTCCACATATGTGTGTTTATTTACACACACACACATGGAAACTGAAAATATACATAAGAGTGGAGACTACTGGAGAGGTAGCACTTAACTTTAATCCCAGCTCTCAGGAGGCAGAGCGGGAGGATCTCTAGGTCAGCCTGGTCTATAGAGTGAGTTCCAAGAAAGCCAGGGCTACACAGAGAAACCCTGTCTCAAAAAAACCAAAACCAAAAAAAAAAAACAAAAAAAAAAACAAAAACAAAAACAGTGGAGACTGGAGTCGGGGTAGAAATTGGGTAGAAAATTCTTGGTAGGAATGATTTTCCATTAGCATATATTGTATATGTCATGTGACTTTTGACTCATGTGACTGTATTATGCATAAAACATTGTATTACCAAAAAATAAACAAGCTTAAAATGAAGAGGGATGTTTAGTCCCCAGGCGTGACTCTGGGCTGGTGTCATCTGTGAGGGGGTGTAACTCTTGGGGCAGCCACACTGCATGAGCATCTTCTTACTTGGTCCTGGCTCCACCCACTTTAGCTAATAAACTGAAAGCAAGTCTGGGCCCCAGGGGAAAGGGCCAAGAGTGGTTTGTGGCCTGGTTCTAGAGGGAGCAGAAGTGAGGACATCTTCTCCCCCTAAGAGTTTCTCAATGGCAGAAATTCCCTTTAGCTTCTCAGTTGGAAAGAACTCCACCTGCAGGTCCTTCTTCAAGGAGTTAAGAGGGACCTAGATTCATACTTTAGTGTAAGTGTCTGGCAGTCTTACACATGCCAGGCAGATGTTCTGCTGATGAACTCTGCTCCTAGCCCCAGATGTAACTCAGAAACTCTGACCCAAGAACATATTTTGTGAGAGATCAAGAAGACCAGGTGAGGACGCTGGCCAGATGAATATAAGGTGATGGGAACATGGAAGACAGAGTTCATTTTTTTGATTGTGTTCTGGACAGACCTGGATGAGAACTCCAGGAAACACAACCCAGGGGTATCCAGTGGAGTTTGAGGCTCAGGTTTTGGAGGCAGGCCTGAATTTAAGTCTCAGTTTCTCCCTTACGGTGGGCTTTGGGCTAAGTGTTTAGCCTCTGGGAGTCTGTTTCCCCCTTTGTAAAATGGAATTGCTGACAAAGCCCATGTGAAAAGACTAATGGGGGTCTGATGGGAAGACACATGAATAATCTGAGGTGGCACCATGAAAAACAGACTTCACACAATCAGCCCCAGGAGCCTTTCTCCATAAAGTGTTCAGGGGCCACCTCAAGGCCACACATGTGGTTCAGGGGAGAAAGGTGACAGAGAGGAGCAGCCACATGGAACAATACCAAGAATGAGAGCAGGGCGGTGGGGCTGACTCACCAGTGACTCATTTCCTTGCCCAAGGAAGCTCTGAGCCAGGGCTGCTTCTCACATGCCTTGCACCTTAGGTTCCCTTTCTGTGGAGAGGGATCAGGGCGGCACACTGTACCCCGTACCCAGCTTCAAAGGAAAGCTCAGCTAGTTGGAACTTCAAATTTGAATTAAAAAAAGAACAGTCGAATAAGATCCAATCATTAGAAGAAAGGATAGCTTTCCACTGGGGTACAGGAGAGATCCTGGAACCCTCTTGTCCTTTTCTAGATTGTCACATGGATATCTGTACCCCCACAAGACCTTAGGAATGCACAGAAGAGTGTCAAGAAACTGAAAAACCCACCCATAATTCTACTATCCAGACTCAATCATAGGGTTTGCCTTGGTATTTTTCCACTCAATCTTTTTCACTTGTTTTTCATCTCAGCCAAGTTTATACTATCTGTATAAATACTATTCAGAAGACACAAACTTGCGAAGTAGAGACCCGATGGGAGTGGGATTGGGAGTTCAAGGTCATCTTTGGATATATAGTGGTTCAAGGCTAGCCTAGGCTATATGACATACTATGTATTTTTTTTTTAAAGGTGAACAAAGTAACAGATTCGAGCCACCCATGTAATTGAATGTGCCTCACTAGTAAAGAAAATGAAAACTAGCGGGTCATGGTGGCACACAAGTCCATCCCAGCGTTAGAGAAGCAGAAGCAGGCAGATCTGTGAGTTCAAGGTCAACCTGAGTTCCAGGCTAGCCAGAATTACATAATGAGACCTTGTCTCAATACAAAACAACAAAGAGAAAAAAAGAAAAGAAAAGAAAAAGAAGTACATGAAATGCACTTAGTGAATCTTTAGATCAACATATCCCAAAGATTTCTACCTTATCACAGTCAATCAGTATGAAAATATCCCTGTTCGTATAACTCAGGTATGGGACTAGGCACATATCAGATGCTCAGTAGCGACAGGGGCTGGTGGTAGGCCAGCAGGTAGTATAAGGCATTTATTTCATTTTCTATCTTTTTTTAGCTTTTGCTTGAGTTACACCCCAGGTATGTGTCATTAAGTACCCTTTGGAATGAATAGCTTTCAAAAGCAACAGTGGCATCAGATGTGATTATGTACATCTATGACTCCAGCCCTGGGGAAGTGGGGGCAGGGAGGACAGGAGTCAGGAGGTAAAGGCCATCCTTAGCTCCGCAGCAAACTCTAGGCCAACCTGGGCTACATGAGACCTTGCTACCGCTGCCATCCCATACCGCCTCCCAAAAGCTCTACAGTAACACGAATATACTCTCTGATTTCAAAGGGAATATATTTGGTTTCTGTTGGGTTGTATTTTGGGTAGTTCCCCTGCTCGAGGACAACGTGTGCTTGCCATTTCATGTAATTGCTTTGGACTATTTTCTCAGAAGATACTGAACAAAATTTGGGCATACATTATACATACTTCTTTATAACTATCCTCTTCATTTCATGGTACATTGTGAACATACAAACATCAATAATCGTGTCAGAGTCAAAACTGAGCCTCTACAGAGAGCCAAGTGCATTTCAACCGTCTGTTCCCCACTCTGGGACAGAGCAGAACATTTCCATCCTCTGCTCCTCAGATGTGGAAATGGAAGCTCCAGGTAAGTAGAGAGACTTTGGATTCTTGGGCTAGGGATGTAGTTCAGCTGGTAGCCTAGCATACACAAAACCCTGGGTTCCACTGAGAGCACTGCACAAAACCAGGTGTGGTGATGCATGCACTGGCAGGTGGAAGCCAGAGGATCAGAAAATCAAGGTCACCCTGGCTACACAGTGAGTTTGAGGCCAGCCTGGGATACATGAGACCCTGTCTCAAAGAAAAAAAAAATTAATTCCTGCAAAGTTGGGGCTCAGCCCAGATCTGATTTTAGCCCCAGAGCCTTTCATTTTTACCATATGGTCTCCTTCTGTAGGGAGGCAGGGAGAGGAGCCAAGATATGCCAAGGAAACAATTTTACAAATTAACTTTTGCAGTAGGAGCCTCAGGAAATTGGGACTTTCTTCATAATTTTGCTTAACAAGGTCCGTAATCACGCAGGTAAACCCTCCCCTCCCTGCTGCCACATTGCCCTGAGGCTGTAGTCCCCTTCTTAGACATATTTCCCTTCCCAGGTTCTTCTCTCGGACTTCCAAGAAAGAGTCTGAGAATCTGTCAAGATTTCTCAGGACCAGCACTCTCCGTGTTTAATCGGGATTCTTTTTGTTGTTTTATGCTTTGGAGCATGTTGATCTGCATCCTTGACCTCTGTCTCCCAGATGCCAACAGCATTTTTGCTCCCTCACTTCCACCACCCTGGTTTTGGCATTCAAAACTTCAGGAATTGCCAAATGTTACATGCGGGGAGCACCCCCTCCAGCTGGGAACTACCATTTTAAATGGAAGATACAGGAGATGATTTCTTGTATGTTGCTTGAGATGGGTCTTGTTGTGTGCCCCTGACTGGCCAAGTTCTCCCTATGTAGCTCAGGTTGGCCCTGTACTTATAGTAATCTCCTACCTTAGCTTGCTAAATACTGGGACCTAGTCTTTTCTAAACTAGTAATTTGATGCTACTATCCAATCTGTACGGGAAGGGACAGGACAATCCCTTCCCGTACAGATTGCATTGCCCACAGTTAGGAACTTAGTCCTTCCACCATTGATTCTCCAGTGTCTATATACAGTAGTCACTCAATAAATGTGGACACCGATGACTTTTGTTGTTTAGTTTGTTTCTTTTTTGAGGCAGGGTGTCATATAGCCCAGGCAAGCTTTAAACTTCTAACATAGCTGGGGCTGGCCTTGAACTCCTGACCCTCTTGCCTTTGCCTTCCAAGTGATAGAATTATAGGCATGTACTATCACACCTCATGATTTGGGGTGAAGGTTTTATATTAGGCTTTTCAAGAATGCACCAAATGTGCAGAGCACATCACTCAAGCAATAATACTCTTAAGTTTTTTCTTGGGCCAGCAAAATGCTCATAAGGAAAAAGTGCCTGCCACGAAGGTTGGCAGCCTGAGTTCCACCTGAACCCACATAGTGAAAGCAGGGAATGGATTCCCAAAAGTTGTCTTCTGATGTTCAGATTCTCACTGTGGCATGTGTGTGCCCAAGCACATACACATATGCAATAAATAAAATGTAATAAGATCACCTAAGCTGGGCGTTGGTGGCTCACGCCTTTAATCCTAGCACTCGGGAGGCAGAGGCAGATGGATCTCTGTGAGTTCGAGGCCAGCCTGGTCTCCAGAGCAAGTGCCAGGATAGGCTCCAAAGCTACACAGAGAAACCCTGTCTCAAAAAACAAACAAAAAAAAAGTCACCTACTTTTCTTTTGGAGTTCTAGGCCTTACAGATTCCTTTAGCTAATCTATTATTTTCTTACACCGAACAGAATTAGATACAGTCTTAGCAATATATCACTAAGTATTATATTATTATTCTTAGACTGTATATATATATATATATATATAATATATATATATTCCCTGTGCTAGATTAACAAATATATCTGAGGCAAAGGAAAGATAATTTTGAAATTTACATTATATACCACATATCACTTGTCAAATTTTGAGCATTTACATTGTTCCCAACTTACTCACATTTTGAAAATTTGTTTGTTTATAAAATTTTAACCTTTACTTTTATTTTGTGTGTATGGGTGTTTTGCCTGCATGCTTGTCTGTGCATAAATCTCCTGAGCCTGGAGTTACAGCTGCTGTGTGGGTGCTGGGAATGGAACCTGAGTCCTCTGGAAGAGAAGCCAGTACTTTGACCCATTGAGCCATCTCTCCAGACCTGCTGGGTTTTTGTTAGTTTTGTTTGTTTTGGTACAGGGTCTTTCTGTGAGATTCTGGCTGGCCTTAGAACTCCCCAAAATCCCCTTGCCTCAGGCTGTTAAGAGCTGGAATTACAGGCATGAGCTAACATGCCTAGCTTCCATTTTAATAGCATTACAATGAACACACACACAGACACAGACACAGACACAGACACAGACACACACACACACACACACACACACACACACACACACACACACACACACTCTTCCTTGGGCTTTTTTTTTCTCCCAGATGAAGATCTATCTTTGGAATCAGAAAGAACAAATTCTTTCTTGCTCAACATGAAGCCTGTTTAAACTGAATTTTACACCTGGAAACTCCTCTGGTTCAGAAAATAAGTCTCCAACATAAACAGAACTAGTCAAATTCCACTGGATTCAGCTCAGGTTGGCCTTCTGGAGCAGTGGCTTTGTAGACAGTAGCTTTGCAGACACTTGTCTCTCATCCTAGTCTTTAATCTTTGTTTCCTCACCTTTAAATGGGAGTGATGCTACTACCAACTTCAAAGAGGAGTTTTTAAAGATTAAGTGAGATTATCCATGAAGAATCCTGGCACATAATACAAAACAATAAAAAGATTGAAGCTGGCCTTGAGAGATGGCTCAGCATATGAAGTACCTGCTGAGCAAGCCTGGCTATCTGAGTTCAAGCAACAGAATTCACGTAAAAGTGGAAGAGAACTGACCTTCAAACATATGTTGTGACACAAGCCCACCTCCACCACATCGCACAGAAAATAATAATAAACAAATAATTCAAATATATTTAAGCAATGTAATAAAGCGTTTTTATTTATTTTATGGTGTGTGTGTGTGTGTGTGTATGTGTGTGTGTGTGTGTGTGTGTGTGTGTTAGAGGACAACATTTTGGAGTGTTCTCCACATCTGGTTTTGAGGGGGTATGGAACTCGGGTTGTCAGGCTTATGTGGCAAGTGCTTTTTACCCAATGAGCCATCTTCTTGGCCCCAGTGTAGTGAAGTAGCAATGGGGAACCTAGAGGGTGGTGTTTGTGAGTTTGCCCCACAGAGTCCCTTTATCTTGACTGTGTATGAAATTTTTCAGAATCAAATTCTGAGAACAGAAACTTTAACTTTGATATCACAATTTTTACAAAAGAATGACTAGGGCAAATATTTGAGAAAGTTAGGTGCAAATGGAACACATTGTATCAAGCTTAAAATGTGGACTCTGAGCCAGGTCTGGCCTCTCATTATTGTGATCCCACCTTGTCAGAGATGGAGGCAAGAAGATTAGGAGTTCAAGGACACCCTTGGCTCTATAGGGAGTTTGAGGCCAGCCTGAACTATTTGAGACCCTGGTCTCAAACAAACAGACAAACAAACAAAAAACCAAAAAGCAACTAGAAACTAACTAACAAACAAACAAAAAAATGGAACCTGTACCTGGATATTACATTTAGTTCATTCCTCCTTGAGCATAGAGACCTGTGTCCAGAACACGTGTATACTGGGAACAACCCTCAGTTTTGTTTTACCATCTGGTCTCAGAATATGAACCACTGTGTGCATGGATGGCATATGCTATGGAATGATTTGGTGGAGGTGTTTTTTTTTTTTTCTTCTTTTTTTAGATTAAAATATATGGTTTGTTTGCAAAGCTCCTTTAAAACAGTTGGAACAAACAGCTGCCTTAGAGTCAGATGCAGAGGGTCTGACTTGATAATCCTTTCTCAACTGGTTTGTGACATTGGGTACAGTAGCTCTCTTTTGGGGTCTCAATTTCCTGGACTGGAAGATGGGGATGAGTGCATCCCTCAACAATGTGAAGGTCAAACAAGAGCACATGGAAGTACGTGATATAGAGCATGGCTCCTGCATAGGTTAATAGTGCGGGTTTCCTCTGCTCCTAGGGGCAGCATGGATATCCAGCACATACTCTATGGTGGATCCCGAGGCAAGAGTTTTGTTAGGTTTTTGTTTGTTTGTTTGTTTGTTTGTTTTCGTCTGGGAGGTTGTAGTTCAGTTGAGGTCACAACGGGCCCAATACTCTGAACTGCCAACCTGCCCGAGGTGAAAATATTGTTCCCATTTCCTCCCATTCAAAGCCCCTACAAGTCATAACTAGCCTTATGATTCACTGAGCACCCTCCTCCAAAAATGCACTTCCACCATTGAAGGTGTGAACATTCCATTCCTGGCAAGTGCATCACATTGCTTTGAGAAGAGGCCTGCATGTATTTTATGTTCTGAGTTGTCTATTGGTTGAATTTGGAGGACTCAGTATGTGTGCCTATCATATGGGTTTGCTGTAATGTTTTACAAAATACCAGGAACTGTAGGATGGCTCAGCAGGCAAAGGCACTTGCCATCAAGCTGGATAACCTGAGCCTAGTTCCTGGAACCCACATAATAGAAGGAGAGAACTGACTCCTGCAAGTTGTCCTCTGACCCCTGTGTTTCCTGATACCTACAGAATATGTCCCTCCCATCCGATGCCAATGGCAACATAAAACACACGTAGAATCACATTTATTATTTTCTAAGCAATCATGATTACTGCCTGCACCACTTTCCTCTTGGCATAGAATAGAGGGAAATAGGAAGGCTGATGCTAGTCTGTGAGAGCCTTGTGCCAAGTAAAGGAGCCCCCCACTCCCATCCCAGACCCGAGACACCGCCCTTCCCAAGTGTCTAAAATGTAGAGCACAGAGAACACATACCAGTGTCTACTCTCCTGCCTCCTAAGCCTGGGGCATCCTGGGAACAGCAAGGACTTACTGCTTCCTAGCTGTGCCTGAGTAACCTCTCTGAGGCTGTTTTCTCATTTGGTTGTAATGCCATTTTCATACCATTGTTTGAAGGGTTTAATGAAGTACAATATACTTTAGATTTTTTATTACATTTATTTATGTACTTGTTTGTGTGTATGTGTGTGGGCATGCATGTATGACTATGAAGGTCAGGGAACAACTGCAGGAGTCAGTTCTCTCCTTCCACCCTCGGGTCTCTGGGATCAAACATGGGTCATCAGACTTGACAGCAAGCACCTTTCTTTACCTTTACCCACTGAGCCATTTTGCTGGCCCAAGTTTGAATAAACATAGATTCTAGAAAAAGACACAGTAAGTTATTAAATGAGGCTTGAATTTAGGGGCAGACTAGCAAAGCAGAAAGTAGGTTTTTTTCTTGTAAGGTTTATTTATTTTATGTACACGGGTGTTTTGTCTGCACACAGAACAGGATATCTGATCCCATGGGACTCCAGTTATAAATGGTTGTGAGCCTCCATGTGGGTGCTAGGAATTGAACTCTGAATTTCTGGCTCTTAACTGCTGAACCAATTTTAACTCCTTTAATTTTTTAAAAAAAAATTTAAATCCAGGTGTAGTGGCACACTCCTTTAATCCCAGCACTGATGAGGCAGAGGCAGGAGGAATTCTGAGTTGGAAGCCAGCCTGGCCTTCCTAGAAAGTATAGGCCAGCCAGTGCTACATAGAGACAACTGTTTCAATACATCCTACCTTTTTTTTAAAATTATGTATGTGGTGTGTGTGTGTGTGTGTGTGTGTGTGCGAGAGAGAGAGAGAGAGAGAGAGAGAGAGAGAGAGAGAGAGAGAGAGAGAGAGAGAGGGGATGTGCAGATAGCCTTAGAAACCAGAAGAGGAAGTGAGATTTTGTTGAGCAGCAATCTCAGGTGGTTGTAAGCTTTCAACATGCCTGCTGGGAACCAGTTTTGGTCCTCTGGAAGAGCAAGCAGGAAATACTGTCGATCACTGAACCATCTCTCCAGCCCTTGTAAGCACTTCTTATTTCTTTGTATTTTTCTTTCAAAAGATTTTTTTTTGTTTTGTTTGTTTCTTGAGACAGAGTGTCTCTGTAGTTTTGGAGGCTGTCCTAGAACTAACTCTTGTAGACCAGGCTGGTCTCGAACTCACAGAAATCTGCTGGTCTCTGCTTCCCGAGTGCTGGGACTAAAGGCGTGTGCCACCACCGCCCGGCCCAAAAGATTTATTTTTTATTTTACGTATATGAATGTTTTGCCCTTGTGCACTACATGCCTGGTGCCCAAGGAAGCCAGAAAAGGGTGCCAGATCCCCTGGAACTGGAGTTACAGATGGTTGTAGGTTACCATGTGGGTGCTGGGTGCTGAGCCTGGATCCTCCATAAGGGTGGCAAGTGCAGGCCAGTGGTGATGGCACACACCTTTAATCCCAGCACTCGAGAGACAAAGGCAGGTGGATCTCTGTGAGTTTGAGAACAGCCTGGTCTACAGAGCTAGTTTCAGGCCAGCCAGGGTTACACAAAGAAACCCTGTCTCAAAAAACAAAACAACAACAGAGTGGCGAGTGCTCTTAATCACTGAGCCATCTCTTCAGCACCTTGAATTTATTTTAATGTGCCTTTAAAAAAAAAACAATGACTTTACTGTAGAGTAATTTTGTATCTATAAAAGAAATACAAAATAACAAGCACACTTATCCTTTATCTAGATCCTCTATATTAATATTCTACATAACATTTGTCAAACTAAGAAACCAGATGAGCCAGGTGATAGTGGTGCACCCTTTTAATCCCAACACCAGGAGGCAGAGACAGGTGGATCTCCATGAGTTTGAGGTCAGCCTGGTCTACAGAGTGAGTTCCAGAACAGCCAGAGCTGTTACACAGAGAAACCCTGCCAAACAGAAAGAAAGAAAGAAAGAAAGAAAGAAAGGAAGGAAGGAAGGAAGGAAGGAAGGAAGGAAGGAAGGAAGGAAGGAAGGAAGGAAGGAAGAAAGGAAAAGAAAGGAAAGGAAAAGAAACGAGCAGAACACAGAATATCACATCTACCAACCCAGCGCTTAGGAGGCTGAGGAAGGATTTCAAGTTCAAGGCTAGCTTGAGCTACACAGAGACCAACCAACCAACCAACCAACCAACCAAACAACAGTAACAATAACAAATAATCAAAGCTATGTTAAGAAATCAATGTAGTACATTACTAATTTAATTGCAAATGTCATTGGTTCTTTGTACTAATGTCATTCTTCTATTCCAGTGTACCACATTGCATTGAGATACATTTGTGATACAAATATATGAGCATATATGTAACATACTAAATAATGTAGCATTTTGTTCCTAAGTAGATAAAGAATAAATCAGAACTTTGAGGAGGACTCTGATTTATATATAGCTATGCAACTTTCAGCATGATACTGGGACCTCCGTGATCTTGTTGGTAAAAGAAGTGGGCAAGCCAGGTATGGTGGCTCATGCCTGTAACCTAGCATCTGAGATGTGGTGGCAGAAGCATTAGGGGATGGAAATCATGATCTGCTACAGAAAACTCTGTCTCAAAAAACAAAACAATAATAATAACCAGTGGATGGGTCAGGCCATCTCTCTCACAGCCTAGTCCCAATGCTTTTTTCAGAGAGGAAAAGGTGACGATGTTAAACCAACATGCAAAGGTGATTTTAAAACAGAATTCTCAAAATATTAAGATTAGCCTGGTGGTGGTGGTGCATGCCTTCAATCCCAGCACTTGGGAGGCAGAGGCAGATGGATCTCTATGAGTTCGAGGCCAGCCTGGTTTACAAAGTGAGTTCCAGTACAGGCTCCAAAGCTACACTGAGAAACCCTGCCTTGAAAAAAAAATTTAAATTGATACCATAGCACCAACAAATCCCTGTTGGCCTCGTTAAGGAAAGGAACAGCTAAAAATCCAACCACACCTTCCAACTGGGGACTCCTGACTACCATGGCCACTGGGGACAGAGGTATTTGGGGATCTTGAAGGTCTTTTCCATTCCTCCCAGCTAGCAGTCATCCTTGTGACAGGCTTGGAGGGAGACAAAGGGAGGGTTTTGTCCAAATTCTTTATGAAATGACAAGTGGTAAGTCTTGATTCTTATTCTCTGTTACTTCTGACCTGCAAACCTCTGAGCAGAAGATAGGATCTGAGGCTGGGCTCTGATTTTAACTAGCTGTTTTATTCTGAAGTTCATGGCACCTTGCCCAGGCTGTGCCACTCGAGTGAGCTTTAGATAGCAGGGTCTGAAATGGATAATTACCCTACAAAACCCAGTCTACCGTGGTTGAGGCTGCAGCACAGTGAGGTCATGACCTTAGTGTATGTGAGGTCTTGGGTTCAGGCTCCAGCAGCACCAAAAACCACACAACATTCCCCTCAGCCCACCCTTGTTTTCCAAAAGGAACCTGACATCTGACTTCCTTTCCCCGGGACTATTGACCTGGACCTGTTTATTCATAACTCTGTCGGTGGTAGGCAGGTTCTGCCTGTGTTTGGCTAAAAGAGATTATGGTGTCACATCCTCAGGGAAGCATTCCTCATCTGCTCTAAAATAATGATGTGAGGTCTCTGTATATGTTTTCAAATATTCCTCATGTTTCATTTACAGGGGAGAGTGTCTGTTGCCTTTGAAATACTTACTATCATTTCATTCATTTCTGTCATTCCTGGTGGTTCTCAATGAGGTCAGTTTTGTGCTTCTGGGAATCTCTGGCCATGTCTGAACACGGTTTATGGTTATCACAGTAGAGTAAAGGGAGTGGTGTTGGCATGTGGTGTGTAGAGACCAGGGGTGCTGCTCACAGGCCTACAGTGCACAGGTTGTCTCACAACAAAACTGTCCACCCAAAATGTCCAGAGTGGGGTTAGAGAGGCGGCTCAGGGGTTAGCATGCACTACTCCCACAGAGAACCCAGGTTCAGTTCCCAGCACCATACTGGGTGGCTCACAACCATCTGTAACTCCAGCTCTGGAGGAGCCTAAATCTTCTTCTGTGAGCCGTAATTAAAAATAATGAAATAGGCCAAGTGTGGTGATGCATGCATTTAATATCAGCACTTGGGAGGCAGAGGCAGGGAGATCTCTGAGTTTGAGGCCAACCTGGTGTACAAAGTGAGTCCCAGGACAGCCATGGATGTTATACAGAGAAACCCTGTCTCAAAACACCAAAATAAATAAATAAATAAAATCTTCAAAATAACATCCATAGTTTTGAGTGCTGGAGAGATGGCTCAGTAGATAAAGGTACTAGCAACTAACAGCCAAACCCATCAATTTGAACTTCATCCCTGGCACCCACATGGTAGAAAGCAAAAGCTAACTCCCTCAGTTATCCCCTGACCAAAACTCAAGTACTATGGCATGCACATACTCACGCCCATGTGCATGCATATCAACCCACAATAAATAAATGAATAGTAAGTGTGAAAAAGAGAGACACAGAATGTCTATAGTTGTGAGAAATTCTGTTGAGGATCCTGAGTCTTGTGAGGACAGGTTCAACACTGTCAACAGTGACTGCTGGTTTCTCACAGCATCTGCCATGACATTTGGAATGGAGCTAAGAAATGACACTTGCCCAATCTGTCCATCTGGGATTGGATGGCATTGGATTGAATATTGCCCCTATCCAAGTCTATATCTATATCTATATCTATATCTATATCTATCTATATCTTGTTGGGGAGAAAGGGTCACCTTATGTATCCCAGGCTGGCCTCAAGCTCACAACTCTCTGCTACAGCCATAGTTGTACTGTTCGAAACTTAGGTTTTGTTTCCCAGGCACTAAACCCGAGCTCAACACACAGTAAGTAAATGATCCAGAATACAAGAAGAACTTGTGACTAAATGAGTGAACCCATACAGTCAACTAATGTGGAACACAATTAATGCAATGGAGTCAGAACTAGTTTGAAAAACAGGTGCTTTATTTGGAAGTACTCAGTGACAGAGCCCGTCCGGTACAACCAGGCGGGAGAGGGAACAGAGAGCGACGCATGCGTGCATCCCTCATATTTAAAGCCTTGCTACGTCACTCTGACCATGCCCAAGTGTGCGTGGTCAGAGTCACCTGTGCCAGCCCTCAAGCGAACGTGGTCAGCATTTCCCCCTACAGTCAACCACTCTTCCAGCTATCCTTAATCCAACTGGGCTCTCATGCCCAAACAAACAAACAAAAACAAAACCCACCACCACCACCAATAACAACAACAAAAAACCTCACCTCACTAGCAGTCTTGGAAACCAGTTTTAGTTTTACCACTGCCCAGCTAAGTTACCTTATGAATTTGACAAGTCTTTTTCCAGACATGAATGCAATTATGGAAATATTATATATCCAATCACCAGTACTACAATGACAACAACAAAAAAGACCGACAAAAAGAGAAAAATGGGCAGGTAGTGGTGGTGGTGGTGGTGGTGGCGGCGGCGGCAGAGGAGGAGGAAGAGGAGGAGGAGGAGGAGGAGGAGGAGGAGGAGGAGGAGGAGGAGGTGCACACCTTTAATCCCAGCCTTCAGGAGGCTAAGGCAGGCGGATCTCTGTGAGTTCGTGGCCAGCCTGGTCTACAGAGTGAGTTCCAGGACAGCCAGAGTTGTTACACAGAGAAGCCCTGCAGAGAGAGAGAGACAGAGACAGAGACAGAGACAGAGAGACAGAGAGAGACAGAGAGACAGAGATGGCTAATGCAATTAGTTTACTGTAATAGCCAATAACTAGCAGTGGGTACAGGTAAGAGCAATACAAACCTTTTAGAAGAATTTTACATTCAATATCATACCCCATATACTGTACCCATATAAAAACAATGCAGGAAGTTTTCATATACATGCATAGAATGTAAATTTGTATTTGTCTACTTACACAGGTATTCTGAATGACTGCTTTAATTAGCCATCCTCTTGTGATTGTTCCAATGGCATTTTTTTTTAAATGTTCCTGTTATAAACAATGTCTCAGTGACCATCTCTACTCTTTAGGCTCCTACCCAGCTTCTCTTGAGAGGATTGCTCATCATAATGTACATGTAACTTTAATTTCATCATTTCCTGCTGAAATTGTGACCTAATCTATCCACCTGTTAAAGGAGTGAGATCCAATGATTTATAAGGAAATCCAATCCCCCAGAACAATAGAGGCTAACTTTAAGCTCTTGGCAATGACCTAGTCTATGCCACATTTAGCACAGGGGAACAGGTATCATTCAGGGTCACATGTTGCCAATTGTTCCTTCTCTGGGTCCCTGGGAAGAGAAAACTTCATAAAGCATTAGATTAGATTTTCTTTTAATCCTCTAAGTAATGAAGTGAATCAAAGACTCTGGCAGTGGAAAACTCCGGTTACTCAATTTTATTAAAATAAATCTGTCACCAGACTTGGGAATCCAAACTTCCCTCGCTCAGATGGCTACAAAAGTAGAAAGGTTTCCATGCTATACATACTCTTTCTCACTTCCCCCATATGGCAGATTGGGGGTCATTTTATCCATTCACCCCTGCTCTTACCCAACTTTATCAGCGCAATGAATGACACCACAGACTGTAAGAGGAACCCTAATTCCAGTAACTACCTCATTCTGAAATTTTAATATGCCAATTGTCTTTGAGCAGGAACCACAGTTCGGTACATAAGAATACAAACATGTTCAGGTAAACATATATTCTATTTCTTGGGACTGAAAGACACAATAGATTTGACATCCTGGCCATGATTCATGGCCACATGAGCTAAAGCTCATGAGATTCTAGTTCATTTGTCAGGGTGGGAGAACATTATTAGGATGGCAAGCTCTCTCATCTATTAGTACAGGGAATGGTAGCACATGCCATTAATCCCAGCTCCTGGGAGGCAGAGGCAAGTGGATTTCTGTGAGTTAAGGCTAACCTAGTCTACATAGTGAGCTCCAAGTCAGTCAGAGCTACACAGTGAGACTGATATTGTCTCAAGACAAAACAAAACAAAATATCTAATCTGTCTACCTACCTACCTACCTACCTACCTACCTACCTATCTACCTCCTTTAATCACCTGCTTTATGGGTGGCATCATTCCATTGGCTAGGGTCCTAGAATGGCTAAACAGCATGTGGTGAGCTCAGCACAAGTGTTCACCACTTTCAGCTCCTTGAAGGCTGGTGCAATGCCATCAGCAATTTCATGAACTGAGACATCTTGTCAGTCTTCTTTGCTTCTCAGGTGGTGTATTAGTCGTGCCTCATGCTAATAAAATAAGTAGATATAGAATGCACGCGCGCGCGTGCGCGCGCGCACACACACACACACACACACACACACACACACAGGATTCATTAGTGTGGCTTATAGGTTGTGGTCTGAGTAGTCTAACAATGGCTATCTCCTGATGGAAAGGCTAAGAATCTAGTAGTTTTTCATCCCATGAGGCTGGATGTCTTGGCAGTTCTAATCTGAAGTCCTGGAAAGGTCCTAGGGAGCTGAAGTTTCTCAGTCCATGTTGGAATCAGAAAGAAGTAGGTTCTAGCACAGCAAAGGAATGACTCAGTAATAGGATATATGAACCTGTTGGTGAGAGTGAGGGCAAGTAGACAGAAAAGCACAGCCTCTATTCTCCTACATCCTTTTGTGTGGCTGCCACCAGAGCTGTAGTCCAGATTCAGGGTGGATCTTTTGACCTCAGATGATCCAGATTTAGAGTGGGTCTCCCACCTCAACTAAGCCTTAGAGGTTTGCACACTTGCTTGGGTTTCAGTTACTTCCAAATGTCAACAAGTGACAACCAAGATTGGCCATCATAGACCAAGACTCATGTCGCCCAAGCTGGCGTCACAATTATACTGTAGTTACAATTAGCCTTAATCCTTGATCTTCCTGCCTCTACTTTTCAGTGGGTTTATAGACATGTGACACCCCACTCATCTCTCAACAGACGTCAATGGCTGAACATGAATCAATGGAAAAGATGTTTGGTGATCAAATAAGTTTGGGGAGCTCCAGCTAACATTTGACTTACAATGCATAGAAAAATATTGAAAGTATATTATTTTTTTCTAGTTTTTGAGACAGGGTTTCTCTGTGGCTTTGGAGGCTATCCTGGAACTCACTCTGGAGACCAGGCTGGTCTCGAACTCACAGAGATCTGCCTGCCTCTGCCTCCCAAGTGCTGGGACTAAAGGCGTGCACTGCCATCACCACCTGGCTAAAAGTATATTATGCTAGGTGAATTGATCCAGACACAGAAAGACAAATAGCACATGATGTCACCTATTGGTGGAATCAAAAAAAAAAAATCGATCTCATAGGAGAAGGGAGTAGAATGCTATTTACTAGAATCCAAAGAGGATAATAGGATGGAGAAGGGAGAAGTTAGTCAAAGGTCCAAGATTAATTATGAGGAAGAATAAGCTGTGGTTTCATGGTGGGGTTAGTAGACTCAGTAATGTGCACTGTGTATGTCAAATAGCAGGAAGAGAAGCTTTTTAATATTTCACTGAATAGATAAATAATAGGGTCAGGGGGGTGGCTCAATGGACAGAGTGCTTGGCACTTGAATATGAGAACCTGAATCCAGATCCCCAGTTCCTGTACATAAGTTGGATGCAGCAGTGTACATCTGTATACCCAGGGCTGCGAGGCAGAGGCAGGTGGATTCCTAGGGCTTGCTGGACAGCCAGGGTAGCAAATCAGTCAGTGAGGGACCCTTTCTCAAAATAATAGAGCAGAAAGCGAGGAAGATTTTTAAGGTGCTCTGTGATGATGGGGGAAGTCCTATTGTATATGTTTCTCTTATTGGTTGATGACTAAAACACTGAATGGCTGATTGGCCAGGCAGGAAGTATAGGCAGGGCTGGGAGATGAGGAAAATGCCAGGGGAGGTAGGCAGGAGAGCCCACCAGGGTCAGTCACCGTGTAGCAGGCAAAGGATTGCAGGTCCGGCATTCTCCAGTAAGCCAAGACCACATGGAAATACATAGATTAGTAGTTATGGGTTAATAATTAATACGGCACTAGCCAATAAGAAGTCCAAGCCACCAGCCAACAGTTTCATAACTAATATACAGTCTGTGTGTTATTTTGGGGCTCAAGGGCCTCGGGACCAGCCGGGACAGAAAGCTCATGTTACACTGAGCCCCTCCCAAGAGCCTGTGCTGGGTGTGTACCCCCACACATATACATATAAAGAAGTTCAAGGTGAGGCTGCAAAGATTACTCAGTGGTTAAGAGTAGTTGTTGCTCTTGCAGAGGACCTTGGTTCAGTTCCCAATACCCAATTGGAGGATCATAGCCTTTTGTAACTCCAGGTTTCGGGGGATCTGATGCCTTCTTCTGACCTCCTTGGGCACCATGCACACATGTGGTCCTTCATACATGCAAGCAAAACATTCAGACATGTAAAATAAATAAATCTCAAAAAAGCTCAGTTATCTTTGGAGATGGTATATATACATACATATATCTCACCTTGAGCTACATGATACTTTGTTTCAAGAAAGAGAGAGAGAAGAAATGTGTGTGGATTTAGATTAATGTGACATGACGATAATTTATAGATCTAACAGGCCAGTCTCTGTTGCAAATGATAGCAAAATTATCTCAAACAGATTTAATACATAATTTTATCTGTAGAGTTCTGGGCCTCAGGGAATTGGGTCACATTTTGAGCACTGTATTAGGGACTTCCCTGTAGCTGTGACTAAGACCTGATGAGAATCGACTAAGGGAGGCTTCATTTGGCCCAGGCTTTGAGGGCACAATCCATGATGGTGGGGTAGGCACAGCCCTGGGTTCAGATTGGAGCTGGACAGCAGGAATATGAAGCTGCTTTTTTACATCTCAGTGGGCCAAGAAGCAGAGAGAAAAGGGAAACATGGAGACTCAGCTGTTTTCTCCGCTTTCCCTTTTCGGGCTATCCAGGCCCCCAAATGGTCAGATGGTACCTTCTACATTCAGTCATTCCTTTCTGGCTGAGCCTTCACAGACACACCCTAAGGCTGCCTCCTTCATGCCACAGGGGCACTAATCCAATCCATTTGACAATTGCAACAAGCTAGCAAAGGTGCAAATGGACTCAGGGTCTTAAGTGATGACATCTTGTTCAAGTTTCCAGTTCCTAGATCATGCATGATGCTAGTCAATAAGTGTGTCATCTTGTTTGCATGGGTGAGAGTTCCTCAGACATAGAAAGAGACCTGCTAGGTCAAAGGGATGGGCATTTCCAAATTTCCCAGATATTTCCAAATTTCCCAGATATTTCCAAATTTCCAGGAAAAGATGTTTTCTTCAGTTCTTAGAGGCACCATTGATGATGCAGTAATCACATCGGCATTCCCAATTTACAATTCCTCTAGCATCAAGAATGTATGAGCCTGGACTGGAGAGATGGCTCAGCAGTTAAGAACATTTGCGAAGTTCAAATATTTTTATATTTTACAAGTCAAATATTTTTCCTTATGGTTTGTAGTCTTTTTTTTTTTTTTGAAATAGTCTTAGGTAGCTCAGGCTGGCCTCAGACTTGCTGTGTGGCTGAGGATGCTCTTACCACTATCACACTGTGAGTGATGTGGAGGACAGATCACAGGGATCTGTGCTTGCTAAGCAAGTGCTTTACCAACTAAGTCAAGTTCAACCGCTACCATGCAAGGGGTTTTCTGCTGTTGTTTTGTTTTATTTTTTATTTGTTTTTTGAGACAGGGTTTCTCTGTGTAAAGTCCTGGATGTCCTGGAACTTACTGTAGACCAGGCTGGCCGAAAACTCACAGCAATCCACCTGCCTCTGCCTCCCCAAGTGCTGGGATTACAGGCATCCTCTACCACCACCGCCTGGCATACTCAAAGTATTTTTTAAATTGGATTTCTTTTTATCTACAAGTAAGAAACTAATTAATTTAATTTAATTTGTTGTTTAAATAGCTATTATTTTCAGGACCCTTGAGTTTTCATCTTTCCCCATTGATTTATAGTGCTGTTTCTGTTTTATTAGTTCCCATGTGTAGTTAAAGCTGTTTTGGGCCTGTCTTCTCCTTGGACTATTTGTTCCTCAACAAATAGCACATTAAAAGAAATAAGACTGTATGATAATTACATTTATATAATAGATGCAGTCCCTTTCCCCACCCCCTCTCAGAGTTTTTTGTTTTTTTTTTTGTTGTTATTTTGGTCAATTCATATAAAATTTAAGGTTAGTTATCAAGAGCTAGAAAAGTACCATTGGGGCCTGAAGAGATAGCTCAGTAGCTAGGAGCATCACCGCTCTTCCAGAAGACTCCAGGTTCAATTCCAAGCACCTTCATGGTGGCTCACAACCATCTGCAACTCCATTTCCAGGGGATCTGACATCCACTTTTAGCCTCAATAGGCCCCAGGCATGTAGTACACATACATACATCCAGCAAAACAAACACCCATCCTAATAAAATGGCTTTTAAAATGTTTTTAAGTCCTCTTGAAAGCTGGTTATGGTGTCAAATGCCTGTAACCTCAGCATTTGGGAAGTGAGGGAGGTGGGAGAATCAAGGGGAGTTCAATGCCTGTGCAATAACTTCAAGATGGCTTGGCAGGAAAAGGAACTTGCCATAAACCTGACCAAATAAGTTTGATCTCCATTATTCACATGGTAGGAGAGTGACTTTTAAGTTACACCACACACATACACACACACACACACACACACACACACACACACACACACACACACACAGGTTTGGAGAGATGGCTCAGTGATTAAGAAAACTTGCTTTTACAGAGATTCGGTTTGAAGAACCCTTATGGCAGCTCACAAAAACCTGAAACTCTAGTTCCAGGGGAACTAACACCCTCTTCTTGGCTTCCCGGGGCATCAGGCATGCACATGGTGCACATATATACATTCAGGTAAAAAAATATATATATATGTATATATATCATAAAAATAAAATAAGTCTTTTAAAAAATAAATAAAACAAATGAAAATTTCTTCTAGGATTTTTGGGGGGGGGCACAGGATCTCACAACACAACCCTGACTGGCTCTGTTGGTACTTCACTATCTAGATCAGGCTAGCCTTGAATTCAGAGATCTTCATTCTTCTGTCTCCTCAATTCTGGGATTAAAGATTTGTGCCACCTCACCTGGCTTCTTCTTGGAATTTTTGTTGGTGAGATAACAAATTTATAAACTACCTTTCTAATACTAAATCCTATTTATGGACATACTACAGTCTCCAGGTTTTTTAAAGGTTATTTTTATTTTATGTGTGTGATGTTTTTGCCTGCATGCATGTCTGTGTACCACATGCTTGCAGGGGCAGACTCAGGCATCCAATCCTCTGAAGCTGGAGTTACAGATGGCTGCTGTCTACTCTCAACCTGGGTCCTCTGGAAGAGCAGCCAGTGCTCTCACCACTGGGCCATTTCGACAGCCCCTATTGTCTCCATTTTAATCTTTCCAAGTTCTTCAGTAATGCTTGTCTTTGAAGAAAACTTCTTTTTGAAGTCTTGTCTGTCTTTAGTTGTTTGTAGTGGGTGTCACCTAGGTTTTATCAGGCGAATAACATTTGTAATTGTATTCTTCATCACTAGCCTGCAGATTTTGTGGATGTTTTCCTCAACGGCAAGTTGTTGGATTATTTTAATGTTTTTCTTAGGTTTCCTATGTAATCAATAATTTTTATTACAAATAACAAACACATGTTCTTTTTTATCTTTTCCAAGGCAATGAAGATTGAACCCAGGACCTTACACATGCTAAGCAAGTGCACTATCATTGAACTGCAAACCCATCCCTTTGAAACCAGGACTTTCTTAGTTTCTTTTTATTATTATTATTATTATTATTATTATTATTATTATTATTATTATTATTATTTGGAGACAGGGTTTCTGTGTATCTTTAGAGGCTGTCCTGGAACTCACTTTGTAGACCAGGTGGGCCTCAAATCCACAGAGATCCACCTGCCTCTGCCTCCCAAGTGCTGGGATTAAAGGCTTGGCTTACCTTCTTATTGTAATAAAATCTTTCTTCTTCTACTTGATGCTTTTGTAGTTTGCTGTAGATTTTTGGTAGGTGGTTGCCTACCTAAAGTAAAAATCAAGTGAAGTAGAAATCAAGATTTTAGAAATATTTTACTATTTTTAAGTGTGTGTGTGTGTGTGTGTGTGTGTGTGTGTGTGTGTGTGCATGTCTATGTGGGAGTCTGTGCACATGATTGTAGCAGTCAGAAAAGGGTATGTGATCCTCAAGAGCTGGAGTTATAGGCAGTTGTAACCTACCTGCTGGGAATCAAACTCAGGTCCTCTGAGTGCAAACTTGTTAGCCACTGAGCCATCTTCCCAGTCCCCAGAGCTCCAAATTGTTAACTGATTGTGTAGCTGTCTGAAATGCTAATCTTGTTCTGCTTCCCTTACAGTTAGTAGGTGTGGCTGCATCTCTAAACTCTGGGTAAGATGACATAATTGGAAATGACCTTTGACCTTAAAGGGAAGGAAATTCAGATAGGAGGAACCTGGGGTAATGAGGATCTTGGAGCTGCCCTACTTGCTAGAGATAGCTCACATTCACACAGGGAAGGAAATTAAGCTGTTTATAGCTAACCCTATCTTAATTAAATTTCTGTTAGGTTAAGAAACTGTTGTGGGGGCTGGAGAGATGGCTCAGTGGTTAAGAGCACTGAAGGCTCTTCCAGAGGACCTGGGTTCAATTCCTCGAACCAAATGGCAGCCCACAACTGCCTACAACTCCAGTTCCAGAGGATCTGACACCCTCACACAGGCATACACGCATGTGCACACGCGCACACACACACACACACACACACACACACACACACACACACAGAGTTTTAAAAAAGGAAACTTTTGTTCCTAGAGTTTCAAAATCATGGCTAGTAATACACAGTACTTGACACGATTACAAATTTTCTCTCCTATCTTTCGCCCTCATATGTAAGTTATCTAACAGGGTAGAGAGGTTGGTTTTATGATTCTAAAACATAGGTTAGAGCCAGGCACAGTGTCTCATATCTGTAATCCCAGCACTTGGGAGGCAGTCATTTCTGAAACTTTGAGGCCATCTTCGTCTAGAGTTCTAAACCAGCCAGGGCTACATAGTACATAGAGAGATCCTATCTCAAAAAGATAAAAAGAAATAAAAAATAAAAAGAAAGATAATGAATATCAAAACATGTACGTGTGTGCGTGTGGGTGTGCCTGTGTGATGCCGGAAACCTGGGACCTGACTTACTAGACAAATGATCAGTTATCAGTCAGCATCATCAGGCTTGACAATAATCTTTTTTTCCCTCCTTTGAGACAGGGTCTCAAGTATCCCAGGCTAGCCATGTAGCAGAGGATGACTTTGAACTCCTGATTCTCTTGCTTCTCCCAAGTGCTAGGATTACAAGAGTGCATGCTACACGCGGTTAACAATTTTTTTTTTTTTTTTTTTGAGACAGGGTTTCTCTGTGTAGCTTTGTGGACCAAGCTGGCCTCGAACTCACAGAGATCCACCTGCCTCTGTCTCCCAAGTGCTGGGATTAAAGGCATGTGTTACCAACACTATTTTTTTAAAGAAATATTTTTATTATTTGTTTATTGTGTGTGTGTGCTATGTCGAGGCTAGAGGACAACTTGCAGGAGTTAATTCTCTCCTTCCACCATGTTGGTCCTGGGGATAGAACACAAGTTATTAAGCCTGGTAGCTAAGAAGTGCCTTTGTTCACTGAGCTGTCTGGCCAGCCCTGACAGCACATTCTGTTTTTCAGATGTCTGCTGCCTCTTCCTCCACCACCACCACTGCCTCTTTTGCATTTTATCACTGACCTCCATCTTCAGGTCTCACTGTACAGTCCAGGCTGCCCTTGAACTGTCGATCTTCCTGCTGGTACCTCCTGACTGCTGTTGGAATCCATTTACATTTATGAAGTTATTGTAAAACATTGTTTTGCATTTTGAAAAATTATGTATTTGGGGTTCAGCAGTGGTGGTACACACCTTTAATCCCAGCACTTGGGAGGCAGAGGCAGGTAGACCTCTATGAGTTTGAGGTTGGTTTGATCTAAGTCTAGGCCAGTCAAGGTTACATAGTGAAACCCTGTCTTTATTTATTTATTTATTTATTTATTTATTTATTTATTTTTATCTTTAGATTTTATTCATTTATTATGTACACAACATTCTGCTTCCATGTATATCTGCACACCAGAAGAGGGCACCAGATCTTGTAATGGATGGTTGTGAGCCACCATCTGGTTGCTGGGAATTGAACTCAGGACCTCTGGAAGAGCAGCCAGTGCTCTTAACCTCTGAGCCATCTCTCCAGCCCCCTTTATTTATGTTTTTTAAAGATTCATTTATTTATTAATACAACATTCTGCCCCCATGTATATCTATATGCCGGAAGAAGGCACCAGATCTCAGTTCAGATGGTTGTGAGCCACCATGTGTTTGCTGGGAATTGAACTCAGGACCTCTGGAAGAGCAGCCAGTGCTCTTAACTTCTGAGCCATCTCTCCAGCACTGAAACCCTGTCTTTAAAAGAAGAAGAAGGAGAAGAAGAAGAAGAAGAAGATGAAGAAGAAGAAGAAGAAGAAGAAGAAGAAGAAGAAGAAGAAGAAGAAGAAGAAGAAGAAGAAGAAGAAGAGGCCAAAAGAACAACCAGACTTATTTTTAAAGTTCAGGACACTTTAAGTCTCTGCCAGAGACCTGCTTTGGCAGGGGGTTCAAGTCCCAAGGACTTGATATGTGGAGTTGGCAAAGGGTGTGAGTGGGGAGGATTTTGACAAGATCTGAAGAGGAACTGGAATGGCTGCCAGCCCATTTATTGAAAAAAAAGAGTACACCTTTAAAACTCTATAGTTGCAATTAGGATTAAATGGGAGAAAGGAGGCATGTGAGTTGGGTGTGGTTTGAGATCAGAGGTAGAGGAAACTGGCATTGACCTTGACAATAGACACCAGTCAGGTGTTAATGAAGGGCCACAAGGTCCTCTTGCCAGAGAAAAAAATTTGTCTCCCTTTTTAGCAAACAGGAACTTTCTTCAAGCCCCAGAGGAAATGGGGACTTGTCTAAATACCTGACCTTGGGGAAAGGACCTTTCTTGGGGACTCAGACATTCCATTATAGAATACTACAGTTTCTTTTAAGACTCAGTTTATCCAAATAGATAAAGCTTAAAGTGAGCAAAGACAAAGCTAGACAAATACTACTGTGAACCTGAGTAGACCTTAGGAACTTATAAATGTTGATTATCCAATATCAAGTACATGTTACTTCCCTAAATTTTCTAGCAGCTTAGTGGTAACTAGTATGGGAAGAGTTATCTTGCTATCTGGCTCTACAGTGGGGTTTTTTTGTTTGTTTGTTTTGTTTTTTGGCTTTTCGAGACAGGGTTTCTCTGTGGCTTTGGAGGCTGTCCTGGAACTAGCTCTTGTAGACCAGGCTGGTCTCAAACTCGCCTCTGCCTCCCGAGTGCTGGGACTAGAGGCGTGTGCCACCATCGCCCGGCCCTCAAGGAATTATTTTGTTTAGAGAGTCTACCATTGCAAACATTTCATCCTTCACCAAAGCCCGCACAAAATTTCCCAAAGGGAAAGGCATAATAATGAGAATCATTAAAAATGAAACTAAAAGGGTGCTGGAGAAGTGTGATCCACAAAGCAAAGTTGAATTGCTGGAACTTCGTCAAGCAGCAGTGGTTACATGCACTCCACACCAAGTCTCCACACATGACCAGGTACTATATGACAACGAAAGTGCACAGAATCTGTCTTCTCTCACCTCAGTTCTAGGGTAATCTTCTAGAATGATTCAAGCCTTTGTTTATATAGGATTGTTATCCTATGATAGATTTTGTTGAATGTTCTCAGATGACTAAATTCTGTGCTGTTTAGTTTGAGTTTGTTTTGCTGGTACAGGGTCTCTCTATAAAGCAGTGGTTCTCAACCTTCCTAATGCTGTGACCCTTTAACACAGTTCCTCATGTTGTGGTGACTCCCATCCATAAAATTATTTTCATACTTTTAATCTTGCTACTCTTATGAATCATAATGTAAAATATCTGTGTTTTCTGATGGTCTTAGGTGACCCCTATGAAAGGTTGTTCAAATTCTAAAGGGGCAGCAACCCATACGTTGAGAACTGCAGCTAGAAAGCTCTCATTGGCCTGGAATTTGCTATTCAGATAAAGCTGACCTTAAACTTAAACAGGTCCTTCTGCCTCTTTCTTCTGGATGCTGGAGAGACAGGTGTGTGACACTACACTTGGCCTGCAAATCATAAAGTTATTTTTATGATAACATGTATGTATGTCAGTATGAGTAGATGCATACATTCATGTCTACATGTGTTTATGTTTTGAGACCGGGTCCCATGCATCCAAGGCTGGCCTCAAATCCACCACATAGTGCAGATGGCTTTGCCTACACCACCACCCAAGTACTAGCATTATTATTTAAATCATGTCTGGTTTTATGCAAGCTAGGGATTGAACCCAGGGCCTTCTACATGCCAGGCAAGCACTCTACTATCTGAGTTACACTCCCAGCCCCCATATCATTAAGTTCTTATATTTAGGATTGCAGTTATACTTTCCAATCTTTGTGATAATCTGGGTGTGAGGAAAGGCTGGGATTTTTCAATACTTCATCAACTGTAGCAGCAACTACTAGAAACATCTGTGTCACAAGCATTACACTTTACCAAGTGTTTTCTCACAATTTAGCTCCTTTTTCTCCTTAAGACAGAAAGTACTGTTATTAAAACTACTTCTCAGAGAAGGGGATTGAATTTCAGAGTGATTGAGTGACTTTGGGTTAGGAGGGGTAACTCAGGGGATGTGGCTGAGCGGTAACATACTTCCAAAGTTCCAGGACAAGGGCAGAGCTTGGTCCCCAGTCCTGATAGAGAGAGGAGAAAGCAGCCAGGAGGGAGGGAGAGAGAAAGGGAGGCTCAAGACAGATGTTTTGCCTTTCCCACCTGCATTAGTGCTGTTCCTTTTGCTTTGTGAGGCAGGGTCTTATTTTGGACCCTACATGCTAGCTTCCCTCTGTGGCAGTTTCAAACAGACCAATACTTGATGGGTCAAGCTTTCTTGCTGGTGAACTGTGCTCTGCTGACTTTATCTTAGACATCTCCCGCCACTGCATGCCAGTCGCTGAGAGGTAGGATAGCATCTAAGTTAGCATGAAGTTCTGTGTTCTGTAATTTTTAAGTTTTAGCATCAGCGTTTCTGTAATGTTCTGTGGAGAGCTCCAATTTCCAGGTGTTGTGCTATGGAAATACATTTTTAACACTGGGTCCTGCTGAGTAAGCCTTGGAACCTGCAAGCCTAATGTATTTTAGGTCCAAATGGTGGCAAAGTGCTTTTGTGAGCTTGCTTCACTCCCTACCATTGCATATGCTGTTCTACTGAGCTTGAGTCTTCCTCCCTGTGTATCCTTGTAGATTAGACTGGCTTCAAACTTGTACTCTTTTTGCCTCTGCCTTTTGATCACTGGCATTATAGGCAAGTAGCATTAATATTAAGCCTGGCTTTCCCATTCTCTCTCTCTCTCTCTCTCTCTCTCTCTCTCTCTCTCTCTCTGTGTGTGTGTGTGTGTGTGTGTGTGTGTGTGTGTGTGTGTGTGTGTGTGTGTGTGCGGTACTGGGATTGGATCATACATGCTAGGTGAGTGCTTTACCACTGGCCTATGTCCTAAGCCTTATTATTATTATCATCATTATCATTATTGTTATTTAGGTCTCATGTATCCCAGGCTGGCCTCAGACTCACTATGTGTGGGAGAATAGCCTTGATCCCTCTGCCTGCACTTCACAAATGCTGGGATTACAAGTCTGGGCCACCATATTTGTGTATGTGGTTTTGGAGATCAAGCTTTGTGCATGTCAGGCAAACATTACTAACTGAGCTATATCCTAAGTCCTCTTTTAACATTTTGTTTTGAGATGTGGATCTCCTAAATTGCCCACTGTGATGGTTTGAATAAATATGGCCCCCATAGGCCATACAGAGTAGACTATTAGGAAGTGTGTGAAAGGTTCAGGCAGATACCTACGAAGCTCAAAGGACCCTGTCTTGTGTGGCTACGTCATGGCTACGTCACTCGTTACAGGGCTGCGTAGGGCTCTGCGCATGGGCGAGCTCCCCCTTTTAAGCCTGCGCCCATATCTCTCTGCTCTCTCTGTTTCCAGTGGCTGACCACTAGCTCTCTTCTCTTCTCTCCTCTTTACTCTCTTTTACCTCCTCCCTGCTCTCTCTGTCTCTCTTCCTCTTCCTCTGCTGCATCTCTCTCATCTCTCTCACTCCTGCTTTCTCCCCCATCTGTAATAAACTTTGGTTAATGTATCTCTTATTCTCACCTCTCATCTTGCGCCTTTTTTATATTTTTAAACTTAAACAAATTAACAACAGTGTGGCCTTTTGGAGTAGGTGTGGTGTTGAAAGAAGTGTCCACTGGCTTTGAGGTCTCAAATGCTCGAATCTGGCCAGTGTGTTTCAGTCTCTTCCTGTGCCTGCAGATCCAGATGTAGAACTGTCAGCTCCTTCTCCAGCACCGTGTCTGCCTACACACCGCCATGTCTCACCGTGATGATAATGGACTTAACCTCTGAACTGTAATGGAGCCCAATTATAAGAGTTGCTGTGGTCATGGTCTCTCTTCACAACGGTAGAACCCCCATCTAAGACACACAAGCTGGCCTTGAACTTCCGGTCTCCTGCCTCATCATCTCGAATAGCTGGGATTGCAGGTTTATGCCATTGGGCCAGCTCTCTAGCTTTCCTATTTCATCTGATATATGTATTAGTCCTCTTTACTGGTCATCAAAGGGAATCTTACTGAGGACTGTTTATAAAGAGAGTGTACATATATCGCAACGGCAGTGCCTTTTTTATTTGTTTGGTTTTATGAGACAGGGCCTCACTGTGTAGCTCTAGCTGCCCTAGAACTCCTGGTGTAAACCAGGATGGACTTGAACTCACAGAGATCTATCAAGACAGTGACTTTTAAAAGGTCATAAGTGCAGATTTAGCTGCAAGGATGTTCATTCCACTGGTATTTAAAAAGGTGGATGCTTTGCTGGGCAGTGGTGGCACACACCTTTAATCACAGCAGTTGGTAGGCAAGCAGGTGGATCTCTGTGAGTTTGAGGCCAGCCTGGTCTATAAAGCCAGTTCCAGGACAGGCTCCAAAGCTACAGAGAAACCCTGTCTCTGGGGGGGGGGGGGCGGTGTTAGGTGGTGTTTTGTTGTCACTGTTTGTTTGTTCTATATACCTTGGCTGGCCTGGAACTCACTAAGTAGACAGGCTGGCTTTTACCTAATTGCAATCTGCCTACCTCTACCTCCTGAGTGGTGGGATTAAAGATACATTACATTGAGCCTAGCTACCCTTTACTCTTCAAGTTTTACAAATTCATTATTTAACAATTTTATACACACATATATATAGTAAATATGATCACCCCCCATTCCTCTCTCCGGTCCCTCCTCCCGCTCTCTCTGAACACTCTCTTCCCATCAAGTCTCTCTGCTACTTTTGTAAAGCCAAATTGGTAAACATGGTCCCTGCTGCGCTCTGTCAACTGAACTGGTTGAGTCCAGAATTTAATTTAGACACAGAAGAATTTTCTGAAGGTAAGACTTCAAGTTCATTAAAATGGGAAAGGAAGTGGCCAGGGCAGACGCAGTTGGGCAGTATACAAAGTATATGGTAGAGAGAATTTGAAGGTGGGAAATAAAAGGTTTTCTACTGCCAGCTATCGGGATACAAATTGCCTTGGTATTGACTTTGAGAAGCAGTCAGTTAACACACACACACATGAAGACAGGGTTCTGAGGGGAGGGAATAAATAGAAACTCAGATTTCAATCGTTCATTCATTCATTATTCACACACTATTGATTGCTCATTACAAACCCAGCATTGTGCTAAGTGTCTGGCTTTGCTGTTGACAAATACTGTTCAGTCAGGAGAGATGAAACAAGGATATGAAATCACTTCAGAAGTCAAGCAGCTCAGGTCACTCATAGAAGGAACCAGAATGTCTGGGAATGATGAGAATAAACTTCCTGAAGATTGGAACTTTAAAATTTAAGAAAGGGGCCTGTGGTCAGAAAGATGGCCTGTGGTGGTAATGATACTGCTGCTAAGCCTGACAACCTGAGTTTGAGTCCCACATCGGGAATGGAGAAAACTGACTACCACAAAATCATCCTCTGACATCACACATCCACGCAGACACACTCACACATAAGATAAATAACAATGTAGTAATCCTTAAAAACAAAAAGGGGGCTGGAGAGATGGCTCAGAGGTTAAGAGCACTGGCTGCTCTTCTTGAGGTGCTGAGTTCAATTCCCAGCACCCACATAGCAGCTCACAACTGTCTGTAACTTCAGTTCCAGGACACCCGTACACAGGCATACATGCAGACAAACACCAATATATACAAAATAAAAATAAAAATTATTTTTAAAAAATAAAAAAAGAATGAAAGTAGACATACACACAGCTAAAATACCCATAAACATAAAATGATAACAAAAAGTTTAGGGGTTAAGTGAACTCTTCTTCTAGAGGCCCTGGGATCAGTTCCCAGTACTCACATGGTGGCTCACAACCACCATGTTACTCCAGTTCCAAGGGATCTGACCCTCTTTTCTAACCTCCAAGGCACCAGGCATGCATATGGTGCACATATATACAGGTAAGCAAAAGCACATATATACATAAAATAAATATTTTTTTTATTCAGGATAGAAAGGAGACAGGCATGATAGCATACTTAATCCCAACACTTTGAAGGCCGAGGAAAGAGGATCTCTGTCAGTTCCAGGCCAGCCTGGTCACAGAGTGAGTTCTAGTACAGACAGGACTACATAGTGAGACCCTATCTCAAAAAGAAAGAAATAGGGCTGGAGAGATGTCTAGGTAGTCAAGAGCATTGAGTGATCTTTCAGAGGATCTATGTTCAATTGTTCAATAACCAGCACCCACATGGCAGCTCACAACTGTCTGTATGTAACTCCAGTTCTAGGGGATCTAGCATCCTCACAACAGACGTACATTCAGACAAAACACCAATGTATGTTAAAAAAAAAAAAAAAAGAAAAAAGAAAAAGAAAGAAAGAAAGAGTGTGTGTTGTGTGCCTGGAGAGATGCCTGAGTTGTTAGAGCATAGGCTGCTCTTCCAGAGTACCTTGCATCCTTTTACAGAATTCCAGTTCCAGGAGCTCTAATGTCCTCTTCTGGCTTCTAAGGGCACCAGGCACACATGTGACATACAGAAATATGCATACAGGTAAAATACCCATACACCTAATTTTTTTTTTTAAATTTTCAGAAAGAGGCCAGGATGATAGCTCAGCAGTTAAAATGTCTACTTTGAAAGCAAGGGACCAGAGTTCAAATCCCCAGAACCCACATAAATGCCAGGTGTAATTCCAGTCTGGGAAGGTGGAAACAGAGATCTTCTCTTACCCTTCCCTCCTCCTCCAGCAAGCTTGTTAGTGACAGTAGGCCTGTTTGTAAGCTCTGGATTTAATTGTAAGAATAAGGTGGAAGAGCCAGCAAGGAAGATTCCCAATATCAGTGTTGGGCCACCATATGTATGTGCACCTGCTTCTGCAAGCACACATGTGAGCCCACACATATGCAAACATGCATATACACATGCATACATACTATACATACACATGGAAAAAAAAAAGATTTTAAACCTGGTAAGGTGGTGTGCATAATTGATCCCAGTACTTGGAGGACTGGAAGGCAGATCTCTGTGAGTTTGAGGCCAGCCTGTTGGGAAGTTGGGAGGTGTGGTTTAATGGTAGAGTACTTGCCTAATGTCTGCATGACCTTGGTTCAGAGAAAGAGAGAAGGGGAGAGAGAGAGAAAGAGAGAGAGAGAGAGAGAGAGAGAGAGAGAGAGAGAGAGAGAGAGAGAATAGAGTGAAAATAAGACTATAATCACCACATTTCAGAAAGAAAGGTGCCAACACCTATTGTCCCCATTCCTTGCCAACTAACTTCCAGTTATGTTTAGAGCTTCAGCTACAAGGCCCGCCCCCATCCTTTTTAAGTTGAATGACTCAATCCTGGTCAATGAAACCTAAGTTGAGGCCACCTGTAGAGCTGTCCCATTTGTCTGTTGTCCTTTCTGCCTCCTCTTATAAGACTGCAGACAAGTGCATAGAGGCAACAAATGTCTTCTTGTGAAAAGAAGGCAGTTTCTAACAGTGGGACAGGAAACTACCTATGTGCCTGATGGGGAAGTGGGGCTGTGAGACCAGCCTCAGATATCCTGACTCTAGACTTGGGTGAGAAAAACACAAACCTATGAACCACTAGTGTTTGCAGCTAACAGCCAAACATAATCCCCACCTGATAATCTAACCTGCTTATTTCAAAGAAGAGAGTCTGACCGAATCATGTTCCATAAACCTCCGGACAGACTGTATCAAGTTAAGATTTTTCTTGCCCATCATGATGGACATACCTGTAATCTCAGCTCTTAGGAAGTAGAGGCAGAAAGAGCAAGCAAGAGTTCAGGTTATGCTTGGCTACATCAGGAGGCCAGTCAGGGCTCCAGGAGGGCCTGTCTCAACCTTTCCCTGAAAATAAAAACCCTATAAAAACAAAAGTTCCTACTCTATGGGTAGGCTCCTCAAGACAGAGCTGTGTTGTGCATGCTGGGTCCCAAAGTATTATGGCATACTGTAATGGAAAGGGGATGATCTGTGAGTTAAGGTGTAGAAAAAAGAGGGGAATTCCAGAAGTGGTTGGGATTTTCCTGGAATAAAGTTCAATCCTCCTTTCTCTTTCTATATAGGACTTACCTGATGTGGCATGGTTTCAGGCACATGATGGGGACAGATACTTTTGATACTTTTAATGATATGGTTTTGCTATTATTCTGAAGCAAAGTTAGTGTGGGTCACCTTGGCTAGCCATGTTGGTCCCAGCCAGTGTGGGATGGTCTTCTGTTTCCTCGGGTCCTATAAATGATTATGTGTTTTAGAACATCTGAAAAAAAAAAACAAACAAAAACAAGAGCCGGGCATTGGTGGCGCACACCTTTAATCCCAGCACTTGGGAGGCAGGCAGAGACAGGTGGATCTCTCTGAGTTCAAGGCCAGCCTGGTCTCCAGAATGAGTGCCAGGATAGACTCCAAAGCTACACAGAGAAACCCTGTCTCAAAAAACCAAAAAAAAAAAAAAAAAAAAGTAAAGTTTTGGTTTTGTTTGTTTTATTTTGTTTTGTTTTTCGAGACAGGGTTTCTCTGTGGCTTTAGAGGCTGTCCTGGAACTAGCTCTTGTAGACCAAGGTGGTCTCAAACTCACAGAGATCCGCTTGCTTCTGCCTCCCGAGTGCTGGGACTAAAGGCCACCACCGCCCGTCCTCAAAGCAATAAACTTTAGTTTCTGAAACATGAAAAAATAATCTATCTAGAAGAAATTGAAGCTGGGTAAAGATGGCCCCAATACTGAAGGCCAAGACTGCTTCCGGGTTTAGGGTTGACCTGCTTTTGTGGAAAGATACAGGTTACATCTTTCTCTTCCTTCTAGAGTGGCAGTTATCAACCTATGGGGCAAGACCCCTTTGGGGATCAAATGACCCTTTCACAGGGGTTGCCTAAGACCATAGGAAAATACATATATTTACATTACAATTTATGACAGTAGCACAATTAAAGTTATAAAGTAGCAACAAACATAATTTTATGGGTGACAGCATTAGGAAGGTTGAGAACCACTGCTCTAGAGGGAGTTTGCTGGTGGAACTGTCTATGTGGGTCTGTTTTACTCTTTCTCCATTTCTTTTTCCTTTGGTTTGAGATTGATCAAAGGAAATTGAGCCTCACATATGCTAAGCCTAATTGTTTCCCTCAGAATTTCTTCTTTTTCATATCCCTCTGTATAAAAAAGCTTTCAGGCAGAGGGCTGTAGCTCAGGTGGTAGAATATTTACTTAGCATCCACTGAGCTGTGGGTTCAGTAAACTGGGTGCCTGTCCTTCCAGGACTTGGGAAGTAAGTCAGGAAGATCTATCTTTTCAAGGTCATTCTTGGCTACATAGTGAATTTGAGGCCTGCCTGTGCTACACAAGACTCTGTCTCAAAACAAAACAAAAAACCAAACAAGTTTTAATAGAAACAGCTCATATAGATGGTTTGTTCGCTCCGTACAGCTCTCTTTCAGCTGCTCAGGGCTAATTTCAAAGTTTTTCAGCCTGTTCTGTACCTTTTTTCTATATGCACTGAACCTTGGTCTAGGCTTACAGAGCCAACCCTGGGTTCATTATTGTCTAAGTCTTCCCTCAAGGGTTTGAACACTTATCAGTCCTCTTTGAAGCCACCATAGCCCTGTTTTCTTCCTACTAGCTTTCTGTCCCCACCCCCACTTTTCATAAGAATTATTGGTCTTTAGAATTCCTCCACTTCTTCCCCATTCAGTTATTAAGAAAAATGGGCGTGGAATGGCTTAAACATTAATGCTCGAGCAGGCCTGGGGTGAACACTGGGCATGCATGTTGGCATATATTCTTTCTTATCAACTTATTCTTTTCCTGAGTTTAGGCAAGTGATGTTTACTTGGATTGCCTACTATTAAGGAGTAGGTCCAAGATCACTAATCTTCTGTTTAGTCTTTATCATCCCAGATAACAGTAGAAAGTCTCTTGAATGATTAACCTTCATTGTTGTTTACTTCTCTGTTTTTTTTGGGGGGGGGTGAGGTGGAGGATAGATTAAGCTACTGGATTCCATCTAAGAGAACCCTTAGTTTCTCAGGCTTTCCTCTGTGCCTCACACTCAGCATGTCACAGTTACTGAGGTTTTTCAGTGCTACTTTCGAGACAGGGTTTCTCTGTGGCTTTGGAGGCTGTCCTGGAACTCACTCTGTAGACCAGGCTGGCCTCGAACTCATTGAGATCCACCTGTCTCTGTCTCTGCCTCTGCCTTCCAAGTGCTGGGACTAATGGTGTTCGCCACCACTGCCCAGCTCAGTACTACTTCTATAATGTCTTCTATACAAAATTTCTTCTTTCCATCTTTTTCTGTCTCTCCTCTAGGACCCCATTGGCTCATTTCAAGCCTGAGACTACTGGGTCTTGACTCACACTGTTGCCACTACTACTTTTTAAAAATGTAACAGTGCAGCACTTGGGAGGCAGAGGCAGACGGGTCTCTTTGAGTTAGATACCAGCCTGGTCTACAACAGCTAGTTCCAAGACAGCCTCCAAAGCCACAGAGAAACCCTGTCTCGAAAAAACAAAAAACAAAAATAAAAAATGTAACCGTGGCCAGCAAGCCATTTTCCTCTTTAAAAAAACTTCAGGCTTTCCCAGTGCTTCTAGGATAAGGAACAAAATCCTCTGCATGATGTTCAAGATCTCAGCATTTCTCTCAGCTCCTTAGCATCTTCCAGGTTGGTAATCTCTTACTTAATTGAAATTCTTCCTTTCTCCTTCTTTTTTTTTCCTGGCACAGTTCTCATGTATCACTGGCTGACAGACTGGTCTCAAACTCAACCAACTGACCAAGGACAACCCTGAACTTCTGATGGGCTTACAGGCTTGACACTTTTCCCAGTTTTCGGATGCTATGCTAGAGCCTAGGATTCTGTGAAAGCTGGGCCAGCACTCAACCAACTGAGCTACACCCCCAGACTCCAATATTATATTCTGACCAAAATGTCAATAAATGGCTACTACAGGACTTATTTCATTCTGTCTGGGTTCTGAAACCACCATGTGCTCACCATTAACTATAAGATATTTAAGGAAAGGATTGTCTGTCGCATTTATTTATTGATTGATTGATTGGTGCTGAATTGATCCCAGGTCTTTGAATATGTTAGGCACAAACTCTTTCACTGAGCCCTTTACCCGCTAGACCCATGTTTTATCTGATTGCCCTCCCTGGGTGGTGTATGTATGTATGTTGCTAGGCCAGCAATTTGAGCACAGTGCTACAGAAATCCATCAGACAGAACAATTAACATTCTTCGAAAACAGGCCTGGAAGCTCACACATGTAATTCCAGCATTTTGGAGGCTGAGGAAAGAAAGAGGATTTTGTCAAGTTTGAGGTCAGCCTGGGTTAATAATAACCTTGTCTCAAAAAAAAAAAAAAAAAAAAAAAGAAAAAAAAAGAAAAAGAAAAAGAAAAAAGAAAAATATGTGTGTATGAGTGTGTTGGCTCAGCAGGTAAAGGTGCTTGCCACACAAGCCTGACAGCCTGAGTTCAATCTTCAGAACCCATATGAAGGTCAAAGGAAAGAACTAACTACAAAGTTATCCTCTTATGCCACAGCATGTGGGCATGTGCAGGCATGTGGGGGCAAGCGTGCGTGCGCGCGCGAGCACACACGCACAATCACACACACACACACACACACACACACACACACACACACACACAAATAAATGAATGAATAAATAAAATGGCTGAGTGTGGTGGCACATGTCTGTACTCCGAGGACTTGGGAAGCAGAGGCAGGTGGACCTCTGTTGAGTTTAAAGCCAGCCTGGTCTATATAGTGAGGTCCAAGATAGCCAGGGCTATATAGAGACATCCTGTCTCAAACAAACTAAAACGAACAAATATGTAAGATATTTAAAAATGTTGACGAGTTCAGAATGAATTTACATAGGACATTTTACCTTAGCTGGACTTTGAGAACAAAGGGAATTTTTTTGTAAGTAGAGAAAGTGAATGAATAAATAAATAAACATTCCAAGTTTCATGCTGTATAACCAAATTCTAACACTATTTACAGATCTTTTGTGAATCTCTTCCCATGGTTGGGTAGCACCAATTTTTAAAATTTTTTTATTCAGCTGAAACAAATGCCTCTCAGGCAGAATATGTTATTTCTAAAGTCAGTCCAGTTTATCCAATAACTTCAACTCAGCCCTTAAATTGGGGCTTAGCTGTGGATGACCAATTTAACTATTTTATCGTTGCATCCTTAACCTGAGCATTTAGCCGTAATCCTCAGTAAAGTTTAAAAAAAGACATCTGTTGTTTTTTTTACCATCCACTGACAAAGTCCAATGAAGCTCAGGCATTTCTTGGAATATTTGCATCAACACCTCATAGCTCCAGTGCACTGCATTATCAACCTGAGTGTCCTGGGACTTTGCCCTCCACATACCCTCAACCTTAGGAAGTTGCTGTTGCAATGGAGAGTGGGAGAAGAAAGAATGTGGTGTGTGGCATTCCTTTCTTTATCCCTCTATCAATTGGATAGGAAAGCAAATAGACAGTTTAATGTAGACAAGGCTAAGGATTTCTTGCCTAGTGCTTACCACAGTGCATGGGGTTGGTTTACAGGGTAAATGAGCAGGCTGAATTTATGTCTTAGAGCTTTGTTATCTCCCACCCCTAGTATGACCCTGACATCCACTTGTGGAACAAAGAATGGATTTGCTTCATGTAGAGGAATTTTTAAAAAATATTTTCTGGATTATATATCTTTCTTGCAGAAAACTTATGAAGGCTAAACTTTTTTGTTGTTGTTTTTCTTTTCTTTTCTTTTCTTTTTTTTTTTTTTTTTGAGACAGGGTTTCTCTGTGTAGTACTGGCTGTCCTAGAACTCACTCTGTAGACCAGGCTGGCCCTGAACTTAGAGATCCGCCTGTCTCTGTATTAAAGGTGTGTGCTGTCACCAACAGGCTACAACTTTTGACCTTTGTTTGTTTCCCAAGAGAAGGATACATGTAGGTACTGAATGGAAAAGAAAGAAAGAATGAAAGGAAGGAAGGAAGGAAGGAAGGAAGGAAGGAAGGAAGGAAAAAAGAAAAGGAGACATGAATTGCTCTTAGGTATGGTGGAGAAGATTTATTATAGATAAAAGGGAGAGCATAGCCAGAGGCAGAAACATCTGGGAGAGTCCAGAGTGAACAGGACCCTGAACCTGGCCATTGAGGAGAGTGGGGAGGAAAGGGGAGAGAGCCAAGAGATGAGACCAAAAGGCCAGGAGGGTAAAGGGTAAAAAGGACCACCAGTGTGGCCAAAATGGCCGTATTATATAGGGAATAACCTCTGGGGTAAGGACAGCCAGCCCCTGGGCTGGAGTTTTTAGGGGAGGGGGCAGGGTATGCCAGACTGAGGGATGCTGGGGAGAACCTGGTGCCCAGGTCTGCTTTGATTTGTTAAATAGAAACCTCAGTTAGCCGTTTGTCCTGGGGTTGCAAAATTTTACATACCAGTTTAGAGAGCTGACTAATGCTTTGAAGTAAATCAGTGAACCTCTGGGTAGAACTCGCTGTGAAGATCGAGAGTAATAGGGAATGTAAAACCTCTACCAGTTCATAAGGTTGGTCAAACTAATGTCACTGCTGAGAGGAGGGTGCTAGCTAGATTCAATAAATAACTTAGAGATGGAAAAGGCCTTTTTCAAAGCCAGTATGAATAAGAACTTGCTTGCAATCTGCATATGTTTGACTGGCCTAGAGTTGGAAGAATTTAAAGACGTTATTTCCTTTCTTGGTTCAATGGGCTCATGAGTTTCTATTTTCTCATTAAAATTTCTCCCACCTAATCCATCCTTTGTATTTCTTGAGCACTTAACTTTTTTCTCAGCTCACTTGTCTTTCAGAGTCAAGCCGACTGAATTGGATCTCCAGACTCAGAATTTCTCTGCCAACCAGGCAAATCCGATCCAAGGTCACAGGGCAGCATGAGCTATGTACGATAACTATGAATTCAACTCAACAGTCATAAAATCACTTAAAACATGATACTTTTTTGTTTTGTTTTGTTTTGTTTTTCGAGACAGAGTTTCTCTGTGTAGCTTTGGAGCCTATCCTGGCACTTGCTCTGGAGACCAGGCTGGCCTCAAACTCACAGAGATCCTCCTGCCTCTGTCTCCCGAGTGCTGAGATTAAAGGCGTGCACCACCAAGGCCTGCCAAAACATTATACTTTTTTTTGTAACTAAATCACATAGGTCTCAAGTGTGAGCCTTTAAAAAATATTGCTATTTTTTCTTTATTTGTTATATACATAGGGTCTCACTGTGTAGCCTTGGCTTGGTTAGGACTCCCTATGTAGCACAGGCTAGCCTTAAACTCATAGGGACCCATCTGCCTCTACCTCCTCAATGCTGGGAATAAAGGCTTGTGTCACCACATCTAACAAGTTTTATTATTTTTATGTGTGTATGGTATATATGTGTATTTACATTTGTTTTTGGATACACTTAAGTCATGTGTGTATGCGTCCGCGCAGGCCAGGGATTGACATTTGGAGACTTCTGCTGCCCTCCACCTTATTTATTTATTGATTTTTTTAAAGACATCACTCTCAGAGATGTTAGAGCTCACCCTTTTTACTAGACTGGTTGGCCAGTGTACTCTGTAGATCTGTCTCTGCCAGTCAGCACTCGTAGCGTCCAGTCTTCAGTGAGGGTGCTGAGGATCTGAACTCCTGTCCTCATGCTTGCCACAGCAAGCTCTCTGCTCGCTGCGTCATCTATTTCCTACCCCCCCCCCCCAACCTCCATGCTATAGATGGTAACCTTGTGTCCCAGTGTCAAAAGGCTGGACATCCCTGTAAAATCTTGAGAAACTTGACTGATGTTTGTGAGACTTCAGATCTACAGTGACTTAGACAATCTCTTAACAATATACAGAAGTATTTTACAGAATTAAATGTTTGGTTATCATAAGATGTAGACACTTTGGAAGACAGGGGAATATTCTAGATCTGATGCAAATAGTATACAGTCTAATTTTGTCTTCAGGAATATTTACTAGGACATGTTTTCAGTGTGGATACAGATACACAAACATAACCAAATATAAATTTAACTAGCATTTCAGCACAATGAGGTCATTGCTATTCCCACCACTATCAATTCTCTTTTATTATTATAAAGGAGTGCTCCCAAGGTGGGGCACAAATAATCTGTGCTCCAAGCTTTCTTTGGTTTATTACCTAAATTGCTCTGGAAATTTTCCTTTCTGGTTTTGTGTTTGTTTAGCAGGTTCCTTACAATATATGTGTGACTAAAATCATTTTAACAGCCTTAATTGTACTACAAGGATAACGATTCTGCAGATCTTGTGACAACACATTCCTCTGTTCTGTATGAGTTTATTTAATTTCTTTTCAGTGGTTGATATTTGAACCTCTTTCATTTACAGGAGATCCAGCTACACAGTTTACAAAAGTGCCTAAGCAGGTTCAGGAGGGGTTAAAGAATGCACTGCTGATATAAAAACTGCCATTCTGTTATGTAATCTATGCAATCTTGTAGTTGAATCTGGGTTCTTGTGAAATTACCAAATGACTAGGGAATATGATATATGATTGGGAAGTATTATAAAAGAGTTGTACATATTACCACATCTATACATTTTGTTCCATGAACCTGTTGTGATTTTTGACTAGAAGCAGTAATTTCCAAGTTTTAGATGTTTAAATGATTTAATTTTTGTTGTTCTTGTTTGTCTTCACTATTTTATGAAGTACAGATTGTGGGTTGTGTCTAAAATATTTCATGATGTGAATTCCAGATAAAAGCAAATGCAACAGAGACATTAATGAACACCTGGGGAAATGCTGGAAGGACTAGAAGTCACATATAATTTATAAAGGATACAATGATCCAAATTTTTTTTTTTGTTTTTGAGACAAGGTCTCAATAGGTAGCATTGGCTGGCCTGGAACTCACAGACATCTGCCTGCCTTGCCTCTCAAGTATAGGAGTCAAAGTCATAGACCATCACACGAAGCTGCTTTTGATTTTGTTGTTTTGAAGCAAGGTTTCATGTGGTTCAGATGGTCTTGAACTTCTGATTATCTCCCAAGCACTGGGCTGACTGCACACCCTTCCACATCTACCTGTTTTTTGTTTTCTTCTTGATACAGGATCCCATGTACTTCTGATTCTCCGGCTTCCACCTCCTGAGTGTTGGGGTTACAGGCATGTATCTCCACATTCAGTTCACTATTTATTTACTTAATTTCTTGAGGCAGGGTGTCCTGTAACCCAGGCTAGGGTCACATGGGTTATATAGCCAAGGAGATCTTGAACATCTGTTCTTGCCTCTACTGGGATTGCAAGTGCACAAGTGCACTCCATCGAACACAGTGTATACAGAACAGACAATTGAACCAGGGCTTTGTCCATTTTACAACATTTTAGTCCATTCTAGGCAAACATTCTACTGAGCTACAGTAGTCTTGTTTTTGTTGGAGACAGAGTCTCTCTACATAGTTCAATCTGGCCTTAAACTCACTATATAGTCCAAGCCAGCTTTGAAAACTTGTCAATATTCTTGTTCAACATTTCTCTGTGTTAAGAATCAGGCATGAGCCGGGCGGTGGTGGCACATGCCTTTAATCCCAGCACTTTGGAGGCAGAGACAGGTGGATCTCTGTGAGTTTGAGGCCAGCTTGGTATAGAGAGTGAGTTCTAGGACAGAGAAACCCTGTCTCAAAAAACCAAAAAAAAAAAAAAAAAAAAAAAAAAAAAAAAAAAAAAATTCAGGTATGAGTGAGTCACTACACTTGGCTCATTTGAATTAAGTTACTGAAATTGAAAGGAATAAAATAAAATCTAGGGTTTTTTTTTGTTATTTGCTTTTATTGTTGTTTGAGACAAGGCCTCAAACTGTAGTCCAAATGTAAGCTCAGGTTTGTAATGATCCTCTTGCTTCAGCTTAGTAAGCGTTTGCATTATAGATGTGAGCCATGTTTGAAATAAATCTGGGTTTCTATGCTGTTACAAAGCATGGACACAAAAAAATCTCCTTCTAGATAGTTTTTCAGGCTGGTAAGATGTGCAATGAGTAAAGGCACTTGCCACACAAACCTGGAGACCTGAGTTTGATCCTTGGCACTCAATAAAGGTGGAAGGAGGGAACTTTCAGGAAGTCGTCTTCTGACTTGAAACATGCACCCTGGCACATTTGCCCACATACATGCACACACACACACACAATAATAATAATAAGTAAATTCTAAAAAGTCAATTGAAAGAGTTTTTTTTTTTTTAAAGAATGTGTCTGTATTCATTTAGTTATAACAAATGCTATTCATGGTGGCTTGTGCTTATAATCTCAACACTTGGAGGCTGGGAAAGAAGGACCATTGTGTTTTTGAGGAGGATCTGATCGACATACCTAATGGCAGGGAAACTTAGGCTACAGAGAAAGATAATGTCTCAAAAATTTTATATATATACATATAAACACACACACACACACACAGAATATTAAGTGCAGGGCCTGCTGGGGTGGTGGGTCCTGGACCCGTGGAATCCCAATCTAGAGAATTAACTGTCAAAACCAAGTCACACTTTGGAGGATCCCTCTTCATTTTGCTTTTCTCTAATCAGAGAAAACTGGATAAACTAGAAAGCATAATGGAAAAAAAGTCAATAAGGGCAGAGAAGAGCTGAAGAAAGGGGAAGAGACTTTGACACTTGACTTGTTAATGAGAGCCAGAAAGGGGATTTCCTATACCCTATGTATCTTTCAGTCTCATAGGTTTGGGGAAAGGAATATGCTCAGTGATTCACCTCCCTTTCTCAGTACTGAGGCTTACTCTGGTGCATGCAATTTCCTCCTCATGTATTATGTAGTGACTAATGGAAGGGCTAGGTCACCAGCCAATGTTTTACTCCAACTCAAAGCTATAGGATTTCAATTGGCCTTAGCCTGTTGGGCAATAGGAAGTTTGAATCTTCTCTTATCAAATGAGTGGGGCTCTCAGAAGTTATGAAGGGACTTCACTTGGGATTTGTTAAAACAGAGGGCAGTGGTCATAGAAGTTTGAGGGTAGTTTCCTGTTTGGCTCTTCTATATCTTGGGGTGGATCTGAAAATCTTACCTCTGATGGAGGAAAATGCTCACAGTGTTGATTAATTATCACTAAGAATTCACTGAAGAAAATTGGGCAACCCCTATCAGATGTTTAGATGAAAGGATAGGTAGTTTCTGATGACACAAGTGTAAATGCTAGGTCTGTAGGTGAAGCTTTTAAAGGGTCCACTCTGAAGATACCTTTGCTTGGAGATTCTAACCCAATACAAACATTCCAAGTCCTCTTGATGAAGTGGCCAGATTCACAGGGGGCAAAGCTTTGTTTTGGATTTACACATTCTATAAAATCGACAGAGTTTCAGGGTTTGTGACTAGCTTTGTAGACATAGAAATATAAATCAAGCCATCTTGAATACCTCAAAAACCTTGCCCATGTGGCTGCTGGCATCAATACTCCACACAAAATTAAAAATTATTTCCCAAGATGCACACCCTGTGCTTCAGTTGATATTTTAATAACTTGATTAAAAATTTCCCAGAAGTCTATTAGAGTCAGGAAACAGTCTGTGGTGTAGGTGAGGATTTGTTTTTGCAACGGAAACTTTTAGCCCCCATGAACAGACTAGCCAAAAACCCTCATTTACATGTTTATCCTCCATCCTCACTTGAATGAATAATGAAAAGTGAAAACCTGTTTGGAAGAATAGGCTTTTATGTTTGCCTCTCTCTCAGTTAGGTAGACTCACAGGATCAATTTTTCAAATTGTCTTTTATTTTCCACTCTTGAATAAATTTGGGCATTCACTATCAGAGACAGACATCATTATAAATAAAATTAAAATGATCAAAGCCAGGCATGGTGGTACTCTCTTGTAATAGGAGCATTTGGAAGGCCGAATCAGGAGGATTGCCCTAACATTGAGGCCAATCTAAATCTACATAGTGAGTTCCAGGCCACCTAGACCTACACAGCAATACCATGTGTCTAAATAAATAAACGCAGTAGCCATAAACATGGTCTGGGGAACCTGGGGGATATATTTTAATTAAAATAACCAATAGCCTGGTATATGCCTGGCAGAGGCAAGCACAGCTCTCTGAGTTTGAGGCCAGCCTGGTCTACATAGTGAGCTCCAGGCCAGATGGGGCTCGGAAAAAAAAAAAAAATCAACAAGAACAAAACGAAAAAATCCACAAACAAACAAAAAAACCCAAAATTCGATAACTTAAAGGGTGGGTTAGAGTATAGTTTGCCCTTTCTTAATTAAAAACGAGTCTGCTAGTCCTTGGGCCAGCTCACTGCAGAAACTGCTATGAAAAGCCCCGAAGGGCTGGGTTGCTGTCCAAGCCATGGAACTCCATTCCCCTGTGCAAGCTCAAGCCTGCCGGCCTCGGTCGCTGCAAGTCCCTGGAGGTCTTTCTCTTCCTTGCAGACATCTAGGTTCCCCAGGGTCGGTGTCCTCCTGCGTACACCATGGTGCAGGGCCGGCCGCCTCAGGCTCGCCGCCACCAGGTCGTGGCAAAAATCTCTTCCCTTCTTGGGGCCCCAGAAGCCAGGCCGCCTCCCTCCTCCCTCCTCCCTCCTCCCTCCCTGCTGGCGGGGCCCATTCCCAGCCCGGGATCAGCAGCAGCCGCGGCAGCGACGGCAGGAAGCGAAGCCCTTGTTGATGCTGTTCCGTGGCGCGCCTGTCCGCCCTCCGGCGGCCTCTAGGCTCTTCCGGGCTCCTGGAGTCCCCCCTCCGCGCGTGCGCAGTGCCTCACGAGGGGGCGGGGCTCAGATTCCTGTCAGCGGCGGCGGCGGTGGCGGCTGCAGTCAGTGTGCGCTGAGGAGAAGCCCGAAACGGACTCTTTGGCTGTCCCTCTCCCCTACCCCGCCCGAACCTTCTTCTCTCTGGACTCACCGGGAGTCAGTTCTCTACTCCGCAGAGCTGCTCTACTCCCCGCCGCCGTTCTCGTCGCTCGGCCGGGTGGGAAGTGACTGCCCTCGAGGAGGAGGAGGAGGAGGAGGCAGCGGCTGCCGCCCTCGCCTCGCCGCCCCCGGTTCGGTGCCCGCGGTCCCGGAGAGGAGGTGCCGCCGCCACCGCCGCTCCCCCCCTCCCGCTGCCCTCGGGCCGGGCTGGGTCGAGCTGCGATGCCCTCGGACTTCATCTCATTGCTCAGCGCGGACCTAGACCTGGAATCGCCCAAGTCCCTGTACTCGCGAGGTGAGTCAGATGGGGGGTGGGGCGTGGGGGCGGGGAGCGCGGGCGCTCAGAGTCCCGGGGGTCCCCGTCGGAGCCCGGCTCGGCCGGGGTTGCCCCTCACGAGAGTCCCAGGCTGGCCCTGGGGCGTCACGGAGGGCTAGGGGAGATTCGGGAACTGCGGAGCGGCGGCCCCTCCACAGCGCAGCGCGGGGCGCCCGGGGCTCAGGTTCCGGCCCCCCCCCCTCCGAGTCCTCTGCGGCCCCGGAGGTTCGCATCCTGACGGTCGCCGCTCCCGGCTCCGCCACCCTCTGTCGGCTGCCTGCCCAGTCCTTCCCCGACTCGGGAATCACCCCACTAGTCCCGGTGCTGGGGCGCCCAGGGGGTCCGGACGCCGCGGCTCCTGTCTCCCGGTCTCTCCTCCCCGGCAAAGTTGCCACACGCCGGGCTGCGTGGCCCCAAGCGGCTTCCGAGCTGAGGGTCACCATTTTTTTCTCCCTCTTTCGGCTTGTTTGTGCGCGGTCGTCCTTACCCCCCCCCCCGGGCCTAATCCACTCCCTCCCCATGTCGGGACGGCCCCCCTCAACCAGGCGTTCTTCCTTTCCTCGTCATCGTCTTGCCTGGAAAAGGCCCGAATTTTCTTTTTTCTGTCTTTTCACCTCCGTGGCATTCTAATTACTTCTTTTACAAATATAGGGATGCCCTCCCTGGATTACTTGTATTCCTCTCCCTGGAGTACCAGGCTCGGGCACAGTCCTGCCCTTAGAGAAATTTCTCTTCTTTGCTGTTCAAGGGCTCCTTGCAGAGAGGAGGCAATGAACACAGCTCCCCATTTAAAACTATTTTGGCTAAGGCCTTCAGGGGATTCCCAGCATCTAAAACATTAACACTTGAGGTGATCTCTGCTGGGGTTAAATTCCTACACTGGACACCACAAGAATGTGTCAGAACAGGTTTCCTTTGCAAGGGGTATCAAACTAAAAATACCCACATTTGCACTCATCGCCAATTCTTATACCGGTGGAAGGGGCAAAAGTCTGTTCTTAGCGATTCATTTATATTTTAAAACATACCACGGTGTGAACCCTTTTCCCGAGAAATCCAGCATTTCCCCTCTTTTTAGTTTTACAAATCCACCAGATAATTTTACCGAGGGACTTAAGCCTGGCGTTAGTGTATTCATATTGTTTAAGTGAGTCAGAGGGATGTGATTTACCATGGAAGGTGCTGACTTTATATTGAGTTTGTACACAGAGCCCTACTTCATAACTGTTAGGCCATTGTCTGTTGCTTTAATGACTTTAGTTGACAGTTATTATCCTGTAGGATATTTCTCAGATATTACCTGAAATAGCTTAGAAATATTGTAGTTTGAAGTGTCAGAAAATATCAAGAGGTGAGCTTTAGAATAAGGCTGATGTACAATTGAATGCTAAAAATAGGCAAGACAGTAACACCATTTGGGCAGTAATCATCAGATAATTTTCCATGAAACAAATGCTTTATCAAAATTTGAGTTTAGCTTAGAGACTAGTGTAGAAGCAACCCAAGCACCCTTTTGCAGGGAATAGACCAAACTAATATGGGCTTAAGCTCTTAAAAATACATAATAGTTACATAAGAGATGTATGCTATCCTTGGCATTTTTTTCTCATTCAGCATAAAAAGTACTTAATGCTTTTTGTGTTTTTCAGATTCTCTGAAGTTACACCCATCACAGAATTTTCATAGAGCTGGACTATTGGAAGGTCAGCAAAATGCCATTTTACAGTATATTGTGTTAGTGTGCAAAGGCTTTCTCTGAGATGGAGTTGAAATGGAAAAGTGGGAAACTTTGCAGACTCACACAATGTAGTTTTTTTTGCTAAGGAGCCTGATCCTTCTTTTAGAGCAGCTAAATGTTTCAGTGGATTTCATTGTTGTGCTTGAAGTGCTTATAGCCCATTGTGTCTGCTTTGAGAGGCTTTGGGGAAATCCCTCACAATCGTTTAAAATTATGTGTTGGGTGTTCTACTTTAGAATTTCAGCTTTTTTTTTGGTTGTTTTTTTTTTGTTTGTTTTTTTGTTTTTTTCTTGGTTTTTCGAGACAGTTTCTCTGTGGCTTCCTGGAACTAGCTCTTGTAGACCAGGCTGGTCTTGAACTCACAGAGATCTGCTGCCCTCTGCCTCCCGAATGCTGGGACTAAAGGCGTGCGCCACCACCGCCTGGCCAGTTATTTATTTATTTATTTTTTTAACACAAACTGAATTTGAAAAGGTTCAAACATAAAGATGATAAATTAATAAATACAGCAGTGACACCAAACAAACTTAGTTTGAAAATTCCAAATTGAAAACTTGGATGTTATGTGTTTCAGAATGATATATAATTTATTTACCAATTATTGATGTGACTTCTATATCATTATATTTAAGGATGAAAAAAGCTAAGTAATAGAGATGATTAAACTATGCTTAGAAAAAGAGGCCCATAGAATGTTCTGGAAAAGTTAATAGGCTATGTACCTTAAACAGATGACAATTCTTTTAAAAACTTTTTTTTATTTTTACTTTACACTTACCATCTTTGAATTTTAGAGTCTTGGTATTAGATAGCAAGGATATTAATTATTTCTCCGTTATTTAGAAATGAGAAACAAGCTGAAAGTAAGAGTCTTGGGGGAAAAGTTGAGCAGCAGCAGAAACAATCCCTTCTGTGTTGTAGTCAGTACTCCTTACCCAAAGCCAAGTGCCACCATGAAATAAATATATGTATCCAGTGACAATGCTTTATTATGTCTGTAGTACTTTATTATCTCTTTGAAAAGGACCTTGAATATTTTTGTCTGACTTGAATATAGCTTTTTCTTCCCATAGAGGAAGGTTGTCCTATAGATACAGTGGAGGAAGTGGGTGTTGTAATTGAGCTTAGGTTTAAATACCAGTTTAGCAACTTCTTCAGTTCTGTGACCTGGGGCAAGTGATTTTACTATTCTAAACTTTATTATTCCTTCTAGAAAAGTAGGTATCTCCTTAGGTATTAAAGTGTCTAGTTATAGTGTTTGGCTTTATTATTATTTTATTATTGGATAGTACTGGGGATTTATTTATTTGCTTACTATTGTTTTTTGAGACAAGTCTCACTATGTAGCTCTTTGATGTTCTGGGACAATTCTATATGGGTCATACTGGCCTGGAACTTAGATCTGCCTGCCTCTGCTTTGAGTGCTTTAAAGAGTGTGCCACAATGCCCAGAAGTACTGGGAATTTAACCTGGGACTTCAAGAATGGGAGGCAAATGTTCTCATTGAGCTATATGACCCTAGCAGGGAATATCCTAATCAGAGAGATTATCTATCAGGGAAAATGTGTTAATTATTTAAGGATGTATTTTATAAATTTTAAGGTTTTTCTTTTTTTTTTGTTTGTTTTTTAAGATTATTTTTATGTGTATGGGTGTTTTGCTTTTGCCTGCCTGTATGTCCGTGTATCGTGTGTGCGTGTGTGTTGTGCTGACAGAGACCATAAAAGAGTGTTGGATCCCCAGAGACTGGAATTATAGAGCTGTCATGTATGTGCTGGGAATCAAACTTGGGTCCTCTCTAAGAGCAGCCAGTGCTCTTCTGAGTCTTCTCTCCAGTCCCCTAAAAGTTAGTTTTTAAACTTTAGCATCAGCTATATTGTTTTAACAGTATAATTTAGAGTATATAAAAGGTTCTCAAATATATTTTTTTCTTTTTTGAGATAGGTATTACTATGTAGTCTTGGCTGGCCTGGAATTCACTATGTAAAGCAGGCTGCCTTTGAACTCAAGACATTGGCCTGCTGCTTGTTTTCAAATGAGAGATAGAAAGAAAAGATGTGGCTTGGCTAGGTGGATGGAGGGGAAACTGTGATCAGAACATATTTTATGAAAACAATTTTCAATAAAAAAGTTAAATCAAAAAAAAAAAAAAGATTGGCCTGCTTCTGCCTCCCGAGTTCTGGCTTATTAAAGACATATTCTATCATGCCTGGCTTTTTGTATTAATTTTTTGTTGGTCTTTTTGAGACAGGGTTTGTCTATGTATGCTTGGACTGCCCTGGAACTCTCTCCATAGACCAGGCTGGACTCAAACACAGGAGATCTACCTGCCTCTACCTCTCAAGTACTGGAAGTAAAGTAAAGGTGTTCACCATGATTGTCTGGCTTTGTATTAATTTTTTAGAATACTCTGTTTTATTCTAAGAAGTATATATTCTAGTTCATTTCTTTTTTCTTTTTTCTTTTCTTTTCTTTTTTATTTAATTTTTACAAATTGTAATTTCACATGTCAATCCTTTCTCCCTTTTCCCCCTACCCCATCCCCTTCCCCCCTCCACTCCCCATAGAGGGTAGAGCCCTCCATGGGGGCTCCCCAAATTCTACAACATCATCCTGGGCCAGGCCTAGGCCTCCTCTAGTTCATTTCTTGATTCTCCTTTGCCATCTTTGCAAGATAGAGTATACCAGGAGGCTAATACTTCTGGTGTATCAGTGTCTTGTAATCTCTTAAAACTGCAGTCCAAGTAGGTGAGGCAGGAGGGTTGCAGAGATGGAAACAAAGCTAGTAAGTTCCTGGCTATAGAATGTGTAAACACACACACACACACACACACACACACACACACACACACACACACACACACACACACACACGGAAAAATTGTTGAACATAAATCTCTTCAGAGTGGTGTATGTCAAGAGCTTGCCACTGAATTATTCCTTTTTTTTTTTTTTTTTTAAGTTTTTTAAGACAGGGTTTCACTGTATAGCCCTGGCTGTCTTGGAACTCACTTTGTAGACCAGACTAGCTTTGAACTCACAGAGATCCACCTCCCTCTGCCTCCTAAGTTCTGGGATTAAAGGCGTGTGTACCACCACCTGGCACCACTGAATTCTTTAAAAAACATTTACTTACTGGATGTGCCATACTACACATGTGGATGTCAGACTCAACAGTTTTTAGGAATCAGTTCTTGCTTTCTACTATGTGGTTCTGGGGGTCATTCTCAGGTTGTCAGGCTTGGTGGCAAGTGCCTTTACTTTACCTATTGAGCTTCCTTACTGTCCCGATGATTCACTGAATTATTTGTGTGTGTGTGCATACATGTGTGTAAAGCCCAGAGGTTCCTCAATCTATCCCTACCTTCCTGTTGAAAATTTCTCACTGAATCTGGAATTAACTAATTTGGCTAGACTGACTGACCGGCAAGCCTGCAAGGATCCTCCTGTTCCTGCCTGTCTTGTGCTGGAATTACAGGCATAGTTTACTTTTTATATGGGTGCAGGGACTCTGAATTTTGGTCTGCATTCTTACATAGAAAACTTCCCATGGAGCCATTTCCCTAGTTATTGAATTCATTCATGTTCATTCATTTCTAATTCTAAAGTTCATTCATTTCTCTTTCTAAGATTTTTTTTGAGAATTGGTTTGTTTGTGTGTTGGTTTTTCAAGACAGGATTTCTCTGTGTAATAGTCCTGGATGTCCTGGAACTCGATTTGTTGACCAGTCTGGCCTTGAACTCACAGAGATTCACCTGACTCTGCCTCCTGAGTGCTGGGGTTAAAGGTGTGTGCCAGCAGTGCCCAGCATTTTTTTGAGATTTAATTTGTCATTATATTTTATGTGGATGAGTGTTTTGCCTGCATGAATGTCTGTTCATCGCATGCATGTAGTGCACGAGGCAGCCAGAAGAGGGTGTTGGATTCCCTGGAATTAGAGTTACAGATGGTTGTTAGCCACCATATGGTTGCTGGGAATTGAACCCATATTCTCTGGAAGAACAGCCAGTGCTCTTAATTAATCACTGAGCCATCTTCTCTCACCTTTCTTTTTTTGAGGCAGGGTCTCATTCACAGCCCAGGTTATCCTTGAACTTTTGGTCCTCCTGTCCCATTTGTTTGAGTGCTGGGAGTAGAGGTGTTGCTAGCTCCTGCATCCTACTTGATCAGTGAACTCAAAAGAATTTGTATAACCCTTTGAGATGTTAAATAGCAATTATCTTACTTTAGAGATGAGGAAATGGAGGCATATGGATCTTTAGTGACTAGCCTAGAATCACATAATTAATAAGTTGTAGAGTTACGCTGTTGGAGCTGCTGCTCTTCCTCTTCCTTCCCCCTCTTTGAAACTTTCACTCCTTCTGCCTCAGTCTGTCAGTGCTTGGATTACAGGTGTTCCCCACCATGCCTGTCAATTTAAGTTTTTAAGAAAATAAGTTATAAAACCTGTAGTTGGGAGTTTTTGACTTGATAAATAGATTAAAAATATTCTTGCTATTCAGCAGAGTTTGCTTTTAGCCTGTCTATTAAAACAATGCTGACTGAGCCTTCTTGCTACCATGATTTTAATTAACGTGATGATTCCCTGACAATAGTTACAGGATTTTAACTAATTAATGCAATAATACACAAGTATTAAAATGACCTCAACTTCAGGAGACACCCAGTACTCTATTATGGCCTCAAAGGGCTCCCTCATATGCATGGGGCTCTCTCTCTCTCTCTCTCTCTTCTCTCTCTCTCTCTCTCTCTCTCTCTCTCTCTCGCACATAATCACACAAATTTAAAATGTATATAATTCTTTAAAAAATTGTATGTTTGTTTTTAAAGGTTTTACGAGTTTAAATATCTTGCTTGCATGCGTGTGCCTGACTTATTTATTTTTTAAAAAAGATTTATTTATTATATATACAGTATTCTATCTGCATGTCAGCCTGCATGCCAGAAGAGGGCATCAGATTTCATTTTAAATGATTGTGAGCCACCATGTGGTTGCTGGGAATTGAACTCAGGACCTCTGAAGAACAGCCAGTGCTCTTAACCTCTGAGCCATCTCTCCAGCCCTGTGCCTGATTTATTTTATTGAAAATAAATTTTTTTCATACCAGTGAGATTTTTCCTTTTCAAGTGGTTGTTAGTGGAAGATAGCTTCTTGGTTAGGGATGTGAGCTCTGCTTTGGGGAATATTTTAATGTTCACAGTTAGCAAATTGTTTGCTGTCTTACATGAGTGTCTTAGTTAGGGTTTTTTATTGCTGCAGTGAAACACCATGAACAAAAAGTAGGTGTGGGAGGAAAGTATTAGGCTTACACTTCAGCATTGCTGTTCATCATTGAAGGAAGTCAGGATAGCAACTCAAACAAGGCAGGATCCTGGAGGCACGAGCTGATGCAGAGGCCATAGAGGGGAACTGCTTACTGGCTTGCTTAGTCTGTGTTTTTAAATTTTTTTATTGTTTCTTATTTTATTTGTGTGTATTGTGTTTTGCCTGCATGAAGGTTTCAGGTTACAGACAGCTGTGAGCTGCCATGTAAGTGCTGGGAATTGAACCGAGATCCTTTGGAAGATCAGCCAGTGCTCTTAACCACTGAGCCATCTTTGTAGCCCCTAAGTCTGTTTTCTTACAGAACCCACCCAGCATGGCACCAGGGATGGTACCACCCAACATGGGCGACTGGGCCCTCCCCATTGATCACTAAATGAGAAAATGCCTTGCAACTGGTCTTATGGAGGGATTGCCTCAACTAAGGCTCCTTCCTATGATGATTCTAGCTTGTGTCAAGTTGACAACAAAACCAGCCACTACAGTGAGTATCTTTATGAGGTAGTTGTAGCATATCATAGATTAAACTCTGTCGTGGCTGATATTCAGGCTTAGAAGTGAAAAGTAGAAAAAGAAATAAGCAGAAGCCAGAGTTTTTTTCTCTCTCTTAGTTTAATTTTTTTATTATTGTCTATTTGTGTGAAGTGGTCGGGATGCTTTGCTCACCATACTTGTAAAATTAGGGGACAACTTTCTGGAGTTGGTTCTCTTTCCATCATGGGTTCCACAGACGGAACTCATATTGTCAAGCTGTTATTCTTGCTGACCCAGGCACTTGATTTCTTTTTTCTTTTTTTCTTTTTTTGAGTTGAAAATTTTTGCTTAATGGATTAAAAAAAAAAATCTCATTCTTCTAGGCCTTTTTGCTACAGTTGTAAAACAAATTTAATATACCTTTAGGATTATGTAAATAATTAGAAGCCCGTTTAATCTTTGAGAAAGGATAATGTTACTTCCTCTTTTGTTGATCAAAATTTCACTTAGAATGCAATGTTTCATGTATGTGATACAAAACACCCTGCGTGTTTCTATCAGGATGGATAGTTAGTTGACTTTGCGTAACCAAGTATCTGTTAAGGGTCAAGAAATCTTTGGCAGTACTTATATGACATCATAGGAATCTGTTTCTGCTGCTTCTTATTTTTGCTGGTATGTTTCAGAGACAAAATGAAATTGAGAAGAGATGGACAGCAGAATAGGAGCTTCAGAAACTAGTTCTTTATCTTGCTGGGGTTGGTTTTTGTTTCCTGAACTTCCTGAAAGTTCTGTGTTAGGGATTAGACTATTTCAGTGAAGGAAATTACAGTACTTTTCTTCACTACAAAGACTCAGAGTACTTTCTTTGGAGTTACTAAGTTACTTCTCCTTTTTGTAAAGTTAAAACAATATGAAGGGTGTTTGCTTGAAACAGGATATTTTATAATCCAGAAGGTTTGCCTTGAACTTGTTATGTAGTAGAGGATGACCTTGAACTTGTTATGTAGTGGAGGATGATCTTGAACTAATTCTGTCTCCCAAGTACTAGAATAACAGGCCTATGTCCTCATTCATACCTACTTTTTTGTGTTCTGGAGATCAAACTCAGGGTGTTGTGAAAGCTAGGCATGCATTGCACCAACTGACCTATGTCTCCAGCATAGAATGTGAGTTCTTTGGTCCCTTACAAGTGAGTGCAGTCTTTTGCGTAACTGTATGTAGAAAATGCTGATTTTGAATAAAATCAACATTTGATCAGTAGTCATATATTCGAAATTCTACATTATTAGGTAGATTGTTAGATTAAAATTATTATTATTATTTGCTTTGGAGACAGGATTTCTCTGTGTTGCTTTGGAGACTATCCTGGCACTTGTTCTGTAGACCAGGCTGGCCTCAAACTCAGAGATCTGCATGCCTCTGCCTCCCAAGTGCTGGGATTAAAGGTATTCACTACCATGCCTTACTGTAGAGGCTTTATTACCCAAGTGTGTTTGTTCAAAGTTTTCATTACAGTCTCTATAAATTAATAAGATAGGACATGTTTAAGTGTGTCTTATAACAGTGGCTGTAAACCAAATGTAAGCTTAAGCTAATAAATTGTGTATTCTTGTGGGCTGGCATGTGCCACAGCAAACATGTCTGGAAGAGAGTAACCTGAAAGAGTTTATTTGGTGTTTTTTGTGTTGCTCCACTACTGAGCTGCACCATAGGAATTAATCCTTTTAAAAATAAAATGTGAGGCAAATGAGGCAAACATTTACCAATGTAGAGTGAGTAAAGTCTGACTACTTTGTTTCATTAATTAGGACAACTATTTCTATATATTAAGGCAGCAAAATGCTTGTGCTAATAAATGTATTTTTATTTTAGGACACATTGACTTTAATGCTAGTAAGCTATATTTAAGGACATACTAATTTTAATAATTTTCATAAATATTGCTAAGAATAAATGTTTAGCATAAAAACATACAACAAATTATATGAATCACTTAATAAATACATGTAAGATGTTCTTCATCGTTAACATTGGGAAATACAATTAAAATCACCAGAGGTACTTCTTTCACTTCCTAGGATGGCTGTGATAAAGCATTGTGGTACATAGTTGTAGTCCCAGTTACACAGGAGGCTGAGGTAGGAAGATACCTTGAGCCCAGGAGTTTGAAAACAGCCTGGGTAACATAGTTAAGACCCCATCTCAAAGAAACAGAAACAACAACAAAAATACTGATCATGTGGAGATGAATACACTACTGCTAGGAATGTAAAATTGTGAAGCTGCCATTTTAAAGAATCCGATATTTCTTCAAAAAGTTAAACATGGGGCTGGACAGATGGTTCAGTGATTAAGAGCCCTGATGCTCTTCCAGAAGACTTGGGTTTAGAAGACATGGCTTCGTTTCCCAGCGTCCACATGGCAGCTCACTACCATCTGCAACCATCAGGACATCTGACACCCTCCTCTGGCCTCCAAGGGCCATACATGTGATACAGATATACATGTAGGCAAAACACTCACACACATGAATAAGAATAAATATTTCAAAAAGTAAAACACACAGAATTACTGTATTATCTAGAAATTGTGCTTTTAGATATGTATCCAAGAAAAATGAATACATGTGGCCACACAAAATGTTTATAACAGCATTATTCATAAAAAGCCTAAAATGCAGAAAAAATCTAAATAGCTATAAACTGGTGGATAAATGGGTAAGCAAAATTTGGACTGTTCACACAATGGAATGTTATTTGACCATAAAAAGAAATCAAGAACTCACTATAAGTGAACTTGAAAACGTGTTAATCACCTGGCTGAGGTGGTGCACGCCTTTAGTCCCAGTGCTCTGGAGGCAGAGGCAGGCAGATCTCTGTGAGTTTGAGACCAGCCTGGTCTACAAGAGCTAGTTCCAGGACAGCCTCCAAAGCCACAGAGAAACTCTGTCTCGAAAAACAAAAACAAAAAACAAAACAAAAATGTTAATCACAAAAGACTATATGCTATATATTCCCATTCCTTTTTTTCCATTTTTAATTTTTTTATTTCACTTTATATTCCAACCACAGTTTTTCCTCCCACCCAATATTCCCATTCCTAATACTGTACAAAAGTTAGGTTAAGTCTAGAAACATGTATGCTAGTGTTTCCTAAGGGTTGGAAGCGAGGGATAGGGTGCATAATAGTTCAAAAAATATGTGAGTCTTTTAGGGGTGATAAAAGTGTTTTGTAATTTATAATAATATCTGTAAAAACATGGACTATACTAAAAGCCATTATTTGCTTTAGGTGAATTTTGTATAGTATATGAATTATTTTAGTACACATACATAGATGAATTTGAATAAGTATATTAGCCTCATTTAGATGGGATGAAATGATATTTTTCACTACTGCATGGTTGATTCATTTTGTTGATTTGTAGAAAGCAAATGTTTATATTTAAGAATAGCAAGAGGATTGCAGTTATCCAGTAAATGTCAGAATTGTGGCAATGAGCCAGAAAGAAAAGGAGAATCGACATTAGTGAAGTGAGGCATACTTCTGTAGCTATGGAAACTTTAAGCACTACTGATTCTCAAAAAGATGTTCTTGTGCTTATATTTCTATCATTAATTAGACATTGATGGGGTTAATGAGGACCTTGGATAATTGTTAAGTTAAATTGATATAATTATATTCATTGAAGGGCTTGCGTAAAGGGTACTTTGGGTGGTTTATTGTTTGCTTTATATGAACATTAAAGTAATTTGTTTAATTTATGATATAATTTTATATGATTTTTTTTTTTCAGAGACAGGATCCCTACTTTTTAGCTCAGGCTGGCCACTTAACTCATTGTCCTCCTTCTTTAGTTTCCTGAGTACTAAGATAACAAGCATATGCTACTATGCTGGTATAGGTAGAATTTTTTGTTTTTACATTGTGTTAATACCTATAAATATTTTTTGAAAGTGAATCTATTTTGATATGATCATTTTGAAGAAAAGTTGAATCTTATTCAAAGGAAATTTTTTGTTTGGACTTTTTGTTTTAGGATATATAGTCATTATCATCATCATTATTAATATTATTGTTTGAGAGAGGGTTTCTCTGTGTAACCCTGGCTCTCCCAGAACTTACTCTATAGACCAGGCTGGCCTGGGACTCACAGAGATCTGCCTGCCTCTGCCTCCACAAAGTGCTGGGATTAAAGACATATGCCACCACCCTCTGACAGGATAAGTTACTCTTTTGGGCTAAGATTTTTTATAGAAAAGTCTTTCAAAAATTTGAAGCTTATTTTTCAGGTTATAACAAAATTAAAAATTTAAGTTCTCTCTCTCTCTCTCTCTCTCTCTCTCTCTCTCTCTCTGTGTGTGTGTGTGTGTGTGTGTGTGTGTGTGTGTGTGTGTGTGTGTTTGGAATTGAACCTAGGACCTTAGATGTTCTAGACATGTGCTCTATCTACCATTTAACTATATTCCCAGTCTTTAAAAGGGTTTTTCTTTTTTTTGGGGGGGGTACATGAAATGTTGCTAGGAATTGAACTTGTTTTTGTTTCTTTGTACTATAGACTGAACCTAGGGCCTTATGCATGCTACCGCCTCCTGGCCCTAGTTTTTTTTGTAATGATTTTATACTCTTTATAGCATGCTTCACTAAACAGTATATTACAGAATAGACATTTGATATGGTACAAATCAGCTTCTAATGACTACATTGTATCATGATGTGTTTGAGTCATTACTTATCACCCTTGTATTGATGGCCTTTATATTTAGGGTGTTTCCAGTTCTGCTCTTATAAACAGTGGTGGAGAACAGTTTTATATGCGTATTTAACTGTATTTTTTCTTTAATTTAAGTTTATAAGTGGCTAGATCCGGTGGCCTAGGCCTATACAGCTATTCAGGAGACTGAAGCAGTAGAATTTAAATTTAAGGCTAGCCTGGCCTAACAGTGAGTTTCTAGTGATCCTTGGCTGTTGTGTGAGACCATGTCTCAAACAAACAAACAAACAAAAAACAAGAACGAGGAGAAGAAAATCCTAGGTTTAAATATATGTCTTTGTAGTTCTAGCTCCGATTTGATTCTAGAGCTGTGATGCAATTTGAACATACACATACACTTCCTAAATATGAATGTATGGATTAATGAACAAAGGTTAAAATTTTATTTCATTGGTCAACTTTTTAAAAATGTGACCTTTGCCTAGTCCTTTATTTCCATGTTACAATAAAATATCTGTGGAGAGAGCTGAAATGAAATGACGTTTGCCAAATGAATTCATCACTTATATTGTGGGTACAGTTCCTGGGAAGTGTTTTGGCTGCTTGACCTTTGACTTACATGCCACCTTTCCTTTTGCTTGCTACTTTTACTTGTGCAGGTTCTTCTAGAACTTACTATGTAACCCAGTCAGGCCTTGAATTTGAATACTTCTGTTTCTACCCCCAGAGTATCCAGGAGTACAGAGGCCTGTGCCACCAGTTTGATTCTAAAGACTGGTTGGTATGTAGTATGAGATAAGGAGGAAAGATGATAAACTTATATGAGTTCATTAATGGGAAGAAATATACTATTAAAATTACCACTATTAGCTGAGTGGTGGTGACACACACCTTTAATCCCAGTACTCTGGGAGGCAGAGGCAGGCAGATCACTTGAGTTTGAGGCCAGCCTGGTCTATAAAGTGAGTTCCAGGACAGCCAGGGCTACACAAAGAAGCCCTGTCTAGAAAACAACAAATTGCTGCTGTTGCTACTACATGTCTGGGTGTTTTCTCTGCATGTCAGCCTGTACCAGCAGAAGCCAGAAGAGGGCTTCAGATACTCTGGAACTGGAGTTATAGATGGTTATGAGCTGGGAATTGAACCCACTTTCTCTAGAAGAGCAACAAGTGCTCTTTTTTTTCTTTTTTTTTTTTTAAAAGATTTATTTATTATGTCTACAGTGTTCTGCCTGTGTGCCTTCAGGCCAGAAGAGGGCACCAGATCTCATTATAGATGGTTGTGAGCAACCATGTGGTTGCTGGGAATTGAATTCAGGGCCTTTGGAAGAGCAGCCAGTGCTCTTAACTGTGGAGTCATCTCTCCAGCCCCTGCAATAAGTGCTCTTAATTACTGAGCCATCTTTCCAATCCCCAAAATACTCCATTTTGTACAGTGAAAGAGCACAAGCTTTTCAGGCTTAATGGAGCATGCCTATAATCGCAGCAGAGACAGGAAAATTGGGAGTTCAGTGTTAGCCTCAACTACTTAGTCTGAGACCAGCCTGAGTTGTGAGACCTTGTTATAAACAATATGCCCTGAAAAGAACACATGCTTATTGGAATTTATTTAATACAGTAACTTGTCATCATTATTATTACTGTTATGTGCATGATGGGGGGGAGAGCATGCATCCCACACATGTTGAAATCAGTTCTTTCCTTCTTTTATCTGGGGATCCAACTGAGGTTGCTAACTTTGCTGGCCCAGAAATTTTTGTTGTAACCTAGGCTTGTTTCTCTAGGTGCTGATTTTAGCTATAATTAATGAACTATTGAATTTACTTCAGTCTTCCTAGTTGTTCATTAATGTCTTTGTACTTGGCTGCTTTAACAAATTTACAGAAATTTATCATTTGTTAGTTGAAACTGCCAAGACTTGGAATTATAACTATTTTGTTTCTAGTGTATCTGCCAAATTAGTTGATTTTGTTTTGAGAAAAGTTACTTTGCATTAACAAATAGGATTGTTTAGATCGGAACTTCTTAAACTTTTCTATTAATAACCTCTTTTCAGGCCTGAGGATTTTTTTTTGTTGTTGTTGTTGTTTTTTGTTTTTCGAGACAGGGCTTCTCTTTGTAGCTTTGGAGCCTATCCTGGTACTCGCTCTCGAACTCACAGAGATCTGCCTGCCTCTGCCTCCCAAGTGCTGGGATTAAAGGCGTGTGCCACCAACACTCGGCTAATGCCTGAGGAATTTTTACATGACCCCACATACCATAGGTATATGAAGTTAGTATACAGATCTAACATTTACAGATAATAAATAAATAGATTTATTCTAAAATATTTATTTGGTATACATATTATTTTACTGTTTATTAAAGACAAAAGCAGATTTGCAAACTAATGAGATGAATGTGATTATCTTTACATAAAAGTTAAATTTTGGCTAAATGTTTGATATCATAGATGTAGAACCATATTCAGTGTTTTTCAGAACTGACTGATACTTTGATTTTGTAAACTTCAATGCTGAGAATATAGCTTGGCATAAATATATAGTAAAAAAAAAATGACAGAAGTATGTTTAGTGCCATATCAAAAATTGTTGGAAATTGTTTTAATCGAAGCCAAAAGTCATCTAATGATTTGTTAAATGATACTCAGATAAAATTTGATTTTGGGGAAATATAGTTAACACCTCCATCTTTTTGCTTATTTTTTATTTTGGTTATTTGAGACAGGTTTTTTCTGTGTAGCCCTGGCTGTCCTGGAACTTTCCAGGTAGACCTGACTGGCCTTGAACTCAAGGTCCACCTGCCTCTGCCTCCCTAGTGCTGAGACTAAAGGTGTGTGCTATCATGCCCAGTTTTTTTTTTTTTTTTTTTGAGACAGGGTTTCTCTGTGGTTTTGGAGGCTGTCCTCGAACTACCTCTTGTAGACCAGGCTGGTCTCGAACTCACAGAGATCCACCTGCCTCTGCTTCCCAAGTGCTGGGATTAAAGACATGCGCCACTAACGCCCAGATCAGGCCCAGTATTTTTATCTTTCCTTTTGTTTTTTAGATTTAAAATTATGTAGAGGAAGGTATGCCATAGCACACATGTGGAGGTAGAAGACACTTGTGAAAAAAATGAGTTTTCTCTTTCTACTGTGTGAGTTCTGGGGCTCAAACTTCAGTCGTCAAGCTAGGTGGAAAGTGTCATTAGCTACCAATATATTTCTGAAAGTAGTGGTCCACTGTATCAGAGTTGAGAAATAAGTCAATTAGTAATTGATTGTAGTGTTATGAACAAAAGCATAGATAGTTAAGTGATAAATATGAGAAGAGGAAGTAGAGGCAGATAGCACAGATAACTGCTAAAAGCATTTGGGGAGAGTTGTGACATGAAGCCCCTAAGGGAAGGTAGAAAAATGCAATAACAACATCAATAGGAATCTTTAGTGGGGTGAAGGAGTTGATGAAAGGAATGACAGACAAAAAGATGGGGCAGGCCTAGTGTCACAGAACTGTTACAGTCGAGCTACTCTGGAGTTAGAGGCATGAGGGTCCCAAGTTTAAGAGTTGCCTAGTCTACAGACTTCGTTCAAGGCCAACCTGGGATAAAGTAAGACCTTGTCAAAAGAAAAAAGGAAAAGAAAGCAAGAAAAAGAAAGAAGATCTGGGAATATAATTTGGTGGTTGAATATTTGTCTAGCATGTACAAGATGCTAAATTCAACCTCCAGTGCCCAAATAAAACAAATATAATAAAGTTTTGGCACGAGAGGGAAAAACAGATTCGAGATTTAGAGTTGGTGCTTCTCTTGAATTTAAAGTGACAGATAATAGTCATGCCTGGCTCTGCTCACCTTTAATCCCACTGATGTAGTTGGATCTCTGTGAGTTAGAGGCAGCATGGTCTACAAAGTGAGTTAAAGCCAACCAGGGATGCACAGTGATATATCTTTCAAAAGTAGCTAGATAGCTATATAATAAAGGGACAGAGATGAAGATAAGGAAGTTTGAAGATTTGTGAACTGTGCTCTGATTTCTTCATGGAGAAATGACCTTCCAAGAGTGACAGACATAGGGGAGTGGCTTTCAAAGAACCATTGTGAAGAATTCCTCAGAAAACTGACAGGATGACAAGGAATACCTTTTTATAAAAGACTTCTAGGTTGCTTGAAGAAAAGTCATGAATTCATACTAGTCTGTAAGCTTTGATTTTTTTTTTTTTTTTTTTTATCAAAGCCTTGAAGCTGTGGATTTAGGAATGTTGAAGATGAGTGGTTAGTTTTTCAGGATTGGGCATTATTAACAGGATGAAAAACAGTATGGGCAGAATATAGGAGTATTTCAGGACACAAATTCACATTTTATCTTATTCCTAGTTATTCCCTTCCTCCTTACCTTTCTCTGCCTCTTACCCTTTTTTTTGGAGGTGGTGGTAGGACTGGTTCTTGTTTTGCTTTGCTTTTTTGAAACATGATCTCATGATCTTGGATTTGTGATCTTTGTGCTTCACCGCCACATGCTGAGATTACAGGTGTGGACCACTATGCCCAGTTTAGGTGTTTTTTTTTTTTTTTTTACATTGAATCCAGGCTTTGTGCACAATAAACAAGCCCTCTCAACTGGGCTACATTTCCAGTCTGCCTTTCCTTTCCTCCCATCCCATCCCATCCCATCCCATCCCATCCCATCCCATCCCATCCCATCCATCCATCCATCCATCCCTTTTTTGATACAGTTTTCATCCTATAGGCTAAGGTGACTTCAGAATCACGATAGTTCTCTTGCTTCAGCTTGCACATATTGAGAATAACAGGCATAATCTACAGTGCCTTCTTACCACTGATTTTGTACTTTTTTTCTGATAATACTGCCTTATGTTTGATCTGTCAGAATTTAAATATGAGCATATAAATACATATATATGTGTAAACATACACTATGTATCTTACAATATGGCAAAGTACAAAGCAAGAATAAATCACATGAAATTCTGCTGTAACTGGATAGTGGCCACTATTTAATAAGTTTATGATGATTCTTTTTCTTTTTCGAGACAGGGTGTCTCTGTGTCGCTTTGGAGCCCATTTTTATTACTAGCTTTTTTTTTTCTAATCTCTTATTGTGACAGATTTGTAAATTTTTTTTTTTTTTTTGAGACAGGATCCCACTATGCATCCCAGGCTTGCAAAAAAAAAAACAAAAAAAAACAAAAAAAAAAATTACTACATGGAACAGGCTGTCCTCCAACTTGCAGTGATCTTCTTGTATCTACCTCCTGAACATTTAGAATTCCAAGCATGTGGCATCACACATGACCTTATAAACTACTTTTATCATTGGGCATTCATATATAGGAAAAACATACTATCGAGGAAACAGCACTACTGGTGGTTTTAAGCACCAATGAAAACCCTGAATTGAGGGCACTGTTGTATTCCAACATCATTCTAATAACTAATAAGGTGGGTAGCACTGTGTAACCTTCTGCAAGTTACTTAAGAGATGAAGACTTATTTTAAACTAACCAAAATAGTGGCAATATCTATCTGCTTTGAGGAGTTGTAAGAGCTAGCGGTGATGTGTAAAAGACACCCAAAACTATTATTAGTATTATGTAGTAACTGAAGCATGTAGAAACAAATGGAAGCCATAGTTTGTGCCCTCAAAATAGTATGCAATAAGGTGTTATTGAGATACTGCTTGGACATTATTCTTTTATTGCCAAAGGATCGTGTTAATATCTCATGCCCACTCCAGATTATTTTAATTTCAATGGTAAAACACGTAGCTTTCCTTGTGTAGGTCTTGGGCTTCCTAGCTAGAGAGAGACCTCAAAAAATAAGGTGGAAAGCAAGCACATACGCACACAAACATGCACACTACACACATATGCATACAACAGACACAAAAATAAAAAAGATAATTGTTCCCTTTGGCCTTTACAGTGTTTGTCATTGTCAACACTGAATAATCAGATTTTATATAAAAATGCAAAATTTGGGGCTTCTCTTGACAAACCAAACTTTAAGCTGGAGATGCCTATCCCCTTGAGAGTTCAGTTGTAGAAAATACCATTAAGCCAGTTTCAATGATTTGCATTACTCTGTTGGTGCCCATTTGGCAGCTAAGTTTTCAATCCCAGTACTAGGCTTGAAAGGCTGAGGTGTTGTTTTACAGAGCAGAAAGAAAGAAAGAAAGAAAGAAAGAAAGAAAAGAAAGAAAGAAAGAAAGAAAGAAGATGATTTCTTTCCTAATGAAACTTTTCAAGCTTGAAGACCAGAACAATGAGTGGTCTCAAAAAATAATAATAATTTTATTAAACACTCCGCCATAGGTAAATTTTAAAAGAAACTACCTATTGATAGTGATTGGGCTGTAAGTACTTCCATCATCTTCAACACAAGAACAAAAATGCTTCCTGTTTTTTTTTTTTAAAAAAGTACTAAACTCTCACAGACCTACCAGGTTCTTGAAGAGTTTTGAAGAATTCAATAAAGGCTTTTTTTCTTTTTTCTTTTTCTTTTTCTTTTTCTTTTTTTAAATTTAAGAGCCAAGTGTGGTGGCTTAGAGCTATAATCCCAGAATTTGGGAGGCAGAGGCAGAAGAATCAGGAGTTCAAAGTGATCTCTGGTTACATGTACAGTTTCATTCTAGTTACAGGACTCCCTGAATAAAAAAACCTTTTTATTCAAATCTGTTCGTTCTGACTCCAAAGCCTAAGCCTGAAACTATAACACTAGATTACAAAATGATCTAGAAGTGGTCTTATCTAATAACATACAAGTTATCCTATTTAGTCAGATGGTGGTGGCACATGCCTTAAATCCCAGCACCCAGGCTACACACAGAGTTCCCAAAGCTACACAGAGAAACCCTCTGTTGAAAAACCGAAATACAGAAAAACAAAACAAAACCGAGTTATCTTACTCTTCTCTGGTGATATTTTGTTTATGATCTAATAAAAGCATGCCTGAAGATCAGTGTGCAGAACTAAGCCACTAGTTAGCTACACACCTAAGCCACTAAATTAGCCATAGAGGACAGGCAGTGGTGGCCATACCTTTAATTCCAGCACTCAGAGACAGTGGCAGACGGGTCTCAGTGAGTTCAAGACCACCCTGGGTACATGAGAGTGAATCAGTCTAAAAGAGAAACAGACCTCACACTCTGATCTCAGGTTATGCCTTTAATGCCAGCACTAGAGAGGACTATAAGGCAGGAGGAGATAGGAGCAGACAGTCTGAGGTCTGGTGGAGAGCAATGCAGGATGGAGATGCAATCTGAGGACAGGATCTTCCCTTCAGTTTGAGCACTGGTAGACATGAGAACTTTGGTGGTTGGCCACTTTGCTTTTCTGATCTTCAGCTCTAATCCCAATATCTGTCTATGAGTATTTACTACTAAGAACAATTAGAATTGGTGTTACACTTCTCTATTCTCAAAATAAAGCTGGAAGACACAAGTCTGCACCATTCACTGGGAAATACAATAGCAGAAGAAATTTAGAAACATGACAAATTAGAAACACAAGACCAAAAAAAAGTGTTCAGGAACAGTGATCAAAATCTTACATGATCAACATCATTACTCCTCACAGCAAATAACCACATTGTTTTCATTATAGTTTTCATTTATAAGTTGTATTAAAAATAAACTAATAGTCCATTGTGAAAGGATTGGCTAATTTAGTAAATCTTGCTATTTAAACAATGTAATACTTTGTAGCTATTGTAAATTGTAACAGATCTACATTTAATAGCATCAGTAAACTGCTACAACAGGATATATTCCAGAATTCTATTCTTGAGGTAATGTATAAATAAACAGAAGTGTGTACATAGAGATATATACATTAAAGAATCATCATAGCTGGGCATTGGTGGCACATGCCTTTATTTAATCCCAGCACTCGGGAGTCAGAGGCAGGCAGATCTCTGTGAGAGGCCAGCCTGGTCTCCAGAGCGAGTGCCAGGATAGGCTCCAAAGCTACACAGAGAAACCCTGTCTCGAAAAACCAAAAAATAAAATAAAACAATTACAAAGTACACTGTTAATATATAGTAAAAATGCCAGTGTAACTACTCTTGCCCATTGGGACCACTACTAAGTACAATAAGGTTTACCTGGTTTCCTGAGTAGTTGGTTGGGATTACAATCACATGCCACTGTGGGAGCTTGATGGTGTTTTCTTAAATGAATTTCTTCTTTTTGGTATTTCAGGCTTTTTCTTATTCACTGGTACTTTTCATTATATGGTCAAATATATACAATATATATAATATAATATATAATATATATATATATATATATATATATATATATATATATAATCTTTCTTCACCAAATAAAATAAAATAAGCCTTTCATCTGTGGCCCTGTCTTCTCAAGCATCCTTTTCCTTATCCTTCAGAAGTTTTGTTTCAACTTACCCTGAGCTTACTTCCTCACTTCCACTTGGACTTCAGCTCTGCCTTTTGGCTTCTACTCTGTCATTCCCTTCTTTAGCAAAAGTAACAGGAAGTACCTTTTTTCACATCAAATAAGTGGATTCTTTAAAGTTGTTTTTTCCTTGAGCTGAAACATTTTCACATTTGGAAGTCTTTAATATTCTTCCTTGATACTTTTTTATCCTTAATACTTATATTTATTTTTATTTTGTTTATTTTTGAGACAGGTTCTCTGTAGCCTTGGCTGTCCTGGATCTCACTATGTAGACCAGACTGACCTTGAATTCGCAGAACTCACATATCCACCTGTCTCTGCCTCCTGAGTGCTGGGATTAAAGGTCTGTGCCACTATGCCCCCGCTTGGTTTTTATATTATTTATTTATTTATTTATTTATTTTTGAGACAGGGTTTCTCTGTGGCTTTGGAAGCTGTCCTGGAACTAGCTCTTGAGGACCAGGCTGGTCTCAAACTCACAGAGATCCTCCTGCCTCTCTCTGCCTCACTGCCCCACCCCCCCAATCCCCCAGTGCTGGGACTAAAGGCGTGCCTTGTGCCACCACCATCCGGCCTCTATATTCTTTTTTTTAAATTTGTTTTTACTTAATATTTACAAAATATTGGTATTTTGCCTGCATGTATATCTTGTATGAGGTGTCAGAACCCCTGCAACAGGAGTTATAGTTGTAAGATGTTAGGTGGGTGCTGGGAGTTGAACCCAGGTCTTCTGGAAGAGCAGCCAGTGCTCTTAACTGCTAAGCCATCTCTCCAGCCCCTAGTTCTATATTCTTAAAGTTCCTTTCTTTCTATTATTCTTCCCACCACTGCTGTTTTTCCTATTCTCCTTTGTCTACATGTTTTTTGAAAAATTTATTGTGTTGTACATGGTGTGTGCATATGAGTGTGTGTGTGCCACAATGCCAGCATGGAAGCCAGAGGGAAACTGGAGTAAGTAATCTCTTTTCACCTTTGTGTTGGTTTCAGGGATCAAACTTAGGTCACCAGGCATGGCAGGACAAGTATCTTTACCTGTAGAACCATCTTGAAGCCCTACTTCTTTTTTTTTTTTTTTAAATGTACTATTAGTCCCCCACTACCACTACTACCAAAACATACAAACTAAGGGGAAATTTAAGTGTAGGGGGTTTTTTTGGGGGGTGGGGGGGCTTTAGACATCGTTTTCTAGTCTAGGATGGCTTTGGATTTCCTGAGTTTCATCCTGGATTTCAAGGATGATCTTGAACTGCTGTATCCAGCACTTCCACAGTGCTGGAATTACAGGAATGTATCACCAGGGCAGGTTTATGCTGCCCTGGGGATTGACTGTACACTAGGCAATTACTCTACCAACTGAGCTACATCCCCTGTTCTAAAATAACAGATAATAACTGAATAATGTCTGCGGGGCTCTTTAGTTTCTTTTTTCCTCTAGTTGGTATAAAATGTACAGTGTATATTATTTAAATGCCTTAAAACACTAATACATTTTGGGAAAACAATGCAATATGGAAAATAATTTGAATAAATACATATTTGCTAACAAAACTGAGAAAAATTTGTTAAAACAGATCACCTACCAGTTATTCTTGGATGCTATAATCTTTCAGAAACAAAATATCCAGTGGACCTGTAGCCAGTACATTTTTTCCAGCAGAGATGCCAAGTATGATGACTGTGAAGGCTGAAGTGTTTTTGTTTTTAAACAAAAATAATGCTGTCTCTTAAATGCAGAACTGGGGGCACACTGGACATGTTAGGACTTCATCTTAGAGTATCTGGTGTGAAATCTTAGCTTGGGATTTCACTTGTTTATTGAGGCAGTGAATGGAGGAGAGAAAGAGAAAGAGAAAGGCAAATATTTCCCAAGCCTTTTTTTTTTTTTTTTTTTTTTTGGAGGGGGCTGCATTAAAGAATCTTTCTATGCCTTATGGTCACATTTACAAGGATGGGTGTTGGCTGTTGTTTTTGTTTTTATATTTTGTTTTAGATGAAAGAGTTTACAAGTGGATTTTTCAGTGTGATATCTATACCTGATGATTGGGCATTGGAGGTGGTATGGCTATAGACAATGGCTATACCTGATAATCAAGAGAAGTTCTGTTATTTGTGTAGTAGATACCTGTTTGGGTCATTAATTCATGCCTTTTAAAAATTTTCATGTGTATGGCTATTTTGCCTGCATGTATGTCTATGCACCACATGTGTCCCAGGTTCTCAAAGAGGCCAGAAGAGGGCATTAGAACCCTGGAACTGGAGTTACAGTCTGTTGTGAACTACCATGTGGATTCTGGGAATTGCACCCTGGTTCACTGTAAGAGCAGCCAGTCCTCTTAACCATTGGAGCCATCTCTGATTGTTTTTTGATTTTTTTGAGACAGGATTTCTCTGTGTAGCACTCCTGTCCTGGAATTCGCTCTATAGACCAGGCTGTCCTCAAACTCACAGAGATCTGCCTGTCTCTGCCTCCTGAGTCCTGGGATTAAAGATGTGCACCACCATCTGGCTCATTGTTTTATTTTTAAAGCGTTTTCAACATAAAGTATCATTTTTGTCCAGTGTGATAGTGCATACCTTTAATCCCAGCACTTGGGAGGTAGAAGCAGATGGATCTCTATGAATTCAAGGCCAGCCTGATCTACATAGTGAGTTCTAGGGTAGCCATAACTACACAACAGAGAGACCCTATTTTAAGACAGTGTCTCACTGTGTAGCTTCGGCTGGCCTGAACTCACTATATTGACACTTAACTCACAGAATTTTCCCTCCCTTTTTACCATAAGTATTTTTATTTAGTTACTTGCCTGATAATTAAACAAAAATACTGTGTGTGTGCATATGTGCATGCCCTCCTGGCCAAGAAACACTACACAGAAGCTGCCTTTTTTTTTTCTTATTTATTTATTTATTTATTTATTTATTTATTTATTTATTAGTTTTTTTCGAGACAGGGTTTCTTTGTGGCTTTGGAGGCTGTCCTAGAACTAGCTCTTACAGACCAGGCTGGTCTCGAACTCACAGAGATCCACCTACCTCTGCCTCCCGAGTGCTGGGATTAAATTAAGGCGTGTGCCACCAACGCCCAGCTCTTGTTCATTTCTTTATAGGCTTAAGTCAGTATTAGTTGTGTTCAGCTTGATTACCTGAAAGTAAATTAGAGATTTCTTAAGAAATGTTATAAAGGAAATGAACTCTGACAATTCTGGTGTTTAGTCTAACCCCAAAGCAATTGAATTCCTGTTCTCATGTATAGTATAATAAAGGTGAAGTGGAGACTAATAATCCAAAAATTTAGGAACAGATCTTCCTTTTTAAACTACATCTGCTCCATGAACTGTGCCCCATATTTGAATACCACCATTATTGTGTGTGTTTATTCTATAATGATCCTTTAAAAAGAGCAGGTATGAGTCCAGTTTGGTTTTGTTTCATTGTCCTATCTCTAGATTTCTTATCAGAGGAAAACTCTACTGTCCTAGATTTTATCACCTTCCCCCTATGTTTCATCACATATTTAAAGAAAAAAAATTTTTTTGACTTCTCAAGACAGTTTCTTTGTGTAATAGCCCTGGTTGTCCTGGAACTAGCTCTGTAGATCAGACTGGCCTGGAACTCACATAGATCCACCTGCCTCTGCTTCCCAAGTGCTTGAGGTTAGCCCTGCTGAGGCCGCCACCACTGCCCCGCCAGCTCATTTTGACATTCTTGCCTTTGTATCTAAAGTACCTAATTTCATTCCTTCTCCTTTTCCAATCGGCCTGGACCCTTGCAGCAAGTTCTTAGTCTTCTGAATCTGCTCCTTGTTCTGCTTATTTTCTTTTCTTGTACCCTTGTACTGTTCATCTGACTGGGTGGACCTTGATAAAAACCTTAAGCAGGTAAGGAGAAGTGCTTTGTGTTCTGAGCTTTGGTGTCCCTGTGTTTTTGGCAGTAGTGAGGTGGTCACAGGCAGGCCAGTTCAGTGGCATTTGGCGCCCTCTAGTGTTACAGCTGCAGTGCAGACCTCTCTTTGGATCCTTGGCCTTAAAAGTGTAAGCCACAGTGCTTCTTCTGGGAAGTTAGAAAGCCTTAGCCTTTGGCAGAAGCTGAATTCTGGGTTTGTCTAGATATGGAGATTCCTTAGCCCTAGACAGCTGTCAGTTTTACAACTCCAGACCCTGGGGTATCTGAGACCCTCAGTTCCAAAGGCTTGACAAGTCTCTGGAACTCTTCCAGTAACTACAGCCTGTGATGTCTCTTTTGGGATTTTTTTTTCTTTTGAGACAGGGTTTCTCTGTGGCTTTGGAGGCTGTTCTGGAACTAGCTCTTGTAGAACAGGCTCGTCTTGAACTCACAGAAATCTGCCTGCCTCTGCCTCCCGAGTGCTAGGATCAAAGGCGTGTACCACCAACGCCTAGCTTCTCTTTTGGATATTATAGCCTTCTATCCTTCAGCCTGTGCTCTTGCTCTTTTTCTGCTTTCCCTGTCTTGTCCTAACCTGGCCATCTTTGGGAACTCTTCAGGTCCCTCTTTTTTTTTTCCTAGCTATCAAACAGCCAGCTGTCTTGCCACTTCTCAGTTTGGCCTGAAAGGTGCCCATTCCTGCTTTTTTATTGACTCTGCTTCTTGTGTTAGCAACTCAACCCTCATTACTCAAAGCAGCAAAAAAGGACTGCTAGAGAGAAACCTTGTATTGGATTTTAGTGTTGTAATACTGGGGCATGTATCGCAGGATGGTCTCCCAACTAAGTCACCAAGTGAACCAAACAGCCTGCTCCTATAGCCAAAGAAGGGATTAGAATGTGTTTGCACGAATTTTTCATTATCTGTGATGAATTATAATGATGCAAATATCCATTCCTCTTGAACCCCTGTCATTTGCAATTTAGAAATACTCAAGTTGTTGATACAATGACAATATATCCTTCCTATATTGTTGAGTATGATTGGTCGAAAATTAATCGTTTTATGAAGTTGTCATTTCTTCATCATGTATATAGGAACTTTTTTTTTTTGTTTCTCAAGACAGGGTTTTTTCTCTGTGTAGCCCTGGAACTCGCTCTGTAGACCAGACTGGCCTATTTCAGAGATCTGCCTGCCTCTGCTTCCTGAGTGTTGGTATTAAAGGTGTGTGCCACCATGGCACAGCTCAAAAACACTTTTTGAGGAGTAGTAGTTTTATTTTTGGAGGTAGCATCTTCCTATATAGCCCAGGTTAGTCTGGAACTAACTTTATGAGTCAGGATGGCCTCAAACCTGTGGTCCTGCCTTGGCTGCTCCTGTTAGGATTATAGGTGGATTTTACCTTGCCTTTCCATTTAAATTTATGTGTTTGTGTCTATATACCTTTATAAGTTTTTGGATTATGATTTTAGTTTTAGTTAGTTTTAAAAATAGATATTTTCCTGGAGACTGTCTTGAACAAAAAGGATAAAAGTAAAAATCAAAATCAGAGTAGAACCAGTGGAAAATTCACTCCAGTTTTTTTAATAAGATTAAGTATGAACAAATACTTGCTAATAACTGTTCACAACCTTCACAATACAGTTGTTTTTGTGAATATACTTTTCAAAAGAGAAGATATTTATTTCATGTTCATGTAATTAGTTTATTGGCTAACCTTCCTTCAATTATTTTTTTTTCCTCCCTACAGAATCTGTCTATGATCTTCTCCCAAAGGAGTTACAGTTACCTCCACCTAGAGAAACTTCTGTAGCATCAATGAGTCAGACAAGTGGTGGTGAGGCAGGCTCGCCTCCTCCAGCTGTAGTTGCTGCTGGTATGCATTTCATTTTACTTCATTACCGACAACTAGGGTATTATCTGGCCAACATGAACAGTACTGGCAAAGTTCATATTAAAAAGAGTATGATTTGAGGGTTTGTTTTAGAAAGGTTTAAAGACTATACCCTTTAAATCGAAGGGTTTTCAGTAGGTTTTTTGTTTTTTAAAATATATATAAATCTTAAATTTGTACATCTGTAAATGCTATCTCCTAAAATGGACCTCGTCTTCAAATATGGGAACCAGTTTTAAATGACTTTGTTGAATGCAAATAAAAAGGTTAAATACCAGGCAATGGCTAAAAAAGTTACATTTGACCTTTTATTTAACAAATATTTTTGGGGACTTTTCCAAAGGGAAAAATGTTATATGATCTGAAAAAGGACTCAAGTTCTTAAGTCTCTTTTCTGTTTATAGGGATGTAACTATAACCTTTTTCCTACCCTTAAATATACATGTGGCCTGATATTTATTTTAAATTCATGGAAAATAATGGAAAGATTGAATACAATCCTTATGTAAATACATTCTCCTATACCAATGAAAAGCATTAAAAATGTTTGGAATTTGTCATTTATTTTTACTCAGCTCTCAAATCATACACTTTGTAATTACAATTAAATTGGTTCAGACTTTAACTTTGAATTAGGATAAAAGATGACAGATATACTAATAGGAAAAAAGTCTTGATTAGTAACAAATTAGTATGAATGATTTCCATATTAGCCTGCCCAACTATAGTACTTTAAAAAGTTGGGACTATAGGTTGCTAAATATATTTGCTTTAGAAAAATGAATATATTATGTCTACTTTTCTGAAGTTCTGTCATCCTATAGAGGTTTCTTACCTTGTGATACTTGTCATCTTTTAAAATGGTATTTAAAGTCCATCAAAATATTCACAAGGAAAAATTAAAAGGGAAGGCTGTAGTTCAAATGACAATATTGCTACTGTGTTCTAGCAGCAGGTGTTTAATTTCTTATATTCATTAACCTATATACCATTAGCCTTGTATACCAACCTTTCTTAAACCAAACAGTACAGTATGAAGCCTTCTTGGTTGAGGGCAGGAAAACTTTAAATATGATGAAGAAACATTCAGTGGCCCTCCTCACTGTTCATGTGTGGCCAGACATTTTCTAACAGTTTCTGTGGATTTAATTGTGAATTTGTGAGCTTTTTAGTGATCAATTTGATAAGATGGTCTGGTTTACCTCATATCTACCAGATTCTAAAGTGGCTCTAAATATTTTTTTTTAATTTGGAGCTTTAAATCTAGTTTTTAAAGATTGAATCATAAAATTAAATAGTATTTTAAAGAAGTATTGTTTCACTTTAAATCCACATGTAGAAATTGACTAACTGATTTCTTTTGTGTCTTGAAATTGTTTTTATAAGGACATGTTGAATCTGCATAGAACTACAAGTCTGTTTCTTCTGTGCTTTTTAACATCTGTTTACAGTAGATCCAGTTCCTTTTAAAAGCTGAAAAAAGATAGCTAAGTTTAGAAAAAGAACAATACTTCCCTCTAAATAGTACTACATGTTTCAGAATTTCTTATGTATAAATTTTTAAAGCCCTTGATTTTCGATCACTAATGAAAAGTTTCGTCCTTCCTGTATAGTTGAGAAATTCTTTTCAGGTAAATTAGATTGAAAGCTATGAGTTGAAACATGAAAATAAAAGATTTGACTAAAGGAAATATTCTAAAGCTATCTTTCTATATACATATACTCATACATATATGTATTTATATTTGTGGACCTGGGAATTAAACTCAAGGCCTCATGCATGATAGGCAGATGCTCTACTACCAAGACGCATCTCCACCCCAGTAAATTTTTATTTTCTTGAAATTATTGGCATTATAAAAATGGTAAAGAAAGCTGGGCAGTGGTAGCACACGCCTTTAGTTCCAGCACTTGGGAGGTAGAGGCAGGCGGATCTCTGTGAGTTCGAGACCAGCCTGGTCTACAAGAGCTAGTTCCAGGACAGCCTCCAAAGCCACAGAGAAACCCTGTCTCGAACCCCCACCCCCCAAAAATAAAAATGGTAAAGAGAATAAAAAGGTAACTTTGAAAGTTTTTGTCTCACAGAAAGTTTCTGTATTCTAAATCCAAGTAATTAATACTCTTCTCATTTGAATATCTACTTTATTAGTAACCAACCTAATTTATTCTATTTTCTGATGTCTTATTAATAGAAAAGCTCCCTTATTTTATACTGGTACAGATAAGAGTAATTGTAGGGACATCAATATGTATTGTATGTGACATCATTGGAGTCACAATTTTATTTATCAGATTGATAGCCTTGGTGATACAACTATCAAAGAGAAAAACTGGGACTATATTACCAAGTTACTCAATGTCCTTCTGTCCAAAAACTTGATAGCTAGGGAAATGCACATTAATTTAAATATCTGATGTTTTTTTAAAAACAAAAATCTGTAGCATTTGCTGTTTACATGTGAAATGCATAAAAATGATGACTCTTGATATAGTTAATTCTTCAGAGTTTTGAAGGAGCTGGATTGGCTGCTATCAGGTATGAGGGCCTGGTGGGAACAGACTTCTAGTTCTGCCATAAAGGTTTGTGTTTCACAAATTTTAAATCAGTTTAAAATTTAAAAAATTTTAGAGATCGGGGATATGTGTGTTTATAAATTCTTTAATAATTATTAAAAATGTGTTTCTCAGATTCACCAATGTAGATTTTTTTTCTTTTTCTGCCTCACATATTACTGAGGGTATAAAAAAATGTGATGCTGCTGATCCACAATCCAGAATCCTGGGTAAAAGGATGTTTCTCAGCCTCTTTTAAATTGTTAGGATTTTGGTATTTATACTATTACTCCTTTACATACTCCCATCAGTAGTATCTTTTGCTTTGTGAGACCCAGGGTTAGGATGGAGGAAGATAAGGGCAGGAGACCCATTCCTCTCCTATATGAAGACAAGGTCAGAACCTTTCATTTGAAACTTGTTCACCTGCCTGTTTTTAAGAATTCTCTTGGAAAAGTAGTTAAGAATTTGAGGTTCAGTGTCTCTAAATGATAGATTCAGAAATAAAAACTTTAGACAGTGTTGTAGGTTCCATAAGTAGCTATGGCAGAGGTTTTAAAAAAAAATCAATGAATTAATAATATTAGCAAAATAAGGAGTTGACCAAGAGAGAGAAAAGTTAGAGCAATCAAGTATTATTTTTACTTATACATTTAGAGTTTTTAATCCTGAGATTTGTTTATAATGATGAATCTTTCATGGAAATGATTATTAATTAGCCTTTATTGTCTCAATTTAAGAGATCAGGTAGTACACCTATAATACCAGCATTTGAGAAATGGAGGGAAGATCAGTAGTTCAGGGTTATCGTCTGCTACATAGTGAATTTGAAGCCAGCCTGAGCTACATGAGATCCTGCCCCCCCACTCGCCCCACCCCCTCACCCCCACCACAAAATAAAAAAGTCAAATTAATTTGTCTATTTTCATTTGGGGATATTTGATGGGCATTATATTTCTGTTTCAAACTCCGGGGGACTATAGGTATGTGCTACTATACCCAATAAGCAATTCATTGTTTAGCTCAAGAATTTAAGTTTAAAAAAAAATCTTCCAGGAGTCCATACCTGCCTGTAAGGATGGCTGCATGTTTGAGGCCAATCTGGGCTACTTAGGGTGACTCTGTCTCAAAAAAACCAAACCAACAAACAAAAAAAACAACCCCAAAATGACAACAAAAAGCTACCAAAGAATTGATAAAATTATAAGTTTTATAATTCAATGAAAGAAATTAATAACTAGGGTAAAATTGTTTTCATAAAGTTGATAACTTTAAATAATTATGTTAGTATTTATTTTGTGTGGATATGGACAGGATCTCAAATTCCCTATATAGACAAGCCTAGCCTGGAACTCTAGATCCTCCTCTACCTGCCTCTACCTTCCAAATTCTGGAGTTAAAAGTTTGTCTTTTTTAGAAGCAATATAGCCTCAACACTAATCCACAAGGCAGCTTTCAAAACATGTATAGGTAGCTACAGTCATTAAGCATGTACAATAGAATCTCTGTTGAGGCCTATGGAGAAGGTAAAAGTGCTTGAAGACCTTTGTTCAGATTTGCACACTCCATTTCAGACCTTGGGTGTATGTGTGCAAAGTCAGGTAGATTTCTCAAAGGCTCCATGGCCAGCCAGTCTAGTCAAAAACAAAAACAAAGCAAAACCAACAACAAAGCATGTCTGAAAGAAAGTAAAGTGGGGAAGTGATTGAGGAAGATTATCCTAATGTCAAGGGCTGGTCTCCATACACTTGCACATAAGTGAATATACTCCCCACCACATACACACACATAATACATCATACATAAGAGTCTCTGTTGAATATTTCCATTATTAAATCAGTGTAGGATTTTGATTTGATTTTGGGTTTATTTAGTTTTGGTAATTTTTGTTTCTTTTATCACATTTACTTAATTTATTGAGGAATGCACTTCCTGTGGTGTGCTTGTGAAGGTTTGAGGACAACTTTTCGAAGTTGTCCTTTTTTGTATGGCCCAGGATCAAACTCAGACTCTTAGGCTTGGGAGCAAGAGCCTCAACCTGCCCAAGCCATCTGATGACCTAATGTTTTTATTTATTTTATTTTTATTTATTTGTTTGTTTATTTGAGAGAAGGTCTCATATAACTTTGAGCTATATAGTAGAAGATAATCTCAAGTATCTGATCCTCCTGACCCATCAAGTCCTGGAATTACAGACATAGGTCAGCATACCTGGATGCAGAGTCAATTTTTATTGTAGCTTTTTGTTTGCTTGTTTATTTAGAAAAAAATGAGCCAAGGTGGGCTTTTTTTGTTGTTTTTGTTCATTTTCATATTTGAAATTCTCTTTGGCATTCTCGACCTATGAAATTCTTAAGCCTTGTACAACTGCAATCAACCACTTTCTGGGATTTTTCTCCTGATCAGTTTTGCAGAGTCTACCCACTCCCCAAGTTGACATCAACCTTATTAGGTTTATATGGTTGTCAGCATAGAGGGCCTCCACCAACTTGACATATACAGGCTCATCACAGTTGTATGTTAGCACACAAAGGTGGGCTTTGGCACTTGTTTAAGGCTTTAAAAGCTTTGTGAATTCTGCATTCTCTTGTGGATGTGGACAATCTTCAGCACCTCTGATAAAGCAGTGCTAACACCTAGCAGCAACGTCTTCCTTAGCCATGATGATGATTTGTTTATGAAGCAGAGTTTTGATTGCAGATGAGCCTCTACTTCCGTTGACTTATCAGTGTTGTGGAAAAGGTTAGAGTAAGTTTTTAATGCTATAATTTAAGTTTGTAACTTTTTAAAACATCTATAATACAAACTTTTAAAAAGAACCCTATTAGATAGTTCTTTGAATTCTATGCTATGGCAATTAATACATTTCAAGTATCTAACAAATATTTTCTGCATTGAAGCAACCTGTTGAGTGAGTGCTATTTATACTAGAGGAAAGGACACTAGAAAATTAAGGTCTGTAACCAGAGAACAGCTATGCTTTAAGTAATTTTAGACTTACTGATCATCTAAATTAAAACCATAGGAATTTGGGGTCGGGTGGTGATTGTGCATACCTTTCCAGCTCTATGAAAGGGGGATCTCTGAGTTTGAGTCCAGCCTGGAGTTCCAGGACAGCCAAGGCTATACAGAGAAATCCTGTCTCAAACAAAACATAGGAAGTTGATTAGCTAGGTATCATGGCATAAACCTGTAATCCCAGTACTCGTGAGACAGAGCTAGAATCTCAAATTCAAGGCCAGTTTACATATGAGACTCTGTTAAACAAAACAAGACCTGACATGTAACTCTATGGTCACCTGTATACTTAGCATGCACAGGGATCTGAGGCAAATATTCAGTACAAAAAAAGAAAAAAAAAACAAAGCCCAAAACAACAAGAAAGTCATAGGAAGAAGGCGAGAGAAGGTTAGAATTGTGCTAGACAATTTGTATATCATTGCTTGTAATTATATCTCAATCTTTCTAGTCACAAGTACTTTTTTTTCTTGATGAAGTTGTTTTACTTCTTGATGTATGCTAGGAAGGGCTTGAACTTTTTTTTCACTCAAGAAAATGTTTTGCACAGCCTTGAAAAAATATATATACTAAGTGTAAACATTTACTGATAACAAATCATAAATTCATTTTAAGGCTGTGGGTGTAGTTCAGTAGAGTGCTTATTTTGTATACACAAGGCCCTGGGTATAATCCCCTACACTGCATAAACTGGGCATAGTGCCTTGCCCGTATGCCTGTAATCTCACAGTTCTTAAAGGCTTGCATTTAACTCATAGCAGTCCTTCTGCCTCAGCCTCTGAAATGCTGGGATTATAGGTGTGGGTGACCCTACCCAGTTGGTAGCTTTTTAGAGGGCATGTAAGAAGTATGAAGATAGTTGGCATTTTGTTGTTGTTTTGTTTTGAGATAGGATCTTTGTTATAGTCCTTTTGTTTTGTTTTGTTTTGTTTTTTGAGACAGGGTTTCTCTGTGTAGCAGCCCCAACTGTCCTGGAACAAGCTCTGGAGACCAGGCTGGCCTTGAATTCACAAGAGATCCTCCTGCTTCTGCCTCATGAGTGCTGGGATTAAAGGTGTGCACCTTAAGTGCTTTGTTGAAAATGTGTCTTGGTCTGCTTCTTAAGAATGTTTGGGTAAAGTTTTAAAACAACAATAAAAAAAACCACATAAAAGAGCATTCTGGCTTATGGATTAGATTGCATTTATAAACAGGAAAATAAATTGGTGAATATGAGTTAACCAAAGTTTTGGGTAAAATTTTTTTCTTTACATGCATTTATCTGATGTTAATAATTAAATTTTTAAAGTTTATCTTAAAACATTATAGCATGTAAACTTATTTTGGGTGGGAAAAGTACATGTGGGAAATGAAACTGTTTTAAACATGTAAATTGATTGATCAATCCTCGAATTTTTGGTTTTTGTTTTTTTGTAAAGTAATCTGGATTGCTTATTTTATATGCTGGGATGCTAGTTGTTTTTCTATTAATACACTTAACTTGCATTCTAGCTTCGACATTCAGAGACAGGCATCGTGTGGTGGGTTGTGTGACAGTGTCTGTCAATAGTGAAGACAAATAGTACCAGAGACACTTAACCCATCCAATCTCACCCAGGGTATAGGTCGGTCTCGTTTTTCAGACTTCTTCATAAGTCTTACTTTCTTTCATTCTTTCTTCCTTTTTTTTTTTTTTTCGTTTTTTTAAAAAATAGTGTATTGATACTGATTGAAACTAAATTTGTAAAGTTTTAAACTTTACATTAATATTATAATAAGAAAAGTAGAAAATGAAGGTTGGCATGTAAGATGTTGAAAAAGCAGGTTTGCAGCCACTTTGTGTCTTCTGTGTTTCAGTTTATTGGCAACACAAATGTCCTTGAATTTTTTTCTCTGAGTGTCTTTCTTTGATCTGAAAATATGTCTTTATATCTGGTGACTTTTATGAGACAAGATATTTATTAAAATTGTTCCTTATCAAGAATAAACAAGTTTCAAAGGTATACATCAGAAAGTGTGCCTGTGTTGATTTTTAGGAATATTTTTGAGTAAGCAGTAGTTGCCTCCTTCTCTGTTCCACTATTGGTTCACATAGTACACTATAGAAGTTCATGGCCTTTATAGTCACCTTTTAGAAAATTCAACTAATTGCACAGATAATTGAAAATGTACAGATATATATGTATATTTAACTGCTATGATCAAATCTGAACTCAGGGTCTTAGTTAAATACTGTTTATGGAATGTATTTTAAATCAGTGAAACATGTTTAGTTGTTTTGAGGACCTTAAATAATAGTTCTGATTTCAGAGTTCTCTATAAGTATTATTAGATCAGATAAAATATAAAATGTCATTTTAAGCTCTAAAATGTTATGGCTGTTAAATAACTTGTAATTGATATGACCCATTTAGAACTGAGTTTTTCACTTAAGTGTAGTTTAAGCAAGGGATATATAAAATACACATGGCTTTCTGTATGTAATAAAACTTAAAATCCAGTTTTTATTTTTCTTAACAAATTAGATATTTATATATTCTGGCATATTTATCTGACAATCTTTTTATCCCAGGTACTTTGAACATTCATAGTGGGCTTTAGTGATGTATCCATTCTTTTTTTAATGGGAAGTGAAACCAGGGCCGCATGAGTGGTCTGCAACTAAGCTGCACTCTTAACTCCCTCCATCAATTAAAAGAAGCCACACAGGGCCAGTGAGATGGTACAGTGAGTAGAGACACTTGCTACCATACCTGACAACTTGAGTTGGATTCCTGGAACTCATATGGTAGACAGAGAAAACTAATTCACACAGTTTGTCATCTGACCTCTACATGTGTACAGTGACATGTGAGCATACACGTACAAAACAAGTAAATAGATAAATATAACAAAATGAATTTTAACTTTAAGAAAAAGAAGCCTTATATAAAGTTCAAGTTCATTATCATGGGTGACATTTAATTTGCAAAGAATAGAACTATAGGACACTAGAGACATGATGTTCTCCATCTCCTTTTGGTTTTGATTTTTTTTTTTTTTTTTTGAGACAGAGTCACTCTCCATACCCTTGGCTATCCTTGAACTCACAGAGATTTACCTGCTTCTATGCACAGATTCCCTTCATTTTTAAATTTTAAAATTTAATATATCCTTGTGAGGTTATAAATTTTTCCTAGTAAATTGTAGACTGATAAGTCAATTTTCCTCTTGGTATGTGATATTCTCTGGTCACAGAAAGTGTTGTGAAAAAATAATTAGCTTATATAAATTAAGCCAAGTTCAAAAATAGTTATTTCACAAGAGAAAATAAAGATGTATTCACATGCTACTTAGATGAATAAATAAGTTTAGGAAAAACTTTCATGTTTATAAAAGATGGGTAAGAAACTCAAAGAACAAATAAAATTGTGTAATTAATCACGAAAATACATTATAACTATTTTTCTCTATAAGGCAATAAAAGCAGAGTTCTTTTCTGGGGACCAGGGTTTGAGTCCCAGCACTCACATGGTGGCTCACAAGTCTGTAACTCTAGTCACATGAGACGCACTGCCCTCTTTTGACCTCTGTGGCACTGCAAGCACATGGTACAATGACATTCATACAGGTAAAACACCTATACACAAACCCAACACATAAAATAAAATAAATCTTTTTAAAAAAGAAATAAGAGCATTTGTTAAAACATTTTTATTTGAAGGTTTCTTTCTTTTTTTTAGGTTTTTCGAGACAGGGTTTCTCTGTGGCTTTGGAGGTTGTCCTGGAACTAGCTCTTGTAGACCAGGCTGGTCTCGAACTCACAGAGATCCACTTGCTTCTGCCTCCTGAGTGCTGGGACTAAAGGCATGTGCCACCACCGCCCAGCTTGAAGGTTTCTTTATGTTTATTATTATTATTATTATTATTATTATTATTATTATTATTATTATTTGGTTTGTTTGTTTTTTCGAGACAGGGTTTCTCTTTATAACAGCTCTGGCTGTCCTGGAACTTGCTCTGTAGACCAGGTTGGCCTCAAACTCACAGAGATCCACCTGCCTCTGCCTCCTGAGTGCTGGGATTAAAGGCATGTGCCACCATGGCTCAACTGGTTTCTTATGCAGCAATTTTTAACAGACTGAACATTCCTAACAGATAGAAATAGGGTCTTTGTACTGAAAACAGGGAAATAGTTACAATATTTTGTTCTTGGGAACGTAATAAATAAAAATGAGTATACAAGGGCAGCATGGTAGCTCACAGCTGCAGTTTCAGCACTCAGGAGAATGCAGTGAAGAGAGTGCTGTGAATACATGGCCAACCTGGGCTACATAGCAAGACCCTGCCTCAAAAAAAGCAAAACTGCCAAACAAGACCCTGCCTGAAAAGCAAAACTGCTGAGAGTAGTTAACACATCCCTTTAATCCCAGCACTGAAGAGGCAGCAGCAAGCAGACCTCCCAGGTCCAGGTCAAAGATACATAGTAAGACTCTGCTTCAAACAAACCACCCGCCCCCATGCAAAAACAAGATGGAAAAAATATGTATATATATAAACAAGCAGGATTTTATTATCAATCACTTCAGTTCTATAGAATGTCAATTTTTTGAATGACTATATAATTACATGAAGGGTCTTTAGAGGTAACCAGTATATTTATAGTATTCCCAGAAATATACTGTATTACTTTTCTGGGATGCTTGAAATTGACAGATTAGTGTTTAGAAGTCTAAAATGTCCTTGTTATCATTGTTTTTATCTTTATATTTTAATGAAATAATACTAGGAAATTTTTTGTGGTAAATTTAGGGCTAATATGTAATAAGCAGTTGTCTTACATTTATTTTTTAGTGAAAGACTGTTGTAGCACTCTGGGGAAAGGACAAGTAATTATCTCTAAACTCTCAGTAATTTACCTATATCAGGTACTGCTCTGTAATGCTATATAATCTAAGCATTTTACATCTTAAATACTAAATCCTTTTTAAATCTCCAACTCAACTTATTTGCCAGTTTAACTTAATAGAGTTCAGTATTGCTCTGACTGCTTCTAATTGAACTTTCCATGATCCCCTCTTTGAGTTCAGTTAATTTTCTAGTACAGCAACTGACAGAAACACATTTACTGATTCATTATAAAGAGTATTTTAAAGCATGGAAATGAGTAGATGAATGAGTAGATGCATAGGACAAGATCTTGAAGCCTCAGTCTCCAGTGCGAGTTTGGCTGTGCCTCTTTCTTAGGACATGATGTGTTCTTGTTCACTTTCCTGGATACCTGAATTTTTATATAGAAAAAAAATTTGAAGAGACTTTAGATATGATTGACTAAATTTTTAGCTGTTACTACCTTAACCTGCAGGCCCTCTGCTCCCTGGAAGTGGGAGGATGGGGCTATGAGCACTAACCCTTTGAGGACACAGTTTATTCTTGTGGCAACCAGCCCCTCCGCCCATGTTGTGTTATTTAGTAACCCCAAAACACCTTATTAATACAGTATCATGTGGTTGAAAGGTGCTTATTATAAATTAAAACAAAACAAATAAACAAAACAGAGATTCTGTCCCCCCCCCCAAAAAAATAATACCAAGCAAACGAAACCTATCTTTCACCTTTATCATTCTAAAGTGGAAGGCCAAATATTTAACCACAGATACTTACTGCTCTACTCAACCTAGGAAGTTGCTAGGAGCTGTAAGCCAGGAAAATATATCAGAATATCACAACTCTATAATTTGCTGTTGACTTCATTATGGCTTTTCACATATACTTTTCCTTTGTCTTTGGCAGGGATCCCTGAAATACTAGTATTCTGCATTCTTGTGTGCATGGTCGTTAGAAAAGAGGGATGGGAATGCTTTAGAAATACAAATTCACAGCATTCATGCTGCATGTTTTGTGTGATCCACTGCAAATAGTGCATGCTGTCTCTGAAACTCAAGAATTCACAAGCACAAATTTTAGTTTCTTTATAGCCAATAGTTGGAACAGATGGAGGAACATTAGGTATATCTTTCCTATTTTGTCCAAAATAAACATTAGTACTTTCCAAAGGAAAAGAAAAAAAAAAAACTATATTTAAACCCAAAGTGGCTACAAATCAGCTCCTAAACTGTCATTGACATTAGCATCTAGATTTTGTAGTTTTTACAGATCTTTAAGAATATTTATTTACTAAGAAAACATTGCATTAATGCATGAAACAAAATTGATAATTTTTTCTTTAAATTGGAATGCAGTTTAAAAGTGACTGAGTTTTCTAATTTCAGCTACTCCATTTGATAAGGATACAAACTAAAAAGTGGAACTGGTATCATCTACTCCTTCAGGTTCTTTGACTTATGGCAGTTGGGAGAAAAATTTTGAGAGTGGCATTACATAGATCACATTTCCGATGGCTAACACGACTGTGCTCTTCAACCTTGACAACAATGAAAAATTTGGGGTGTTTTGATACATGCTTTCAGTTGGGTTCAGTTAATTTAGTAGCACAGCCTTTTTTTTTTTTTTTTTTTTTTTTAATCCAAACTGATTTTCTTACATTTTAGCTCTATAATTGACAATGAATATTGTGATTTCAATAATGTATATCACATTTAAATAATGTCACATCACATTTAAATTTTTATTGTGCAGTTTTAAAACTGTGGCATAAATGGTTATAGACACATTAAATTTAAGCACATTACCAATTTTTATTTATAATTGTATACAATTATATCTTGTACACAATAAAATAGTATTTGTGAAATTACAGGTAACCTCCAGCCTAAGCAATGCTAATGTGGCTAAGTTTATGTTTTTAGGGGCTAGAGTAGCAGTGTTCCCAGTGCTGCTGCTAGTTGCTGCACATTGTGTTCTGCAGAGATTTACTTAAATTCTGTTTTTTCCCCCTGCTGTGCATACTTGATAAATGATTTAAGATATTTTTATAGGAATTCTGGTGTTCTAGACATTTTCTTGCTTAATTTTTTTGTAGGCTTTAGACAGTAAGATTTGCTATTCATCACCATACACAACTAGCAGGCCTTTTTGAAAGAGAGCTATTGGGCAAGTGGCTAATTTTTGAGCACATGAGACTTTATAGTCCTAGTAGCCATGCTTTTCTGCTTTTTTATTCATTCGTAAATGATGGGTGTTTTGGGTTTTTTGTTGATACTCACGGCTTTGATGTGCTATTTCCAACTTTGAGATTCTCAGTGGCCAACCTGTTTATCTTCTACAACCAAGCATGTTCCCATTAAACCTTTCTCACCTTTATTCTCATGGATTTTACAGTCATAGTGATGGTACCAGTTCCATTTTGCCTCCAGTTCAGTTGATTATCTTTTTTTCCCTCTATTTATTTTTCATTTTATAATTGGTATCTGGAATAATCAGCAGCTCTTTTCTCATTTATTTTCTCATATTTTTATTCCAGGATTTGCCTCTGAAGCAGGGAGTGTCTGCATTAAAAATGACCTGTAGTTCTCTGCTTCATAGGTTAGAAACTTATTTTAATATTTTGTGGCTAAGCACAGTCCCACTTTTCAAATTTTATAATGAATTATTTAATTGGCATTGAATGTGGACCACAAACATATGTTTCATCTTGGGGTTTTCTGTATTACTTTAAATGATTAAAATTCAACAGAACCTTCAGCTGAGGCAATAAAAGCTTTATTCTTGCTTTATGGCTTAAAACGCTAAATTAGATTTTTAAAAAATTGTCAATTATAACAGAAGTAAAAATGCTATTTGGGCATTTTTAAAAATTGTATTTCGTAGGCTTTGTATTGCTTAAAGCATTTATATTCTAAAACTTAACCAAATTCCAATTATTCATTTTGGGGAAAACAATCAGTTCACAAATCACATTTTCATTGGGACTGCTAGCCAGCATAGGTGAAAACATGTATAGTGTATTTACTCTTGGATTGTACACTACAGATGCTTCTTCAGCTCCCTCCTCTTCCTCCATGGGCGGTGCTTGCAGCTCCTTTACCACCTCTTCCAGCCCTACCATTTATTCTACCTCAGTCACCGACAGCAAGGCTATGCAAGTGGAGAGCTGCTCCTCAGCCGTGGGGGTAAGTAACAGAGGGGTAAGTGAAAAGCAGTTAACCGGTAACACAGTTCAGCAGCATCCATCAACCCCGAAGAGGCACACAGTTTTGTACATCTCACCACCACCTGAGGACTTGCTGGATAACAGTCGGATGTCCTGCCAGGATGAGGGGTGTGGATTGGAGTCTGAGCAGAGCTGCAGTATGTGGATGGAGGATTCCCCCTCCAACTTCAGTAACATGAGCACCAGTTCCTACAATGATAACACTGAGGTACCTCGTAAATCACGAAAACGAAATCCAAAGCAGAGGCCGGGGGTCAAACGACGAGATTGTGAAGAATCTAATATGGATATATTTGATGCCGACAGTGCCAAAGCACCTCACTATGTGCTTTCTCAGCTTACCACGGACAACAAAGGCAACTCAAAAGCTGGAAATGGGTTGGTATCCACATTTTTTAAAGTTCTATCACCATTATGCAAAACAAAAAAGTAAATCATTCCCAAATTTTCTTAATTCTCAGTTCAAATTTGCATATAAAGCAAAAAGTGCTAATTTTATCCTTGAAGTAAATGAAAATTTCAACTTAAAATAATCAACTTTTACTAGAAAAATAATTTTAAAATAGCAGTAGATTATAACAAAGTAATTTTATGGGTATGTTTAGGTGTGGTAGAAAAGATCATCTGTTTTGAAATAACTTTTAAACTTCAAATGGACTTATATTTTAAAAGAATTTAAAAATATCTTTACCTGCAGAAATAAGTAACAGTCTGATGATGCTAGCTAAAACACCTAAATGTTCTCCAGAATCTTAATTTGTTCATTTAATAGTTTATTTCATATGGTTCATTCCATTATATTTTTCAAAGAATTTTGTGTTTTATTTTTGTTTTTCATCTTTACTTGATGAAAACAAGAAAAAAACAAAAAACAAAGATGACTCCAATTCTCATGTAGGTTCCTCTATTTGAAACTTTTTTCCCCTTTGATACGTAGTTCCAGTTCAGTTCAGGACTTTGTTCCCCCTCTCGGATTCTGTTTCTTACTTGAAGGATAATGAAACAGGATCATGGTGCATATTTGAGCTTCCTCTTCCATCTGTGCCATTGGTACACTACTCACCAAGTATCTCAGTGGTTATATTATAGAATATTCCAAGTTATAATACAGATTAACATGATTTACTTTAGGATTCCTTTATTATTAATTGTAATATATAGTTGCTAGACTGTTGAAAATGAATTTTCTACAGTATATTCAGTAAAATTTAACTCACTAGATTTTGAGAATTAGTTTTTAAGGAGGCAGAATATGATTCTATAGGAGACCTAGGATCACTTGCAGTTCCTGCTTATTGAAAAGAAAAAAAAAATTGTCTGAAAGCTTAGATTGGTGTGCCCCATGATGACATCTTTGAACTGTTACATTAAAAATCCAACTCAGTATGGTATTTATCATAATAAATATTAAATGTGTCTGCAAATAATTCCCTATGTACATTTTAAAATTACTATCCGTCATTTAAGTCTATATGTACTTATATTTGAAAACCCATAATGAAACTCATTTCCTTTTATTCTAACCTGAAAATTAATTTGAAAAAAATTAGCCTACTCTTTTCCTTTATACCTTTATTTAAAACTCCTTTAGAATTATATAACTAAATAATTAAAATACTTTATGGATTCAAAAAGTCTAGGTTATGCAATTTCCAAAAGAAAACAAGATACACAGCCTTTCCTATTATGTCACAGTCTAATAGTCCAGAACTTGGAAGGGGAGCATTTATTCAACTATAAAATGTAGGTTAAGGCTCTGAAAGATTCTGAACACCCCAAGTCATGTAAGGCAGTGTGACTGATAGTCCAGATCTGAAAGATGTGTGGATGTCAGTAAATATATGTGTTCTTATTTGGACTGCAGTGGAAAAGGTCTTTATAAAGTTTCAGAGAAAGCTATTTTCCTATTTATACTGAAATAATTATTAAAGTTTCCAGTTAAGGACAGGAAAGTTTTGACTTAGGGATAGCTAGAGTCAAACAGTGATTTACTGTTGCTGATTGAAAAGATTTCTTGACCTACATCTTTTCTGCTTCTGCTTTTGTATGATAGATATATCTTAGAAATGCTTTGAGGTTACCAGGGAAAGTATAATGACATTGGTCAAGACAATACTTTCATGAAATAATTCATGAAGCAGAAACTCCATCAAGCAGCAGAAGAAATGCCCATCTTCTTAGGTAATGGAAAAATATTTGACAATAGTATGTGGAAATGATGAAGAAAATTTTAATTTATTAGAAATTTATTGAGGAAAGGATGAAACCAAATGTAAAAATACATGGACAACCATTCTTAATCCATAATTCTAGTTAATTGCCTATTTTTTTCCTATGATGAGAAAGATGTTAGAAACACGAAGTTTTGAAATGTTTTGAGAGAGAAGTAATATAGTCTTCAATATGAGGTGACACAGTTTGAAGTTGATATAATGCTAAGTATTAAATGAACTTTCAATTGATTCCAGAAGAGCTTATTAAGGAAACTTTTTTGCTTTTGTTTTTGCTGACCGTATCGTTCTTAAATTCTTTAGCTAATGGCCTGAGAATCAGCAGCCCTGTTTCTTCTAAAGTTCTAGAAGTTTAGATATGATAAAATGTGGATATGAAAAGTCATTAGATCTTTTTGTAGTGAAAATTATTTTTATGACATAGACAACCTGAAGGACTATCTAGCACAAAAGAACCTTAGTATCATTCTAAGCTAAGACCCACATCATGATAATTGTCTATGGTAGTTGTCCTATAGATGTCAGACTCCAGTAATGGAGTCCCTTCCTAACATGAGTAAAGTCCTGGCTTTGATGCCCAGCCCTGCAAAAGTCAATCAGTTCCCATGTAATGAATTGGTGCTTGCTTCATTTTTCTAAAGCTGTTTTACCTTAACAATTTATAAATTGAATTACTACTTCTCTAAGAATTAGTTGATGCTTTCATTGTTTTACATGTCTGCACATGTAACTATACATGTTTTCCATTTAAACCTAGAGAATAAAGAGAATTTTAGAATATAGTTTTAGGGCCAGACATGATTGGTGGTAAATTCATGTAAACCCAGCAGATGGGAGGCTGGGGCAATGGGCTTGTGAGAGGGAGACCAACCTGGTCTGTACTGAGTAAGTTCAAGGCCAGTTTGGGCTGTGTGGTAAGAGCTCTCTCAAAAAAAAGAAAAAAGAGAAAAGAAAAGCAGAAATATTATTTTCAGTATTTTAGAAATTTTTTCATTCCTTGTGGTCTTTTTCATGTGTGTGTATGTAAATATATTTGTGAATATATTTGTAAATGTATTTACAAATATATATTATATATAAATTATTATATATATAATATATTAGCATATATATAAATTCACTCAACAAATATTCATTCCAAAGAAGATACTTATTTTTTACAGAAATCATTTCCATTTACTTTCAGAATACTTGTTTGACTAATACAAATATAAAAAGCATACCTGACAAAATTGGTTGTCCTATCATTCCCATTTTCTTAGTACTTCAATCTAAAATTTTTCATTTTTATTATGACTAATATATATGAACTATAGATATATTTGAAAAAATACAAGAAAGTAGGTAAACAATCCAAATCTAGTCACTCATGTAAATGCTGTTATCATTATACTATAATTTCTTTTAGTTCGTGTGTGTGTGTGTGTGTGTGTGTGTGTGTGTGTGTGTGTGTGTGTGTGTGTGTGTGTATAGGGAGATATTTTTACATAGTTTCAATATACCTTTTTTCTCCCTTTGTTATTGAATCTCCTGTTTAAGAAATTGTATATACTCTTCAAACATTTGAATTGACTCAGAATGCTAAAAACAACAACAAAGAAAAGCCAACCAAACAACAATAAAAAAACAACAACAATGTTTCTTGTCCCATTTTTCCTGGTATTTTTGTTCATAGATTCATTCCTCTAGGGCTTTTAAAATGACTTACATATACAGGTAATCTTTGACATAATTTGTCAGACTTATGTGAAGGGCATTTCTTGTCCAATTATGGTATGGTCTTGCCCATCTTACTATTATAAAAACTCCTTTTCCTCTTTGCTTTCCTTGTCCATTTCTTTTTCCTGTTTGCCTTCATCAGCAAACATCTCATGTGAGCTTGCCCTGTAGTACTACTGACTTCTTTGTCAGTGTTATCCTTTCCTCCATACTTTTGCCCCTTTCCTAGAGAGTCATTTTTATTGAGTAACTGCCTTCTTTTCCTTTGTTTTTAATAATTTAAGGCAACAGCTTGGTTACACCTGGATGGGTAAATTTTAGGGCCAGGTTTAAAGCTGTTCTTCTGTTTTTAAAATCATAATATTCTTCTGGGGATCCAGTTACTTGGTTGTGAATAAAAAAGCATGATAGGCCCTGACTTTTTAAGAACATACATGGATGATTTTAAATCTCTTTCAATAGATATTTGCATTATATTAGTTACTTTATAGAAGTCCTATTCACAATTTTGGATATTATAAACAAATAAATTATTAAAACAGTCTTAGAGCCAGGCATGTGCTAAGGTAGGTGGAGGGGCAGTAGGATCCACACTAATTGGCCATCCTCAGCTATACAGCAGCTTGAAGACAGCCTTGCGTGTTTGAGACCTTGTCTTCAAAAAACTACCAAACTTGAAACCTCCACAATTAAAACAAGCAAAGGTACCTTTTCGATAGAGCTCAAACTATAAGATTTTTATTGAGCTTTTATCATTTAACCAGTCACAGATAAGAAGAATCTGAAAAAAAAATCATACTTATTATTTACAGTAAGCCTCATTCCCCAATAAAAATTGAATCACTGATTTTTTTAGTTATATAAACTTCTCATTTTGATTTACTGAGAAAGAGTTCCAAAAGGATATACTACATATACCTCCATTGTTGAATCTTAGACCTTTTGTGAGCTGGTTTAGTAGTTGTTGCCATTCCCTCTGTTTTCTTTTGCTTTGAAAGTCTTATTAAAAAGTAATCATGATCTTTTAGCTTTGTCTAATCTCCAGTGTGATTTTTATGTTTTATTTTAACTGAATTCCAGTGTGAAAACTTGATAAATTATTGCATTGTTTTCCTTATACCACCCAACTTTTTTTTTTTTTTCTGTACCCTGTCCAGCTTTCTTTTTCATGGCATATAGTTATATGTGGTTCAAAATATTTTAAAGATACTTTGGTTATATAGGATGTTTCTTCCTTAAGGCTGTATTCTATTTTATCAGTAATCTAAGCAATTATTTTCAGTGTTATTGCCTTTCTGTTTCTTCCTTTATCTAAGTAGCTTTTGTAGAAAACTGTTTTTGATATTTTCTTCCATGCTGTGCTTTGGTTTCTCAGAACATTGGACAACCAAAAGGGAACTGGAGTAAAGAAGAGCCCTATGTTATGTGGACAGTATCCGGTTAAAAGTGAGGGGAAGGAGCTGAAGATAGTTGTACAGCCTGAAACCCAGCACCGAGCTCGGTACCTGACAGAGGGCAGCCGAGGCTCAGTAAAAGATAGAACGCAGCAAGGCTTTCCGACGGTGAAGGTACTCATTTTATTTAGTAATGTGTAAAGACTGACCATGAGATGGCTTCCTGGGTAAAAGTGTATTCCCAGTACCCAAAGAAAACTGACTCTATATAGTTGTCCTGACTTCCACACACCTACACCGTGAAACACACATGCCTACATACATGCTCCCCACACACAGCCATCAATTAAATGTAAAAATAATACATACTTATGTGATGAAGTTCCTTCCATTTTATTAATTATTTTAACCTCAGAAAATGCTTCCTGGAATAAAAGGATAGAATTATTAGCTCAGTATAATAGAAAACAAATGTCTAATTAGATAATATTTGAGTTTGTTTAGCTGGTTTTTTTTTTACATTGTTTTTAGTTTTGCATGCATCATGTACATGGAAAACAATGAGTGTAACACAGATACAAACAATACATACATCCTTGTGCTTATATATACACATATTTATGCATATTTTATGAGATACAGGTTTTGGTTTTTTTTTTTTTTTTGCGATATATAAACTCATAACTATAACCCAGGCTAGCCAGGAACTCAATATGTATAGTCTAGGCCAGCCTTGAATTCACGGCAAGCCTCCTGCCTCAGTCTCAGGAGTGCTTGAATTATAGGTGTGAGCCAGCATGCCTGGTTAAATTTTAGTTAGAAAGATGAAAGTATGTTCTGAAAAGAAAAAATTGGTAGCTCATCAATTATCTGTCTCCTTTGTTTGGTAGTGATAGTAGATTCACCTGAAATGTTTTAAGAAGAAATTTTAAAGTGAATTCAAAGAAACATAGTAGAAATTACTAAGAAGTTAGCCAGGCATGGTAGTACATATTTTTTTCTCCCTTCCTCTCTTCCTCTTCCTCCCATCCTCCCTCCCTCTCTCTCTCCTCCCTCCTCCCTCCCTCCCTCCTCCCTCCCTCCCTCCTTTCCTCCCATCCATCCATCCATCATCCATCCATCCATCCATCCATCCATCCATCCATCCATCCATCCATCGTATGAGTGTTCTATCCACATGTACAATTGCATTCCAGAAGAGGGCATCAGATCCTATTATAGATGGCTGTGAGCCACCATGTGGGTGCTGGAAATTGAACTCAGCAGCCTAGCAGCCAGTGCTCTTAATTGTAGGCTTTTTTGTTTTGTTTTTTAAACTCTTTGCCCTTTGGGGACCCACCACCCAGCTCCTAAATAAATACATGGAAACTTGTTCTTATTTATGAATGTCCAGCCTTAGCTTGACTTGTTTCTATCCAGCTTTTCTTAAATTATCCAGTCTACTTTTTATCTCTGGGCTTCTACCTTTCTCTATTCTATATACCTTTCTTTCCTTCTTACTCTGTTGCTGGCTGGGTAGCTGGTCTGGAGTATCCTCCTTCTCTTGTTCCTCCCTCCTCTCTTCTCCTATTTTATGTATTCTCCCTGCCTGGCAACCTCACCTGTCCCTCAACTGCCTAGCTATTTGCCATTCAGCTCTGTATTAGACCAATCAGGTGTTTCAGGCTAGCAAAGTAACACAGGTTCACAGAGTTAAACAAATGCAACATAAAAGAATACATATCTTTGCATCATTAAACAAATACTTCACAACATAAACAAATGTAACACATCTTAAGCTAATATTCCACTACACTTAACTTCTGAGCCATCTCTCCAGACCCTAGTAGCTCATGGTTTTTATTCTAGCATTTAAGAGGCAGAGACAGGCAGATCTCCATGAGTTGGAGGCCAGCATGGGCTCCATAGAGAGCTCTAGGACAGCCATGACTACCTGTCTCAAAACAAAAGAACATGGAAAATAAGGTTTTTAAAGTTAAAGTTATCAGAATTACCTATACCTCTTGAGAACTTTGACTTGAAGTAAAATTTAATACCTTTTTTTTCTCTTTTTTTTTTTTTTTTGAGACAGGGTTTCTCTGTGGCTTTGGAGGCTGCTTATATAAATATTATATGATACTTTAGCTTAGGAATCTAAGTAATTAAAATGTAGTTATTGTAGAACTAATACAGTATTTTTACTTTTAGTTGTGAGTCTTGCCTATATTTATTGAGCTATGTCTCCAGATCCCCCCTCCCCCACCCCCAAAGCCTTATTTTGTTTTGAGACAGTACTGTCTATATAGTCCTTGCTGTCCTGAAACTCAGAGATCCACCTGAAACTCACATAGATTCACCTATCTCTGCTGTGATTAAAGGTGTGTGCTACCATGCACGACTCTTGATAAGAAAATGTTTGGGCTAGGTATGTGGCTCAGGGGTAGAGTACTAGCCTAGCATTTGTGAGTACCTGGGTTCAGTCTTCAACACACACACACACACACACACACACACACACACAAGAAGGAAAAGTTTTACTACTTTTCCTTTATGTTCATATAGTTTTAAATATAGGATTTGATTTGCTTTTTGAGATAGGGTTTCTCTGTGTAAACCTGGCTGTCCTGAAACTCACTCGGTAGACCAGGCTGGCCTTGAACTAACAGAGATCTGCCTGCCTCTGCCTCCAGAGTGCTGACAGTAAAGGTATGTGCCACCACTACCTGGCTAGGATTTGATTTTGAATGTTTAGTTTGTAATGAGGTTATTTGAAATGCTAACTAGTGCTTATGTTATCTGGTTCTAGCTGGAAGGTCATAATGAACCAGTAGTGTTGCAGGTGTTTGTGGGCAATGATTCTGGTCGAGTGAAACCACACGGATTTTATCAAGCCTGTAGGGTAACTGGACGAAATACAACTCCCTGCAAAGAAGTGGACATTGAAGGTACCACTGTTATAGAAGTTGGTCTTGATCCTAGCAACAACATGACACTGGCGTAAGTACTTAATGAAATTTTTTTCTTATTTATTTATTTATTTATTTATTTATTTATTTATTTATTTATTTATTTATTTAGGTTTTTCGAGACAGGGTTTCTCTGTGGCTTTGGAGGCTGTCCTGGAACTAGCTCTTGTAAACCAGGCTGGTCTAGAACTCACAGAGATCCGCCTGCCTCAGCCTCCCGAGTGCTGGGACTAAAGGCGTGCACCACCACTACCAGGCACTTCCTCTTTTATTTTTTTGGCAAGGTTGCAGTATGTTACTATGACTGGGCTGGAACCCTCTACATAGACCAGGCTGGCCTCAAACTCACAGAGATCTGCCACCTGAGTGCTGAGATCAAAGGTGTGTGCCACTATGCCTGAAAAATTTTTATATTTTATTTATTTACTTTGTGGTTTTTGTTTGTTTGAGTTTTGGTTTTATTCTTTTTGGAGACAGAATCTCTTTACATAACCCTGGCTGTCCTGGAACTACTGTGTAGACTAGTCTGGGTCTGTCTCTGCCTTCTAAGTCCTAAGATTAAATGTGTGCACCACCACGCCTGGCTCTTGGCAAATTTCTAAAATAGATTTAAATATATATTTATATATGTGTGTATGCCTTTGTGAATTTATGTGCATTATGTCTGTGCAATTGCCCACAGAGACAAGAAAAGGATATTAGATCTCTTGGAACTAGAGTGACAAGCAGTTGTGAGCCAACATACAGGGCTGCTGGGGACCAAACCCAAGTCCTCTGCAAGAGGAGCAGCAAGTGCTCTTAACCTCTGAGCCATCTCTTTAGCTCCTAAGAAAGTTTTTATTATATATTATATTTTGATGATAATCTGGAAAATTTTTCTAGTTCAAGAGCCTTGGCTAACCTCAAAATCAAGAGGTCCACTCACCTCTGCCTCCTGAGTGCTGGGATTAAAGGTGTGGGTTACCATGCCCAGCTGATTTTGAGGGTCTTATTAAAACATTTTTAAATAGAACAAACTGTTCTTTTAAAAAGGTTCCTACAGGACTATAGATATAGCTCAGCCATTAAAGGCTAGGCTCACAACCAAAAGACAAAGAGCGTTCCTCTAGAATGGTGATGGACTAAATTATACTTTTTTTGCTTTCCTAAAAGCATAGAATAATTCTCTTGTTGGCCATTACTTATGTTCATATTTAAAGAATAATTTTAATTCTTTACTGTTTTTTCCATTTTAAATAGATTAACAAGATTAAAAGCTTTGAATATTTAAAATTTATCCTTTGGTATTTTATGAGTTTGAGGCCTTATGACTGTTACCTATTCAAATAATTAATAATAAAAGAATTGCCTTTTTAAAAAAGAAACTTGTGGTACTCACTTTTAATCCTAGCACCAGGAGGCAAAGGCAGGAGGATCTTTTTGAGTTCCAGGCCAGCCTGGTCTACAGAGCTAGTTCCAGGGCAGCCAGGGCTACACAGAAAAACCCTGTCTCAAAAAACAAAAAACAACAACAACAAGAAAGTTGTACTATTTAGACAATAACAGTGTCACTTGGTACATTTTTTTTTCTATTTTTAGGGTGGACTGCGTAGGAATACTGAAGCTGAGGAATGCTGATGTTGAAGCCAGAATAGGAATTGCTGGTTCCAAGAAAAAGAGCACACGTGCCAGATTGGTTTTTCGAGTTAATATCACAAGGAAAGATGGATCCACTCTGACATTACAAACGCCCTCTTCCCCCATTTTGTGTAGTAAGTAAGAAAATATGGAAATGCTGGATATATGAAGAGTTCCTAAGTTCTATCAATGTATCTGTAAATTTTAATGTTTTATTATTCACCTTAGGAACATGTCATACTTGCAATATTTTAAAACTGTAGTAAAGAACATAGTAGCAAATGCTTATGCTCTTAGCCACTTGGAAAGCTGAGGCAGAAGGCTGTAGAAAATAGCAAGTCACTGTCTATTTGACAAAAAATGAATGAATGAATGAATAAATAAATAAAACTGCAAGCTTTATATGGTGGTACAAACTGTAATCCTAGTAACTAGGAGTAGAAGCAAGAAGACTGCTATGTGTATAGGCCAGCCTGTTCTGAAAGACAAGCTCTGTCTCAGACTGCAAGTTATCCTTTGTTCTGTGGTGAAGTTAATGACAGCCTGAGCTACAGGAAATCCATCTCATAATATAGAAATATTAAAATACATTGGAAAGATACGTAACTTTATAGTTTCCTATTGTCATCATATGCTAATCTTAAAAAGGGCTGGAGAGATGGCTCAGAAATTAAGAGTACTGGTTGCTCTTCTAGAGGACCTAGATTTGATTCCTAGCACCACAGGGTAGCTCACAACTGCCTGTAATTCCTGTCCCAGGGAACTGATGCCCCATTCTATCCCATGGACAGTGCATGCATGAGGTGCACAGACATACATACAGGCAAAGCACATAAAATTAAGTTAAATTTAAAATTTAAGTAGCTGGGCCATGGTGGTGCATGCTTTTAATCCTGGTACTTGGGAGGCAGAGGCAGGTGGATCTCTATGTTCAAGACCAGTCTGGTCTACAAGAGCTAGTTTCAGGCAGGCTCCAAAGCTACATAGAGAAACCCTGTCTCAGAAAATAAATAAATAAATAAATAAATAAATAAATAAATAAATAAATAAAGTAATTTGATGGCTGTCAAGATGGCTCAGCAGGTAAAAGGACTTGTTGCCAAGCCTGATAATATGAATTGTGTCCCTGGAACCTGCATGGCCAAGAGGACTGACTCCAAAAAGTTGTGATACACAATAAATAAATGTTAATGTAATTTTTTAAATATTTTATGTAATTTGAGCTGAAGATCATGTCACTTAAGTGTATTGGTTTTCCAGCAATGTCCCCCTAAATAAGTCATTTAAATAGGATGCCAGAAGACAGTTTCCAAGCCCTAGGATTTCCAAGCATCTTTACCATGAGCTGTTAGAACATTAAAGTAAGCAGAATTTGTAAATAATGGCATGTCACATTTCTTATTACAAGTCGTGATTATACAGTGTTTATGAATGAGAAATGAAACTCTTACCTCTAACTTTAGTATAGAAAGAAAAACAAGTGAAAGTGTGTCTTTAAGTTCATTGATAGTGTTATGCCTTTTACTATTGCTAGAGATAATTATTATAGTTAATTATAATGATACAATTTCTTCTTTAATTACTAAAAATGCATTTATTTTATATTATGTGCACATATGTTTTGCCTGCATGTATGTTTGCATTATGTGCCTGCCTGGTTCCTCAGGAAGTCAGAAGAGGGCATCGGATCCCCTGAAAGTGGAATTACAATTATAAGTCATCATATGGGTGTTGGGAACCAAACCTTGATCTGTGTAAGAACAGCTAGTGCTCTTAACTATTTAGCCATCTCTCCAGCTCTGACACTTTTAATATATTTCTTTCTTGAGGTTTTCATTGTGGATTATGTGGATTATTTTCTTTGGCTTTTGGGGGGGGTGGGATCTTGATAAGTAGCCTACAATTAAAGGTCATTCTTAGCTGGGCAATGGTGGTACATGTCTTTAATCCCAGCACTTGGGAGCCTGAGGCAGGCAAATCTCTGTGAGTTCAAGGCCATCCTGGTCTGCAGAGTGAGTTCCAGGGCAGCCAAGGCTACACAGAGAAACCCTGTTTCAATAAAACAAATCAAAACAAGATCATTCAGATTGTTTGTGTTGGTGTGGACAAGTATGGATACTGGTACATGTGTACAGCTTTTGTTTTCCTTAGTCACTCTCTACCTTATTTTGAGACTGGGCCTCTCACAGACCCTGAAGCGCATAGATTTGTCTAGGGTGGCCAGCCAGTGAGTTCCAGGGATCCTCCTTTCTCTACCCTCCAGTATGGAGTTACAGATATGTGCTAGGAATCCAGACTCAGGTCCACATACTTGCATGGCAGGCTGAGCATCTTTCTAGCTTTACCTCAGTCTCTTAAGTGCTGGGCTTACAGACCTGAGTTGGCATTGCTTTTTTATAACTCATATTTGATTTCAAAACAGAAAAAAAAATGTTGTTCCATTCAGTTGAATTTCCTATTCAGTTATTATAGATATTATGACCTTGTCATTTAAAGCCTGTTTTGTTTGTTTGTTTTACTAGTTTTGTCAAATAATTTTCACAGCTCTTCTTTAACTTAGAAACATTCAACTTTTACATCTGTTTATTTATTGTGTGCATGTGTGCATGTGTGCTTGTGTTTATGTGTATATATGTGTATTATGTGTTTAGGTGTATGTGTGCCATGGTGCACATGTGAGGTCAGAAGACTGTAGGAATGGGTTCTTTGCTTCCACCATGTGGATTCTGGGACTCTCATCAAGTTTTCAGAGCAATCTCACCAATCCAAAAAACTAGTTTTTTAAAAATAGATTCTTAGGGGCTGGTGAGGTAGCTCAGAGGTTAAGAGCACTGACTGCTCTTCCCAAGGTTTTAAGTTCAATTCCCAGCAACCACATGTTGGCTAACAACGTCTGTAATGTGATCTGGTGCCCTCTTCTAGCCTGTAGTCATACATAGAGGAGGACCACTATAAGTAATGCATAAATTAAAAAAAATATTTAATTTAGTGGGAGTGGGTGGTTTTTCCTACACATATATGTGTTTACCATATCATGCCTGTAGCCCACAGAGGCCAGAAGAAGACATCAGATCCCCTGGAACTGGAATAATAATAGATTGCAAATGGCCATGTGGGTGCTGGGAATTGTACCTGCCAACTTGAGTTTGATACTCTGGACCCACATAGTTGTAGCACAAATTCTAATTGGTACTAATAATAAAAACTCAGAGTCAGCTATCAGGGGGTGAAAGATCAGAGAAGCAAATTGGCCAGCCACTAGAGAGTTCTTACCTCTAAGAATGCTCAAACTGAAGGGGCAATCCAGTCCTCCGGTTGCATCCTCATACTGCTTCAGACTGACTACTTCAGACTAACTGCTGTTCAGAGACTGCAATCATCTCTACGAATATTCAGACTGCCCAAACTCCTATCTTTTCCCACCTTATATCCTCTCTCTCCCCAGCCATATCACTCCTGTTTCCACCTCTCTAGTGCTAGGATTAAAGGTGTGTGACTCCCAAATCCTGGGATTAAAGATGAGCCACCACTGCTTGGCCTCTATAGCTAACTACTGTGGATAGCTCTGCACTCTGATCTTCAGGCGAGCTTTATTTATTTGTTAGATCTTAAACAGAATATCACTGCATTTCCCCTTTTTTGTCTAAAATTTAAAAAGGTTGTAACTAAAAGAAAAACTATATATAATAAGTGTAACGATATACAATATATATTTGTCCATTTGCATTTGACAAATTCAGAGAAAATATTCCATATCTATCCTATCTTAATGAGTTCGAAAGGCTGTGCATAATTCACATTCTATTCTAATTTGCATTATCAAAATTATCTTTTAATGTCCCTCAACCTTAGACACTTTACATCTTTTTAGTGATTTTCTTTTCTGAGTCTGGCAAACAAGTAAAACTATAACAATCTAGTCTTCCACTCCCTCAGAGATCTAAGATGAAAGTTAATATTAATTTAGTAAGTAGGAAGTGAAAGCAAGTGACTTCCAAAAAAATGTGAAAAATGACAGAAACAGCTGGCTTCCTGGAGAGTCACCCAAAATTCCTCTGTAACACTGGGGTGACCATCTTTGGCCTACAGGCCTACAATATTTGACAGACTTTACTGCAAAGCAGGATTTTTGAAGGATTGTCCTGCTTTGTCTTGACAGTGTTTGGCAATGTTTGTCCAGTGAGTTACTTTTGCCACAAAGAAAGTTAATTCCACGTGGAATTTCTTCAGTGCCCATCATCTTTCTGAAGTAGATTGGTGTTGCCAGGGGCAGACATGTCTCATTGTCATTAAAAAGAAGAAGAAGAAGAAGAAGAAGAAGAAGAAGAAGAAGAAGAAGAAGAAGAAGAAGAAGAAGAAGAAGAAGAAGAAGAAGAAGAACCTATGTTATTGGAACATTTTAAATGCTATATTCTATAGATCTCTGAAGTGTTTGATGATGACCTATCTAAAATATATTTACCTTAAATACATACCTAATATGACTACAAGTTTGATTGTAATAGGTGACTAATACTCACCTGCATTTCCTTATTATCTTAAACATTTGGTAATAATAACTTTCAAGGACTAGAAATTAGCATTACATTGTTAAATGAGCAGTATAGTATGTACAATACCTTGAACAAGAATAAAAATGCATGTACAATATGTTCTACAAATTTGTATCAATATACAAAATATGTATAAAGTATATAAAAGTCCAATCCAATGTTAAATATTTAAATAAGTAGTTGCTTTTAAAAAGTAGATTCAAGGGCTGGAGCCCTGATTGCTCTTCCAGAGGTCCTGAGTTCAATTCCCAGCAACCACATGGTGGCTCACAACCATCTGTTATGAGATCTGGTGCCCTCTTCTGGAGTGCAGATATAGATGGAAGCAGAATGTTATATACATAATAAATAAATAAAATGTTTTTTTTTAAAAAAAGTAGATTCAATAATCGACCCTTTATCCTATCATATCTATATCCCTCTTTTTTGCCTGAGTCTAATCTCCTTTGTTTAGCTGTTTTTCTGACCATAACCAATAACAACTTGTAACCAGTCACTCTAAATGATGACAGATATCCATAGCCCGTTGAACAACCAAAAATCATCCACAGCACGTCTTGGGAATGTGGGCTCTAGTTCTTTAATTTACTTCCTGCTGGGGTTAACAGCATCTTTAGAGAATCTTGAAAAGAAAAAAATTCGATTAATTGTCAAGTCCTGGAAGAGGTAGCTGTATCATTTTATTTTTTTTTTTCCCAGTCTCTGTGTAATGGGAAAGTTCAAGACTGTCTCTCAAGTCCTGGCTGAAGTAGTCTGTGTGGCTGGATCATCTCACCTAGCCACCTTGAAATTGTTATGAGCAGTTTGTAGTTCAAAGCTGATCTTTAGGTTGTATTTGTCAGCTTAGTTAGTGGTGTTATAGTCCTGGTGGAATCGTCATTGTGGGGCCCCAACCTCCTTTTGGGGATTTTAAAGGTTGCTGTTAGGTGTGCTTATGATTCACTGCAGAAAACTTGATAGAGACTGAAACCTGAAATCATGTACAGGAAAGTAGATGAAACTTTTTTCTAGAATTAGTATTCTATATAACCATTAATATAACAAAAAGTCTAACATACATACATGCATACATGAAAAGAAAAGCTGTTAAAGAGTCAAAATAAAACCAAAGGATTATGAGCTTAGTAGCAATAAAATAGTCCATTAATTTTGATTTCTCTTCTGTCCCATATCACATAGTTGAAGTAAGAACTGATTCCTACCCACCCACTGTGGCATGTGTACATGCATGCATACATACACAGAGAGATACACAGGTAGACACACAGTCTAAAATAAATAAAATGCAATAAAAAAATCTTGATCAACAGAAACAACTCATAAAACTGGATTCATGATATTAGTTGTAGATAAGAATTAAGTGTTGGTGGCTCTTTATGGAATGTTTATGTATGTATGTATGTATATCCACAGCTCAGCCAGCAGGAGTTCCTGAGATCTTAAAGAAAAGCTTGCATAGCTGTTCAGTGAAAGGAGAGGAAGAAGTGTTTTTAATTGGGAAGAACTTTCTGAAAGGAACTAAAGTTATTTTCCAAGAAAATGTTTCTGGTAAGTAGGCATATAAGTGGTAGAGAATGTTCCATCTTTCACTTGTTATAAAAATACAGTTAAAGCTACAGAGTAAAAAAAAAAAAAAAAAGGCAATTTTTTAAAATCACTTTTTTTGTTTCTATCAGATGAAAACTCTTGGAAATCAGAAGCTGAAATAGACATGGAATTGTTCCACCAGGTATAAAAAAAAACTCCTGAAATAGTTTTGTTTATTCTGTGCAATTCATTCATTTTTGTTTGGAAAGCTTCATTAAGTTATTTCAGGTTCTTTCCAGTTCTGATATTTCATTTATTCTGTCACATAATCAGGTAACCCCCACTCTCCATGACCAGCAGTAATGTCCTCTAGAGTACTATTGACAGAAACAAGTTGGATCCTTGTAATACCAAGCTTGTAATACCCTTGAAGATTTGTTAGTTCATTTCATTGCCCCTGAAGGAAAAGTGAACTTTGATCTAAAGTCTGTTCTTTCTGAGGGCACTTCATCCCCTAGTTCTATTTTAATTTAATTTTTTTTTTTTTTTTTTTTTTTTAAGGCAGGGTTTCTCTATAGCTTTGGAGCCTTGTTCTGCAACTTGCTATGTAGACCAGGCTGGCCTTGAAGTCTCAGCGATCCACCTGCCTCTGCTTCCCAAGTGCTGGGATCACAAATAGGTATCACCATGCCTGGTTCTACAGTACCAGGGATTGAATCCAGGGCTTCATACATGCTAGGCAAGCACTCTACCAATTGAAGCTATGTCCATCCTCAACCCAATAATTGAATTTACATTAAAAGTATGTATGCTGTATATGTGTAGGCATACATGGCATATAGTGTGTGTTATGCTAGGACAGATTTATGAACTTGGCTCTGTCCTTCCACCGTATGATTCAGGTATCAAATTCAGGTCATGGGCTTTGTGTGGCAGGTGGAATGCTAGAGGTCTTTAGAGGGTTGTGATTTTGTTGTTATTTTACTATTGTACAGGGACGTGTTGGGGTGTGTGTACATGTGATAGTCATAGGACAACTCTGTGGAGTACCTCCTTCTATTTTTCTATGGTTTCCAGGATCAAACTAGGTCATTAGGCTTTTTCAGTAAGCATTATTACCTGGTAAGCCATCTCTCCAGCCCAGTCTTGGACTTGCTGCAAATGAGTTTATATAAATAAATTAAATCCTAACATGGTAGGTCATTGGTTCTGTAGTTTTGTTCATATTTTTGGGGGGGTTGAGGTTTTCTACACAGGGTTTCTCTGTGGCTTTGGAGGCTGTCATGGACCTAGCTCTTGTAGACCAGGCTGGTCTCGAACTCACTGAGATCCACCTGCCTCTGCCTCCGAAGTGCTGGGTTAAAGGCATGCACCACCACCTGGTGAGTTTTGCTCATTTTTAAATTAATTTTTTCCTCAGAGAGAGAGAGATGAGTTAATTGTCCTTTCTGGGAAACATTTTCTTAGAACAGAATAGGATCTGGCATCCTAGAGAACTGTATTAAATGAAAAACAAAAATGAAATATTAGAGAAAAGAAAAGGTGTGTTGAAATAAGCAGAGCTTTGGAGCTGGTCAGCATGGTGGTGCACACATACCTGTAAAACCCAGCACTTAGAGGTTGAGGGAGGAGGAGTAAGATTTACAGCCATGCTGGCAAGATGTTTCTTTCAAATGACATCTGAGTGCATTTTGTATGTGGTACTATTATCCTGACAGATTGTGGGGCAGAGCACCCTACATCTTTGTGGAGCTTCTACTTTTTGTTGTTCGAGAGAGAGAGAAAAAAAGCAATCAGTAATTAAGTGGTTAGAAAGTACTGTTATGAAAATAAACTACAGTTGGAGAGAACAAGTCTGAGATAAAGCTGAGTTTAGTAATTAAAAGGATAGACAACATTTAAGTTTAAATGGGATCAATTAGCTATAATGAATTAAGCCATCAGGAGAATAGGGATGAAATGAAGTTGGTCAAGCAGGGACCTTACAATGTGTTGTAAAACATTGGGGCTTTACCATGAAAGAAATATTAAGATGAATGACATGTTGCTTATCAACCTTTAAATCATAATTTTTTGCATGCTGTAATGGCCCATACCTGTAATCCCTGAATGTGGGGTCTGAGTGAAGCAGGAAGATCTGGAGATTGAGGCAGGTTTGAGCTCCATATCAATACCTGGCTCTAAAAACCTAGTGCATTTTTTCTAATCAAACTTTTAAAAACTATACAGATAACAGCTAATGTACTTTTTTTTTTTCCTTTTAAACATTGGCTTCCTTTCTGATTCTTACACTTTTCTTCAATTAGAACCATCTTATTGTGAAGGTTCCCCCATACCATGACCAACATATAACTTTGCCTGTATCAGTGGGAATATATGTTGTGACCAATGCTGGAAGATCTCATGATGTTCAGCCATTTACTTACACTCCAGACCCAGGTATGTCAAAGTGCAAAATTCTGAACTAAAATGAGTAATTAATTTCTAGTCCTTTGAAAAAGTTGAGAGTCCAGACAAGAAAAAAAACTATAAATATGAATTTCTACTAATTTGATTTGTAGATTGGTAGTATTTTTTTAAAAAAAGATCCCAGTAGTATGAAATGCTACTGTTATTCTTAGAATCATTTCCATCTATTCTCTATATAAAAGAGCTGATAGTGCTTGAGCTCAGGTGCTCCAGAGTTAGCCACAGTTTACTTCCTAGTGGAGATCACTATTCACAGAGTGACTTTTAAATGCAGAAGGTGAAACTCACAACTGGAAATGGCTAATACTTTAATTTGACTGGTTTGTGGGACCTCCCCCTCCTGCCCTTTGATCACATTGGGTTTGATTCCATGTCCTTAGTATGCTAACCACATGCTTGACCACTGAACTTTAATACCTCTGGCCTTAGTGTGCATTCTGAGAAGGTGAAAAGAAGAAACTTGGAATAAGTAATAACACAAAAACTATCAGACTGATGATAAATATTTTTGTGGTTTATTTGTTTGCTTGATTTAGTTTGGGATTTGAGACAAGGTTCCTCTGTCTAACAGCCCTAGCTGTCCTAGAACTCTCCATGTAGCACAGGCTGGCTGAGTCTGCCTTCTGAATGCTGGGATTAAAGATGTGTTCCATTACTCTCCAACAAGAATGTTTTAAGTATAATTTTAAGCACTTCATGGTTTACAAATCAAGGTGGCATTTACCTTTAATCCCAGCAGGCACATCTCTGAGTTCCAGGATAGCCAGAACTGTTACACAGAGAAACCAAGTAGGAGGGATAGAGATCAAAAAGAAAGAAGAAATCAGAACACAAAATCAACTGAAATGTATAAATTTGACAAGATATTTAGCCAAAACATTACTTATGAGTTATTTACCTATTTTGTTTAAGTACTTGAAGACTTAAAAAAAAAAGCCTCTGATAGAAATAGCAAGAGTGGGGCTGGAGAGATGGCTGTCTGGTTAAGAGCATTGGCTGCTCTTTTAGAGGTCCTCAGTTTAATTCCAGCAACCACATGGTGGCTCACAACCATATATATGTAATGAAATCTGGCACCCTTTTCTGGCCTGCAGGCATGCATGCAGACAGAACACTATGCATAATATATCTTAAAAAAAAGAAATGAGAAGAGCATTTTGGAAATGAAAATTATTGGTTGGTTGCATTGTGTGGGGGTTTGGCTTCTGCTATAGTTATTATTGTTTTAATGAGGACTATTTCAGAATGTAGTTCTGCACTTGCAGTTTATTGATAATGTTATTCCCACATACTTCAGGACCCAGTGAGATAGAAGGTGAGGAAAAGTGATAGAAAAAGAAAGCTCCTGCACCAAAACAAACAAACAAAAAAACAAATGAGGTCAGAACTGAGGAGGTAATTCAGTCAGTAAAGTGCTTGCCTTGCAAGCACAGGGACTTGATTCCTAGAACCCACATAAAAGGCCACATTCTTGTGATCACAGCTCTGGGGAGACAGAGACAACTAGATCATTGGAGCTTGCTGGCCTGGGTGTTGGGTCTCCTGGAACTGGAGTTATAGTCAGTTGGGAGCTGCCATGTGGATTCTGGGAACTGAATTTGAGTTCCCTATGATAGTAGCAAGTGCTTTTAATCAGTGAGCCATCTCTCCAGCCCCCAGTTTTGCCTTTGTATTCAATTAGAGATAAATGTCTTGATATTGTCATGAGAAATAATGCATTAAAAGTAAACCAATTCAAATTTCATTTGGGGTATGTTTATAAATATAAAATAAATAATTTGAGGGCCTTGACACGTGCACCCCTATGCTAATAATAATTTTTTAAAAAATGCTTCAACAGCCAGGCGTTGGTGGCTCATGCCTTTAATCCCAGCACTGGGGAGGCAGAGGCAGGCAGATCTCTGAGTTTGAGGCCAGCCTGGTCTACAGAGTGAGTTCCAGGACAACCTCCAAAGCAATACAGAGAAACCCTGTCTCGAAAAACTGCTTCAAGCACGGAAAGCCAGGCTAGGTAATTCCAGTTTGTAATCTCAGCACTCAGGAGCCTGATGCATTAAGATTGGGCTACATAGGAAGACTGCACTTCAAAACAAAACAAACAAGCCTTAACAAATAGAAATTAGAATGTTTTTTAGATAAAAGAAACAGGCTGCGTTCAGCAAGTTTGCTTAGTGTGTAAAGGCCTAGTAGCCCGAGTTCAGTCTCTGAGACCCATGTTGTAGAAGCCACAAGTTGACCTCCACATATGTGCTGTTGTATATGTGTATGCAGACACATAAACAATAAATTAACTTTTAAAGTTTTTGGGTTTTCACGGCAGGGTTTTTCTTTGTAGCTCTGGCTGTTCTGGACGTTACAGAGATCCACCTGTTTCTGCCTCCCTAAGTGCTGGGATTAAAGGAATGTACCACCATCGCCTTGCTTTAAAACATTTTTAATTGGTTCCAGAGTTCAATGCAAATATGAAAACCTGAGTTTGATTTCCTGAACACATTTTCCAAAACCCAACTGTTATGGTATGAGTTTGTAAGTACCAGAGCTAATGAGGTAGAGATAGGAGAATCCGAGAGTTGCTGGCCAGCCAAACTAGCCTAACTAGCAAGCTCCAGGTCAATGAGAGATTCTGTCTTAATAGACAAAATAGGTGGTTCCTAATGACAGATACCTGAGGTTTACCTCTGGCCTCTTTCATAAATGGGCACACATATGCACATGTATCTACACATACTTGAACACACACATACATATAGGAAAGGGAATTAAAACAAATATATGGGCTGGGAAGATATCTCAGTCTACACGAGCATAAGGACCTGAGTTCCGTGCCCAGGGCCCACTCAAAAAGCTGACTACAGTGGTGCATGACTGGAGAGATGGATCAGTAGTTGTCTTAGGGTTTCTATTGCTGCAGCAAAACACCATGACCAAAATGGAAGTTAGTGAGGAAAGGGTTTATTTATTTGACTTACTCTTAATGTATCACTATTTGTTATCAAAGGAAGTTGGGACAGGATCTCAAACATGGCAGAAATCTGGAGGCAGAAGCTGATGTAGAGGCCATGGAGGGGTACTACTCATTCTCCTGCTTTCTGTTTTGTTTTGTTTTGTTTTTCCTTTTTTTTTTTTTTTTTTTTTTGAGACAGGGTTTCTCTGTGTAGCTTTTGAGACTATCCTAGAACTTGTTCTGTAGACCAGGCTGGCCTCAAACTCACTGAGATCTACCTGTTTCTGCCTCCTGAGTGTTGGGATTAAAGGCTGTTTGGCCCCTCAGCCTGCTTTCTTAGAGAACCCAGGACCACCAGCCCAGGGATGGAACCACCCACAATAGTCTGGGCCCTCTCCTCTCAATCACAAATTAATAAAATGCCCTACAGCCAGGTTCTATAGAGGCCTCTTCTCAATTGAGGTTCCCTTCTTTCAGATAACTCTAGGTTATGTGTTAAGTTGACATAAGACTAGCCAGCACAGTGATTAAGAGCACTTGTTTTTGCAGAGAACCCAGGTTCAGTTCCCAGCATTCACATGCACTAGGGAGGTGGAATCAGGAAGATCTGTGACTTGGTAGCCAGCCAGTCTAGCTAACTGAGAGTGGTTCTTAACCTTCCTAATGCTTTGACCCTTTAATAGAATTCCTCATGTGGTGACACATACCCTCCACCTGTAAAATTATTTCTTTGCTACTTAATAATTGTAATTTGGCCACTGGTATGAATCATAAATATCTAGTATTCAGGCTGTCTGATAAGTGACCTCTATGGGGTTGTGACCCACAGGTTGAGAACCACTGGGAAAGGAACCCTTGTCTCAAAAAAAATAAGGTGGAGGGGAATCCTTGAAACATAAAAATAGCAACAGTAATAAAATGAAGCCCAACCTACTTATTTGTAGTTCAACATTGTCATTTAGAATGATCTTTGTTCTTCAGCTCATTAAATCAAAAGCTGTTATGGAAGATTTAATAGATAGCCTTGCAGTTCTCTGTTAATGCTAGTAAAGTTTCTTTTTCAAAGTTTTACTGAAAGAATAATCATATTATAGATCCTATATGTTCATCATCCATATTTTAAGTTACTTTACATATTGGCAAATGTTTTTGAGTCAGTACTTTTTAAATTTATAGAGATAAATGATAATATTTTTTTTTCTTCCTAGTGCTCTAATAGAGCTGTTAAGTTTTAAATGTCTGATATTTGGTGTCAGTCTTCATTCCTCTCATGTTACCAGTATGTACAGTGTTAAAAGGATTCTTTTGGGCAGAGGGAGGGGTTTGAGACAGGGTTTCTCTGTGTAACAGCCCTGGCTATCCTGGAACATGTTTCGTAGACCAGGCTGTCCTCGAACTCACAGAGATCCACCCCCCTCTGCCTTCTGAGTGCTAGGATTAAAGGCATGTGCCACCACCTCCTGGAGTTAATAGGATTCTTAAATATTTCTGTTTTGGTAAGTGATCATATGTTCTATCTACTTGAAGATGAGTATATTTTAGAAGTTAAGTCTGCTGGTTATAAAAAAATTGCTTCAACCTTGGATTTATAGTAAATAAGTCAATGATGTGCTAAGAAAACATTCCAGTTAAAGAGTATTTATTAAAATCTGTTTTACCAGGATCAATAAATTGAAATAAATGTATGATTTTTATTTTTAATAGCAGCAGCTGGTGCTTTGAATGTAAATGTGAAAAAGGAGGTATCTAGTCCAGCAAGACCTTGCTCTTTTGAAGAAGCCATGAAAGGTACCAAGTTGATATTTCTCAGATACTAATAATGGTCATCCTGTGTGTTCACTAGTAAACTTTAGTGCTTTCTTTCTCTGATACATTGTGATTCTTAGCAAGGTGTTTTGCAAATTATAAAATAAATATTTGTTTAACTTTCCTGATGCAGAGACTTATTTTTCAACTTATTTTCTTTGATTTAGCATATTGGTTTACTTTAAAAACAAAAACCAAAAACATAATAGACCAAACATGATTGATAGTGCATACTTGTAATCCTAACACTTGGGAGACAAGGGAATCAAGACTACCATAGGCTACATAGTAAGACCTTATATCAAAATAATAATGAATATGTTAGAGGAGTTTGCTTTTATTTATTTATTTTTTAATTCTTCAGTTTAAAAAACCCTTAAGTGAGGACTAGAGAGATGGCCAGCAGTTCAGAGCACTGGCTGCTCTTCCAGAGGACCCAGGTTCAAATCCCAGCACCCACATGGTAGCTCACAACTGTCTAACCCCTGTTGCAAGGCATTGGACTCCCTCAACAGACATACATGTAGGTAAAACACCAATGTACATAAACATAAAAAATCCAAAAAAAAAAAAAAAACCCAAACCCTTAAGGGCCTTCAAGGTGGCTCAGTGGATAAAGGCACTTTCCAGTAGGCCGATGAACTGAGTTAAATCCCCAAAACACACATGGTGGAAGAAGAGAAACAACCCTTACATGTTGTACTCTGACCTTCACACATATTATGGCTGGGGTATCAACTCATACACACAGATAAATACATAAATAGAAGAAAAAAAAAAGCCCAAACTCCTTAAAAGTAATATGTATAAGGGATTAGAGAGATGGCTTGGTGGTTAAGAGCATTGGCTGCTCTTCCAGAAGACCCAGGTTCAATTCCCAGCACCCACATGGCAGCTCACAGCTATCTGTAACTCCAGTTCCATAAGATTCACCACCCTCACACAGACATACATACTGTCAGAAACCAATGCACACAATATAAAATAATAATTATAAATAAATTTTTTAAAGTAATGTATATAAATCACACAAAAAAGTAAAGCAGAAGCCTGCTGGTGTGGCGCACGCCTTTGATCCCAGCACTCAGGAGGCAGAGACAGCCAGATCTCTGTGAGTTCAAGGTCCACCTGATCTACAGAACGAGTTCTAGGACAGCCATGACTACCTAGAGAAACCCCATCTTAACCCCACTCCCAAAATGTAATGCAGATATTATGAAGCTTTCTTCTTAAAAAGATAGTACTTGTTATTGAAATATGAACTGTAGGTATATGAAAAGTTGCTTTGGGATCTAACCATTCTTCCTTCTGATATGTTTATTTACTTCCCTACCAATTTAAGATTTTTGTTTTTCAAGACTGTAACAGCTCTGGCTGTCCTGGAACTAGCTTTTTAGACCAGGCTGGGCCTCAGGCTCAAAGATCTGGCCTGTCTCTGCCTCCTCAGTGCTGAGATTGAAGGTGTGTGCAGTCACAGCTCTGCCCTACTAACTGAAAACAAACAACAACAGAAACAGGTATGATGGCACATGCCTACAGAGCCAGTGCTGCAGTATCTGAGATAGGAATTTCATGATCTCAAGGCCTGTCTAACCTACATAGTAGAACTGTGTCAAAAAATCCAAGTACAAAGGGAACCATGAATATGAAGTGATTTAAGTCTGTTACAATGTGGTAAGGCAGATTACTACTCTATAATTTATAGTACGTTGTGATGATGCTTTTATGCCTTTTCCTGTGAAGGTACAGATTACATAATTACACAGACAGTTCTGTAATTCTTTTTTTTCTTTCAGTTTTCTGCCCTTAATTTCATGTGGATTAAATTATATAAAGGGCCATAATGAACTGGATAAATTTTATCAATTACAGTGAAACTTTTCAAAGTAAAACTGAGCATTCACATGCAGAATAGTTCCTTACAGCTTGCTATTGTAATTGTGACCATGAACATTTCCCAGAGTAGATTAGTGAAAAATTATGAAGTTGCAAATAGACTGGGAAGCTTATCAGACTCAACAGGCCTGGTCTTGTAACTAGAGTTTATTTATCATTTACTTGAAGTCTATGCTGAACTTTTCACAGGAAAGGAAGCGAGAACTCAGAAATTGAGTGATTTGTATAAGATCACTTAGCTTGAATTGAAAATTTGTTTCAGCTTCATTCTATAGATCTGTATGAACCATTGAAATAAATTGGTGTTCAGTCAGGCGGTGGTGTCATGTGCCCTTAATCCAAGCCCAGCACCCAGAGGCAGGTGGGTCTCTTGAGTATGAGGCCAGCCTGGTCTACTTAGTGAGTTCTGGGATAGCCAGGGCTATAAAAGAAACCCTGTCTTGAAAAAAAACGAAAGGGAAAAATTAGTTAATAAATTAATCCACATTTGTTAGATACATACTCTTAATTGCTAAAGAACATCAGCTATGTTTGCAATCTGTCTTGTTTGTTTTGAGGCAGGATCTCACTCTGATAACCAGGCTGGCCTGGAACTACTGGCAATCACCTGTCTCAGCCTCTAGCACATTGGGATTAGAGGTGTGAGCCATGGTGCCTGACTATAGTCCATCTCTTAATTCCTTGTTCATAGAGAATCAGGTCACAACCCAGTCCTGCATGAAATTGTATATAAAAGGAAATCTATTGAATGGCTTTTATTTTGTTTTTGTTTTTAGTGCTAAAAAATTTAGTCCTTTGCAAAAACAAAACAAAATGGCCAGGTAGTGGTGCGGCATGAACATCTTTATTGGGGGGGGGGGTGCAGAGGCAGTCGGATCTCTGTGAGTTTGAGGCCAGCCTGGTCTACAAAGCCAATTCCAGGACAGTTAGGACTGTTACACAGAGAAACCCTGTTACACAGAAAACAACAGCAACAACAATAAACCCTGAATATGAAACACTCTTTTTTACAATTCAGACCTTATATGATAAATACCTTATCAATTAAAAGTAGGGTAAGATAGGGGGTTGGAGAGATGGTTCAGTGGTCAAGAGCACTGTCTGCTTTTCCAGAGGACCCAGGTCAATTCCCAGCACCCACATGGCAAATCCCAACTTTCTGTAATTCCAGTTCCAGGGGACCTGACACCCATGGCATAACACCAATGCACATAAAATAAAAATAAATACGTTTTTAAAGGTAGGGTAAAATAATTTTGTGAAGATGTAAACTAAATTGAGTTCTAAGCTGTCTTATAGATTTGAACTTTAAATTTGTCATTGTATACAAAATAATTAGCAATTCCTGTGATATATTAAAAGAAAGTAATAGCTTCAGAACTAGGAATCTGCTTATATTTTATGATTCCTTGAAATCAAAGCTTTGGTACTATACCAGAATGCTTTATGAAAATTTAATTAGCAATACCTTAATAATGAAGACTATATGGCATGGGTGACACTTCAATTTCTGTTGCAGCAGTAATTCTTTAAGGATCATCCTTAAAAATAGCCATGGTTTGCAATAACATGTAAATCTTTCTTCTTTTTCTTTTCTTTCTTTCTTTTTTTTTTTTGAGACAGGGTTTCTCTGTGGCTTTGGAGCCTGTTCTGGAACTAGCTTTTATAGACTAGGCTGGCCTCGAACTTACAGAGAACCACCTGTCTCTGCCTCCCAGTGCTGGGATTAAAGGTGTGCGCCACTACTTCCCAGCTTAACATTTAGATCTTGGTACTCAAAAAATAATACTGAGACTACATATTGAAAGCTCGCTCTAAAGTAGGCTCCTCCACTCCCACCCCCACCCCTGTGTATGTGCGTTTGTGGAGGGGGGGCTGTTCCTGGAGGCCAGAAGAAGGTGTCCATCTTTTAGGACTGGAGCTATAGCAACGTGGGTGCCAAGTATCAAATCCATATCCTCTGAAAGAGCAGTCAGTGCTCTTAACCACTAAGCCTCTCTCTTAGCTCCTCCTGAGAATATTTATAGATGGTTTTTCAATACCTTCACTGGTGCCAGGTAGATTTGAATATAAACAGACTGCTCAATGGGTCATGTCTAGGACCTAGGGATAAAGTACTAATTAATAAATTTTCCATCTCTACCTTGGATCTTTCTGTCATCTTTTATTACCCTGCTTTGTAGTGTGAGGTTAATTTAATGAGTTTGAACAAGAGTTGAGAGCATATAATTTTCTCTAACTGGCTGTGATTAAGTAACAATATTAAGATTTGAAAAAATTGTGAGGTATGAGGTTAATTAATAACAATCTCATTTTGTAGGTAAAAGGCTGGAGATCTAGCCTCAGTGGTAGAGTGCTGGCCTAGTTTTGATTTCTCCCCTCTCCTCAAAATAAACTTTACCAGGAATGGTGGCTCATATGCCTTTGATCCCAGCACTTAGGAGGCAGAGGCAGGCAGGTTTCTATGAGTTGGAGGCCAGTCTGGTGTATATAGTGAGTTCTCACACAGCCAGAGATTTGTAGAGAGAGCTTGTCTCAAATAAACAATACCATTTATATAGGCAAGTAAATCAAGGCTTAGAGAGATTAAGTGAAAATTACTCGACGTCACACAGTAAATGCCAGAAGTTGAAACTTAAACAAAACATCCCTTGTGTTTTGGCTTGATTTGAATTTTGAGACAGAATCTCACATTATAGCTCAGTTGTGGCCTGGAACTGATAACAGTCCCCCTGCCTCAGCTTCCTACATGTAATTACAGGTCTGAGCCTCTATTCAACCACCTCAAATTTTTGAGATAGGGTCTTGCTCTGTAGCCCAATACTAACCTCAAACTTGTGATATTTCTGCCCCAACCTCCCAGGAGCTTAGATTACTTCCATCTTTCTTATAAATCTTAACTCATACTTAAGATTATTTCTTTTTATTTATATGTATGAGTGTTTTGCCTGAATGAATATGTACACCTCTTGCATGCCTGGCACCCATGGAGGCCAGATGAAGGCATAAGACTTCCTGGAATTGGTTAACTCATACTTTAAATAAAATTTATATTTGGTGGGACTCCTGCTTGTTGACAATATACTTTTAGGAAATTTTTTTTCTTAATTTCCTAAAGTTTCATATAAATGACAATAGCAGTGTTCTTCGCAAGCTTAAGTCAGTATTGGAATAATGAAATCTGTCTTTTTTATATACTGTCTAACTTTTCTGAATTGTTTTAAAAGGAACCCTACTAGTTAATTATTGAGTTTTTTTCATTCCTCACTGAAAGACAATTTTCAGAAAGTGGAGACATTTTTTATTCTAATCAACACTAATCCTCATAACATAGAATAGTGCCAAAATATTATAGAACTCAGTATGTACATATTGAAAATGGAGAAAGGAAAAATACTAGAAATATCTCAAGTCTTTTAATTGAAAAAATTGTTAATTGTGTATATTACTGGGAATTGAATCTAGGCTCAGGCTAGGCAAGTGCTTTACTACTGGTATGTCTCCCCAACCCCATTTAATGTTTTTTTAGGTCCATTAAAGCATAATTAAGGGTTCTAGGGCAAAAACAGTATAAGCTAAGTTTTCCCTGCTTCTCTCCTAACTACTACTAAATAGCTTATAAATAAGTCACCTATCATAAAAGTATTTTGAAAAAGAAAGAAGTCATTTGAGTGACCAGGGACTCTTAGATGACTTAGTGCTCAACACGCACACTAAGAAAGTTTAGGAGCCAATTTGTATCCCCACCACCCCTGCTACACCAACAGCAGAACCTGAAAGGCCAGTACACCTAGTACCCACACCTGTCAGCAACAGTCAGCCTGCCTCCAGAAATGGCAGTAGTGGATTTTAATGCATCCCCTGTGCCATCTTCTCCATGGTGATGATATTTGCAAGATCAGTATTTCCTAACTTTCAGGAAAGCTCCTAGCACTCCACCCAAGTAGAACATCTAAGCTAGGAATTTTCCAACCCTCTACTTAGTGACAAAAGTTAGTTGTCATCTGAGTGGAGCTGGTTGTGGTGGCCCATGCTTTTAATCCAGCACTTGGGAGGCAGAGGCAGGTGGATCTTTGTGAATTCTAGGCTGGCCTGGTCTACATAGTAAATTCTACGATAGCCAGGGCTATGTAGAGAGACCCTGTCTCAAAAAGCAAAAAATGTCAGACTGGTGTCAGAAAGTCAACCAGACATAGGGTTCCAGACCCAGTTTGTCACATGTACCCAGAGGCAACGCACATAGATAATTCTATACCTTAGCAATATCAGCAGTGAGATTAGAAAGCCTGCTGTCACTGTATTTTAAAAACAACAGCAAAAGCCCACAAAAAACATACAGGAGAAATGTTCTCCTTTCTTGTCCAAAGACACCAATAGCCTGGGGAAGCACCTTTTACTAGGTAGACAACATCACACATAGAGTAGGAATAGCCTAACCAGATAGCCCAAAATAGAACTAAGTTCTCACTGAAACTACAATGTACTTAGGTAAACCAGAACCTGAATTAGCAAGTTAAACCTGTTCAAATCAGTTTAAGTGGAATCAAATCTAACAAAATCCAAGGTGGTCTTAAGTGTTGGAACTATCTAGCAAAAAGTTAGATCATGAAATTAATGCAACAAGTAATTCTGAATTCTCTTAATGAAAGTCAAAACTAAAAATAGAAAAAGCTAGCAAAGAAAGTGGAGTTTTTGTTTTTTAAAAGAACCAAGTGGAAATTATAGAACTGAAAACTGCACTGATTTTTGTTGTTGTTGCTAGTTATATTTCATTGAAACTCGGGGAAATTATGTCTTCCACTTATAGTGAAATCAAGTAAGAAATCAGTAATAAAGTGGGACAGGAGGATCTCTGTGAGTTTGAGGCCAGTCTGATCTACATATTAAATTCCAGAACTACATAGGCCTCTCTGTAAACAAACAAACAATAAATAAATATGAAAGAAAGTAATCGGTAATAAAAAGAATAGAAAAATCTTCACAATAAGAGAAAGTTTTTAGCTGAGAAGGTGGCTCACTTGGTAAAGTGCTTGCCTAACACATGAGGCCCTGGTTTGGCTCTCCAGCACCGTGTAAACCAGGTGTGGTATACATCTGTAATCCCAGTGCTTGAAAAGCAAATTCAGGAGTATCAGAAGTTCTAATCTTTGGCTTTGAGATTAAGCCACCCTGGGAAACATGAGATTGCCTTTTTTTTTTCTTTTTCTTTTTTTTTTTTTTTTTTTTTTTTTTTTTTTTTTTTTTTTTTTTTTTTTTGAGTGTAGGGGGCTAGAGAGATGACTCAGCAGTTAAGAGCACTTGCTGCTCTTGCAAAGGACCCAGGTTCCATTCCCAGTACCCACACGGTTCACAATCATCTGTAACTCCAGTTCCAGGGATCCAGTGTCCTCTTCTGACCTTCAGGGATGCATGGTACACAAACAAATAGGCACAACACTCATACACATAATGTAAAAATAAATATTTTTAAGAGAGTGGGGCTATCAAAGGGAAATTGAAAAATAAACTGAATAAAAATGAAAATAATGACATTTGAAAGTTTGTGAGATGCTAGGCATAGTGGCATATGACCTGTAATGCTCGCGCCCTAGAGGCTGAGAAGATGAAATGTTTGAGACAACCATGAGATGCATATTAGTAAAACCCATCTTGATAGTCTGTATTTCTGCTGGGCTGGCAGTGGCATTTGCCTTTAATACCAACATTCTTGGGAGGTAGAGGCAGCAGGATCTCTGTGAGTTCAAGGCCAGCCTGGTCTACAGAGCGAGTTCTGGGACAGCCAGGGCTACACAGAGAACCCTGTCTTGAAAAAAATCCAGAGTCTCAAACCCATTAGCAATAAACAGTAGGCTCTATAAAGTACCAATGGGGCAAACTCAAGTAAAAAGAAAAAGAATCAAAGACATGTAGGGGATGGGGAGAATAGAGTAGAAAGGGAGTAATTGCCTCTCTTAGCTATAAATCGATAGCTATTGGAAGTAGATGTTGATAGAGGTAAAAATGGTTGAGAAATGCATTTAATGTACCACCTTGAGTTATTCAAGTTTCTAAAACATCGATTCAGAGAATAAACAATTATAAATTACTTGGTATTTTCTTAAATGTTTGCTAAGAGATACTTCAGTAATCTTAGCCTTTAAAAAGTTGGAATTCGGGGCTGGACAGATGGCTCATCGGTTAAGAGCACTGACTGTTCTTCCAGAGGTCTTTAGTCCAATTCCCAGCAACCACATGGTGACTCACAACCACCTTGAATGAGATCTGGTGCCCCCTGCTGGCATGCAGGCAGAAGACTGTATATGTAATAAATAAATAAATAAAATCTTAAAAAAAAAAAAAAGTTGGAATGCTTGGAGATACAGGTCTGTATGGTAAACTAAGCTAAACCTAGTATATAACTCGGTACACTTAGATGTGGTTTGTGGGATACAGCTTGGAAGTTGAACCAATTCACCTTATTATTTAGTCTACAGTTGGGTATTTCTTTAGTGGTAAAGCAAGCCCTTCTAGATTTCATGTGTCCTTAAGTTTGTTTGATTACCTTGCATGATACTACATAAATAAGCCTGTCTTCTCAGCCCATACCAAATCTTCAAGCCAGGGAGGTTTGGGGATGTAGCAGAGTGGGCAGAGTGCCTGCCTAGGATGCATTAAGCCCTGGGCTCAATAATTGTCTTTGTACATATCAGGCATGGTGACCCACACATACACTGCCAAGTGAAGGCAGGATCAAAAGTTTGAGGTTATTCTAGGCTACATACCTAGTTTGAGGTCAGCCTGGAGTACATGAGTCTTGCAAAAATGGAGTAGGAATAAATGTATCATGCATTATAACATCAAAAGATAGACATTTAAGCCAGGTATGGTGGTACAGCATACCCATACTTTGATCTCTTTTGGGCTGAGGCAGGAAGATGACAAGTTTTAGACCAGTCTAGACTGTCCAAGAGAGTATTTCAAAACAACAACAACAAAAAAATGGCTTATAGTAAACAGATTGTTTTCATGAATTTTATGATTTACAACTTTTTTTTATGTGTGTAGCAATGAAAACGTCTGGATGTAACTTAGATAAGGTAAACATTCTTCCTAACGCCCTGATCACTCCACTCATATCAAGCAGTATGATTAAGACTGAAGATGTTACTCCAATGGAAGTAACAGCAGAGAAAAGACCTTCCCCTATTTTTCAGGTGAGTTATATTAACTATTGCCCATATCTTTAGCTCACATATGAAAAACTGTTGTATTCACCTTTCTTGTTTCTTTGACTTTGTTTTCCAATGGATAGGCTTAATTAATTTCCTTTTTAGAGCAAATGCTTTATATATCATTAAAATTGTTTGCAAAGTAACTTCTAGTACACATTTTGACAAGAGGAAGAATTAATTCCTGTGAGATAAGCCTTTTTATAAAGGTATTACAAGTTGGTCTTTGGGCTAAGGCGCCAAGGATGTGAGTTCAAGACCAACCTGGCTACACAGAAAGAACCTGTCGCCCAAATTGATTGATTTAATTAAAGCACTAATTTTAGCATTTTCAGAGGTAGAAACATTTTTATTATGGTTTCTTCTCTATTGTCTTTTTAATTCCCCCTTTCACTTGTATTTCCCCATTGCAATGATACTGATGATCCAAAATATGGAAGTGTTATTTGTATTTGGTTATACATAAACCATAGGATTAATAGGATTAATGTTTTCTTAATATTCTTAATGTGGCTAAACACACCAATAACTAATCACAATACTGAATGCCAGACATTAATTATGTCATAGAGATTCAGTCTTAGACCAACTTCTAGTTGATAGTGTAGAAAATTCTGTGTGCATTCTTAGAAATAATTTTTGGAGTAATAAATGTGATTATTTAATGTTTATATGTACATATTATTTGTGACTTTTTTTTAGACTACAAAGACAGTTGGATCAACTCAGCAAGCATTAGAAACTATTTCTAACATAGCAGGAAACTCATCTTTTTCGTCCCCATCATCTTCCCATTTGCCTTCTGAAAATGAGAATCAGCAGCAGCTTCAGCCCAAGGCATACAACCCAGAGACCCTGACAACTATCCAAACACAGGACATCTCACAGCCTGGCACTTTTCCAGCAGTTTCTGCTTCTAGTCAGCTGCCCGGCAGTGATGCACTTCTGCAGCAGGCTACACAGTTTAAGACAAGAGAATCTCAGTCCAGGGACACATTACAGTCAGATGGCACAGTGGTTAATTTGTCACAGTTGACTGAGGCATCACAACAGCAACAGCAGTCCCCGCTACAAGAACAAGCACAGACGTTACAGCAGCAGATCTCATCAAATATTTTTCCATCGCCAAATAGCGTGAGCCAGCTCCAGAGTACTATTCAGCATCTGCAAGCAGGAAGTTTTACAGGTGGCACTGCTGGTAGCAGCAGTGGAAGTGTTGACTTGGTCCAGCAGGTTTTAGAGGCACAACAACAGTTATCTTCTGTTCTGTTTTCTGCTCCAGATGGTAATGAGAATGTTCAAGAACAGCTTAATGCAGACATTTTCCAAGTCAGTCAAATTCAAAATAGTGTAAGCCCTGGTATGTTTTCCTCCTCTGAGCCTGCAGTTCACACCAGACCAGATAACTTACTACCTGGGAGGACTGACAGTGTCCATCAACAGACTGAAAACACACTGTCTAATCAGCAGCAACAGCAGCAGCAGCAGCAACAACAGCAGCAACAGCAAGTGATGGAGTCATCAGCTGCCATGGTGATGGAGATGCAGCAGAGCATGTGCCAAGCAGCTGCCCAGATTCAGTCAGAACTATTTCCTTCAGCTGCTTCAGCAAATGGAAGCCTTCAGCAGTCTCCAGTTTACCAGCAGCCTTCTCACATGATGAGTGCACTGCCTACCAACGAGGACATGCAAATGCAATGTGAGTTGTTCTCTTCTTCCCCCACAGTTTCTGGAAATGAAACTTCTACAACCACCACGCCACAGGTTACAACCCCTGGCTCCACTATGTTTCAAGCACCAAGTTCTGGAGATGGTGAAGAAACTGGAGCACAGGCAAAACAAATGCAGAATAGTGTCTTTCAGACAATGGTTCAAATGCAGCACAGTGGGGACAGCCAACCTCAAGTAAACCTCTTTTCATCTACAAAAAATATAATGAGTGTTCAGAATAGTGGTTCCCAGCAACAAGGGAATAGCTTGTTCCAGCAAGGAAACGACATGATGTCACTTCAGTCTGGGAACTTTTTGCAGCAGTCTTCTCATTCACAGGCTCAACTCTTTCATCCTCAAAATCCTATTGCTGATGCTCAGAACCTTTCCCAGGAAACTCAAGGTTCAATTTTTCACAGTCCAAATCCTATTGTCCACAGTCAGACTTCCACAGCATCCTCTGAACAGTTGCAGTCTTCAATGTTTCACTCTCAGAATACCATCACTGTATTACAAGGCTCTTCAGTTCCACAAGACCAGCAGTCACCCAACATATTTCTTTCCCAAAGTTCTATGAATAATCTTCAAACTAACACAGTAGCCCAAGAAGAACAGATTTCATTTTTTGCAGCACAGAACTCAATTTCTCCACTTCAGTCAACATCAAACACTGAGCAGCAAGCTGCTTTTCAACAGCAGCCTCCAATCTCACACATCCCAACCCCTATTCTTTCCCAGGAACAGGCACAATCTACTCAGCAAGGTTTATTTCAGCCTCAGGTGGCCCTTGGCTCCCTTCCATCTAATTCAATATCTCAAAACCAGCAAGGAGCAATTTTCCAAACACAGCACTCAATAGTTGGCATGCAGAGTAACTCTCCATCCCAGGAGCAGCAGCAACAACAGCAGCAGCAGCAGCAGCAGCAGCAGAGCATTTTATTCAGTAATCAGAATGCTATGGCTACAATGGCATCTCAGAAGCAGCCACCACCAAACATGATATTTAACCCAAACCAAAACCCAATGGCTAGTCAGGAGCAGCAGAACCAGTCAATTTTTCATCAGCAAAGTAATATGGCCCCAATGAACCAAGAGCAACAGCCCATGCAATTTCAGAATCAGCCTACGGTTTCCTCACTTCAGAACCCGGGTCCTGCACAGTCTGAGTCACCACAGACATCCTTGTTCCATAGTTCTCCTCAGATCCAGTTGGTACAAGGATCACCTAGTTCTCAAGAGCCCCAAGTAACACTCTTCCTCTCTCCAGCATCCATGTCTGCATTGCAAACCAGTATAAACCAACAAGACATGCAACAGTCTCCTCTTTATTCGTCTCAGAACAACATGCCTGGAATCCAAGGAGCCACTTCTTCGCCCCAGTCACAGGCTACTTTATTTCATAACACTACAGGAGGCACAATGAACCAACTACAAAATTCTCCTGGCTCATCTCAACAGACTTCGGGAATGTTCTTATTTGGCATTCAAAATAGTAAGAAACAAATTTCTCAGTATTCAGTTGAGATGCTCAGATTATTATAAAGAAGCACAAAGCAAAGAATTTTAAGAGCAAGAGTAGAGTTCTACCAACTGAAGACAAGTTATTTGGCCTTCCTGGGCCTGAATTTCCATATTTTCAAAAGATCATTTTAAACTGGTCATTATGGTACATGCCTGTAGTCTTAGCCTTTCAGAGGTTGAAGCAGGAAGACCAGGAATTCAAGTCATCTGTGGCTCCATACTGTGTTTAAGGCCAGCCTAGGGTACATGAGACCTTATCTCAGAAATAGAAACAAAAAGGCGATAAATTTTATACCTCACAAAGATAGTAGGAGGATTAGATGTATTGAAGTATAAAAATGTGTTTGCCATTTTAAGCTATTAATTTGAAAGGAAAATGAAATAAGGAAAGATAAATCTCAGCTAATTAAGTTTTTTTTAAGAGCTAGACACCCATTTTTCATGTGTTATATAAAGTAATATATAACTTAGGACTTGGATGATACCTAAGTAGTTTATTTATTTATTTAGAGTTAGGTTCTCAATATTTAACCCTGGCTATCCTGGAACTCAATGTGTAGGCCAGGCTGGCCTTAAACTCAGAGGTTTACCTGCTCTGCTTCTCAAATGCTGAGGTTAAAGGTGTACTCCACCACACCAAGCCTATGTAGTATTTTTATATATGTTAGAGGAATCTCAAGATTAATTGTCATCCTGTGAAAGCCATTTTCTTAGGCTTAAGTAATATACTAGATCAGTATAGGAATGAATTTCCTCTGGCAACTAAAAAGTTGGTGTTTTTGGGTTTTTTTTGGTTTTTTGTTTGTTTGTTTGTTTGTTTGTTTTTCTTTTTTTTCATGAATCTTGTCTAATCAGATGTTTCTTATTTCATCGTCTACAGATTGTAGTCAGCTTTTAACCTCTGGACCAGGTACCTTGCCAGATCAGCTGATGGCCATAAATCAGCCAGGACAGACACAAAATGAGGGCCAGGCCTCTGTGACAACACTTCTTTCTCAGCAAATGCCAGAGGCTTCCCCACTGGCCGCCTCTGTGAACAGTAGTCAGAGCATGGAGAAGATTGATTTGCTTGTTTCATTGCAAAGCCAAGGGAACAATTTAACCGGCTCCTTCTAATGAGATGTGTGAGTATTACATTTTGGCTTCTTAGTGAAAAGCATTAATAAATTTATTCATAACAGATTTTGGTTAATAGCAGTGTTTAGAGTGTACCTGTTTAAAATAGGACATTCACTTTGAGCAAATCACTCTGAATGATAGCTTAGGTCAGATAGGAAATACTGAGCATTCCTTCTGTCTGGAAGGCATCTTTGCTTTAGAATGACAGACTATCTGGCTAGCACATAAGGCCCTAGATTCAATCATAGTAGAGAAAGGAGAAAGGAGGAAATTCTACAGCATACTAAATATTATGAGCTGGGAATACATCACAGTTAGGCTCTTCCCTAGCATACTTGAGACCCTAGGTTCGATATTTAGTACCATCAAAAAAGAAAGACTGAGTCTGATAAGGTTTCCTACATACACAATTTCCTTTGGGGTCATTCATGGTGACAGACACATCACAAATGCCTTTCTTCCCTAGTAAAATAATGATTTCTCTCCCCCCGCCCAGAAATTCCATGAAGAAAGTAATGATGATTCCAAGATGTCTTGAGAACTTGTGGTTCCATGAAGATTACTGAACTGTTATGAAGAACTACGTTTGAGTAAATGGGTAGATTTCCTGGCTGTAAGAATACACCCATGCTGCCTGTTGCAGTAATTCGCCACCAATGTGCTTTTTGTTTCTAGTAACAGTGATGACTGAGAATATGTTTAATTTTCCAGCTGACAGAATTGTTGCTTTTTTCCTAGGTTTTTAAATGCAAGGCTGGGCCTCTCAGTTATTATTGCTATTAGAAAATCATATTTGTTGTGTTTACTTACATTTTTATTTTCTTTCCTGTATTTTAGTCATGGAATGGCTTAGGACAAAGTTGAGTAATGACTAAGGCTGTGATTTTGTTGATGTTAAAAAAAAAAAAAAAGTATGTTGGCCAAAGTGAAGGAGTTTCTTTCAGTTTTTATGGAGAAGCTGAAGGGATAACTTACAAAAGAGTTGTATTAAGAACTCTGCGATCCGAGGACTACTCATCACATACGTGTAGGTGAAATGCTTTCAAAACTGGAGACAGCTGGAATGTTACTAAGTTCATTTTTCAGAGAGTTGTTAGTTCTCTGTATTTCTACTAAGGGATTTAGCCATAACTGCATAAAAATATTTTGTTCTATGAAAATGAAGGGGGTAATATATGACATTATGTTCTCTTATCTCCTTCAGTAGTTTAAACTGACAATAATTTGAGTCTGTTTTCTTCTTACCAGCGTTAGGCTAGTGTTCCCATTTTATATGCTTCTGTATTGTTTTCCTCTTTAGTTTTAGACAGCTATTAATATACTACTGGCTTTATGACCCTGTAGTAATTTAGAGAAGGCAACCACATTGATCCAGTGACCTGGCAGTCTCAGCACCTGGCCAGGAATACTCTTTTAGGAATTATTGGGAGTTGATTCCTGAGAAAAAAACAATATTCTCTCTCTCTCTCTCTCTCCCCCCCTCCCTCCTCCCTCCCTCCCCCCCTCTCTCTCTTCCTCTCTCTCTCTCTTCTTCCATGAACGGTGCTGTTCTGAGGTTTTCAAATTTTTCCCTCTAATGAAAAACAATGTAAGTTTTCACTTTACAAACAAGGCAAAGAAAAATTCTCAAACAATTACTTCTCCCTGAGCTGCAGTGACTATAATTCACTTGTCACCTAGTGCTTTACTGTTGAAGTGGTCACTTACTTGATGGTTCCCATAAGCCTTGGGCTTTACAGGGTCTTACCAATGATTTAAAAGGAAGAGTTAACTTGTGTTACATCAATGAGCAAAATTATACACTCCAGAACTTGCATTTGTAGCATTAGTTGTAGAGTTTTGGGTGTTCTTGCCACCCGTGGAGTGCCTACTCCTCACTCCCACCTACATCTGGACACATGCTTCTGTCTCCTTTATCTTTGGCATGTGGAAAGTGTCAATTCAGCATAAGGCCAGTGTGTGTGGCTTCTGTGTGTTCGTATGTTTTGGTATCCTATTTGTTTCTTGTACTTTCTAAGTGTCTAGAAATTAGCATAGGTTTCTTTCCCTTAACCTTAGTTTTCATTTTTTCTCTCCCTATCCCACACATTTGTTGAACTTTGTGGAACTGTGGTGTTGGTTTTGTTTATATATAGTCAGATTCCCCTTTTGTGTCTCTTCCTTTGTTCTTTGACTGTTTTTCTTGTCATTTGCTTTTTCTTTTTGTCCTTCTTCCTCTGCCCTGGCCCTTCCTTTCTCTCACTGAGAGGCATTGGATTACGTTTTCAGTAGTACAGGCTTCTTGCCGATATGAAGGGAACTTTCCAGAAAGAGACCAACTCTGGTCATTTAATTTTGAAAACAGTTTTCAATCGTTCAAGTTTTGGATGGTTTATATCTAATGTGTGTTTCATTTTTTTGGAAAGCTATATTTTATATTTAGGAAATGGTATACTATTTTGCTATTTGTACTGAGTGAGTACATTGGCATAAATATAGAAATTTATATATATACATATATATATACATATATAAACTATTCTTTTTGCCACACATTTTTGTGGTAAATTTGTGAGTTTGTCTGATGTTCTACCACAACGTGGCGTCTGATAACAGTGAGGGGTTTGTTATGTCTTTATTGAGTATTTAAGTACCTTTTGAAACAAATGGCCTGTTTATCTGTAGCCATTCCATCAGGCAGTTCCTTGATGTTACTAGTGAGCTAAAGGCAACTACTGTGTGTTTGCTGGATCTTCACTCAGCAACGTGTTAAAGAGCAAGGAAACTTAATTGAGGCAGTGTGTCAAATGGTGTTTGACAAGAATGAGCCACTCTGTCTTTGTTCACTATATATTTAATATTTTATTATTGTTGTTGTTATTAATTGGCTTTCTGTATTCTATGCCTTTTATTTATAAAGACACTAAAAATACCATGTTTGTAATTTTAATAACATTTTCCCATCTTTTAATATCCAGAGCTACTTTATAAATTCTCTGAACCAAAACTATTTTCCTCAATATCTCCCTTCTCCCCCACTCCCTACAGGGAAAAATCACCCAACATAGTTCAGGTTATGAGAAGGATCAGCCACACAATTCAGTGCTTCAGCTTTAAAATGTACAATGGATACTAACTAGAGTATTGTCTGGAGCATCATAGAAAGCAGACCTACTTGGTCTTAGAAAAGACAGAAGTCAGTTTAAAACCACATTTACTTCTGAGTTTTCTGAATTACTTTCCGAGATCATGTAGGAGACTCAGAAAATGTTTGTTCACCGAGATCAAATTAGAATGTTTGTTACAAGTGTACCATGGATGAAGTGGCAGTAAGAAGTCTGGCTTGTGTGGTGACTTCTGTTTGTTCTGTATAGAAGCTTATCGTTACAAAATGCTGATTGGCAATGCCAAGTCACTGGGACCAATTTCTGTTTTATAATGTCTAAGTTTAGAACAGAACATCACCTGAACTGTAGTGGTTTGAGTGGATGGAGGTAGAAACCCCCATTTTTAGTCTCATCACTTCTGTGGTTATTTATACAAGGGCTGTGCTGTGCTACTATATTCCTGTTCAATAATGATGGAGGTTTATTTGTTTTCTTACATTGTTAAATGTTCCTCGCCCCTAAAGGTCCATGTTAAGTACAATGTTCTGAGTATATGATTTGGTTATAAAAAGTATTTGTCTTCTTATTGAAGAGTTAGCTCAGTGGTTGATACTTGTGCTAAGAATGCAGCTTCTCAGTTACTGTTACAAGTTATGGCTGCCTGTGGGAAGACTCAGTGAGCCAGCAAAGACCTTGAGAATCAGGATTTATTAAATTTATATTTGGCAGAAGGACCTAAATAAACTGTGAACTACATTTTATTCCTTTGTTACATTCAATTCTTGCTTTCAGCAACTCACAGAAATGCTTGGAGCTTATCTCTCTCTCTCTTTTTATCGTGGGTGACCATGCTTGTGTGCGTGTGTGCGTGCGTGCGTGCGTATGTGTGTGCGCGCGCGCGCGCTTGTTATTCCTTATTGTCATTTCACACCAAGGAGAAGACAGTTAGATAATTTGTTTTGTTTTTTTCAAGACGTTTCTGTGTGTGGCCCTGGCTGTCCTGAAACTCACTCTGTAGACCAGCCTGGTCTCAGCTCACAGAAATCCGCCTGCCTCAGCCTTCTGAGTGCTGGGATTAAAGATGTTTGCTTGGATAATTTGTTCCTAAGATTTGCTGTGTTTTTCTGATTCGAACATCATGTTATTTGTTATTTAACCAGTATAGGTCTGTCTACCTTGTCTCCTTAGAACAAGTGTTTAAAGGGCTTTGTTTATTATAGCAGTATTAATGAGAGGCCTCTTTCCCTCCCTCCCTCCTTTCCATTCTCCCATCCTTACTTGCCCTCCATCGTTGTATAATGTTATAATTAAGAATTTCATTATCATAGATTTTTTGCCTACCAGAATTTTGGCTAATCTACCCAGAAAAAATAGAAGGAAGAAATTGTGCATATGTCCCTTCAGAATGGAAATAATTCCTTTTGACCTTTTTGAATATTTGTGTTTTATTTTTTCAATGAGGTTGCACTATGCTGTCCACATACTGGGCTTGCAGGTATCAAGCACCTTACCTGGGCCCCTTTGGCCTTTTTAAGCCATTGTAAATGTTTGGAGAAAATGGAATCAGTCAGCAAATAAAAACCACAATGAAATGACTAATTCTTAAATTCAGCATAGTTGTACATATTCTCAGGGGTTAACCTGAGGATTTTTCTGGTAAAATTTTCTGTTATCCCTGTTTCCTGATTTTTTTTTAATTAGTCAAAAGTTATGGGAGCTCTTGTAACTTTACTCTGCATCTCAACCATAGGCCCCATCTCTAAGATGTCCATTTTATATCTGCATGCTTTTGGTTATTTGGAGGGGTCAATGAAAAAGAAAAAAAAAAAAACTGTAATTCAGCAGATGTATTAGAACAGTAGCTCAGGCCTGGGGGTGAGACTCGGGTAGAGAGTTTACATATCATATGCAAGGCCCTGAATTTGATCCCTAGCACCACCAAAAGGGAGAGAAAAAGAGCTTGGGTATACACACTAGCAGGAGGATCAGCACTCATCCATAGTACATATTGAGAGCTTTCCCCTTCTGCCTGCTTTTGTCACTAGAGCTAAACTGTGGAGGTGGCATTCATGATGCAGGAGATTGACTCTCTACAGTATCATTGATAAATTGTCCCAGTGCCCTAATTACTTTTTAACTCTCTGTTTTCATGCCATTCTAAGCCTTGTATATTAACAAATTCTGTTTTTACTGCTCTTGCTCTTTCAGGCAATTTTTTACATTAGTATTTTATATGTATATTAAATGTTTATGGAAAAGTGCCTTTTTACCATGCCAGTGCACCCTTCTTATAATTCCACCTTCCACTGTTGCCAAAATTATATGAACAACTTGTTTTAACAGGTCCCAACCTGTACATTCTTCATTTGACCATTCTTTTCTCCATTTCTTGGTCACGATAGAAGAAAACTTTGTCAGTACCTTTGACTTGAAAATAACAGAGAAAGTGCTTTGGCAGAATTGCTTGGAAAGTAAGTATATACTATTCAGGCTTACATGAATCAACTCTGATTTTCTCATCCCAACAAATTATAGCTGGGTCTTACCTGAACAATAATAAAAATTTGGCTGTGTGTGAGATTCCATGCACTCAAGTGTGTGTGTTTAATGTTATGAAGACACTACTCATAGCATCTTCTCTGGTCCTAATTAGCTGGGTGAAAAGCAGTCGTTAAAACATAGGTTGATTCTTTTTTTATTATTTCTTTCCTATCAGAACTTTAGTAGTTAATTGGCCATGGAAAGCTTAGTGTCAGAAACAAATTAGGAAGAGGTCATTTGAGTCCTGGGAGAGCTAAGGTAATTTCTTAGTGTCAGACACAGCTAGATTGAGAGTCCTGGTTTTACCATTTTGTTTCTGATCTAGCTCCTTACCAAATGGTGGCACTTGAAGAAGGGCTATCAGCCACAAATTAAGGACAGTAGCAACGTAAACTTTGGAGTATAGCTCTGTTCCCCAATGGAAGTATTTTTGAGACTATTGGTGGATTGAAGATGGCAAACTTGTATGCAACATTCTTAATACCCTATTGTGCACTTTAATCATTCCAAGGAAAGCCAAGAATTCATCTTAACTGTTCATAGTACTACATCTGTTTTTATTTTGAATAGCTGGCTTGGTGTGTTAGATGAGTGCTTTATAAAGTGACTTGGAATAAGTATGAAGTTGCTATTTTCTAAAGGATTTTTTGTTTGTTTTGTTTGTTTTTCAAGACAGGGTTTCTCTGTAGCTTTGGAGGCTGTTGTCCTGAAACTTGCTCAGTAAACCATACTGGCCTTTAACTCACAGAGATCCCTCTGCTTCTGCCTCCCTAGTGCTTGGATTAAAGGTGTGAGCCACCACACAGCACAGCTCTAAAGGACTTTTCAGACTTTGAAATGTAGTGTTGGGAAATGACTGTACTTTAGCAAATCATTTTAAAATAGTAAAATGTTTGACTGGCTGATGAGTATGTTGGAGAGCTACTTAGAACCATTCCCCTTCCTGTGTATTTTATGTCCCTTATGTAAGAATGGTATAGTGTATAGTTTCAGTGTGGTTTATGTAAACCAGTTTGGTCCTCCATCCACCCAGCAGCTAGCATCAGTGTGAGCAGGAAACTATTTAGAGGTGTACATTCTTGGGCAATAGCCCAGGCTTGCTGAATTAGATCTGAAGTGTGGTGTGGTGCCCAGCATTCTGTCTGACCCAAACCCTCAGGTGAGTCCGATGCACCTGAGTTTGAGAGCCTAGTGAATTCTGGAGCCTTTCTTCCCCACTCTTAGAGATTCCTTCTTTATCTATGTTCAGCCTTACCTCATAATCTGTGATCATTTATCAACATTGGTAATTTATTCCCAGTACTGCCTAAGAAATGTATATGTTTTATGTATATACAGTGTAGTTAATGATAATTCATTTAACTTAGTTTGGCATTTTCCTACCACTGACTAAAAAGTTTACATCAACTGACTGATTTCAATATATATATATAGGTGCAATGTTCTGTATTTCTTTAATTGTTGTGACATTTACTTAGCTAAAATAATTGATGGGTGCTACAGTCTCCTGTTTATGCATAATATGGGTACATTGTGGGCAGTGCAATACAAGCTTTCTCTTCATTGCCTCTTACTTTACCAGCAGACCACGGTTTTGCTCTGGCTAGACCAGCTCTCAGAACAGAATTACCATTCCTTATTCTTTTTTGTATCTGAGATAGTAAATCAGATGGCTGGCCAGGCCAATGTAGCACCCTGTTTAATTTCTTCTCTTAGCTGGTAAGGATTCTTTTCAAGTAGCTTACTTGGCATTTGAATGCTGCAGTAGTGATGGTTCTCCTTGGAACTCATGCTTCAGGTGAAGTACATAACAAAATAACAAGACAGTATATTTTATAACGTGGGTATTTCTCCCTTCTCAGTTGTGTGCATCCTAACAAATAAGCAGGTTTATTCATATTTTCCTTTAGAATTCAGCACTTCCATCATTAATCTTCCTTCCACTGTTTACAAATCAACTGATGAGTTAACTCATGAAAGATTCACTTTTCAGAATAAAACTAAATGAATACTTGCTTTCTGAGAATCACTGCTCTCTGTCCCACACTAGCAGTGCTAAGTGGCTTACTCTACAAACTGGTGCTGGAAAGTAAGTAGGCAAACTGTTGGGATGTTCTAGAGGTGCCCTTCCTCCCCTCCCCCGCTTGATTACATCATCTGTTGATAGACCCACAGCATTGTACCCAATTTATTCAGTCCCAGTTTGTAATACCTCCCTTAAAAATCCTGCATTCAACCATGTCACCCCTACCTGCTCTTTCACATTCCTCCCTGCACCTAGAACACTTCCCAGGAGTAATATGTATAGTTTGTAGGTGTGGCTGTTACTTTATATATTTTAGCTAATGAGCCTTAGGACAGCTTACACTCACACATAATCCCAGATGCTTGAGAGTAGGTTTGGAATCAAACTTCTATGACCAATAAAAAGCTGTCCTGGCTAGAGTTAGAGCTAAATAGTTGGAGCCCAAAGGGTGCAATCCCCAGTGAAAAAAAGAGAGTAAGAGAGAGAAACAGGGAGAAAGAAAAGAAAAAGGAGCTGTCCTGCACCAAAGTGATCACGATTCCACTCATTAGAGACCTTCTGCAGTGCAATTGAACTAACTCCTTCTGTCTAATGACTATATCTGCTCACCTTGTTCCTTCCAAGGATAAGCTCCAAGTGATTGCTGCTTTCCTGGCAACTTGACTGAGTTTCATACTCTTCTTTTACTTCGTGTTTTAATAAGTAACTTGGAATACTTCATTAACCTGTTCTCAAGTGATTTAGCTGCCATTCTGCCATTTTGAGTTTTTATTTAATTTTATTTGCTTGAGCACATTGATCAACCACTGACCTGCCTTCTTGCATTGTCCTGCAATGATGTAAGAGTGACATTTGTGTATATGGCTTCATAGTTGGAATTTCAGAGCACTGACACCAGATATTCTCAGTTTGTTCTCTGGGGGAATTTCATTTGCATCTATGTTTTTAGCTATCTGTGATAACTTGTTAAATATTAAAAAGATATTTTGCTTCTATTGGAACATTTGTATACTCGCAATTATATTTCTGTAAACAGCTGCAGTCAAAAATAAAACATTGAAAGTTTTCATTTTGCAGTGGGTTGTCATCTTTTTTCCTTAGACTTCCTGTTAGCCTGAATGTATTCACATTGTGGAAAGTGGCTGAGACAGGAGACTGTTAAAGAGGTGATAGAAAGCAGAGGAAGGAACCTTTTGAGTCATTTTGTACATACCATCTTGTCTGGCAGAATGCTCAGTATGTTAGTGTGGCCAGATTTCTCCTTAATTGTTCATACTGAGTACATACGTAGATATACACAGAGGGGCTCTCAGTGAAAACCACTGTCCCCTCCTTCAGCTCCTCACTCAGAGGCCATCTCTTTTCTGCTAGTTGCTTCTAATTGTATGAACTGGTATTTATCAGTAAGCAGAGTGTAGCTAGCTACTGGTAGATCTCAGTGATCTTCCATGAGATATGCACAGATAGTTCTAAGGGCTCATGTGTGAGGGACTCAGCATGTAGCTTATGATAAAAGTACTCACTTAACATGTGCAGTTCCCTGGTTTCAGTTCACAGCATCTCAAAAAAATAGTGTCAACTAGCCAGATGATGTGGGAAAGAGTGAGTCAAAGAAAAACTAGATAAATTACTGATTTAGGTGATACAAGGATATCATGAGTATAGTATATAAAGAACAATCTGAGACTGCCTCAGCAGGACATGGTGGTACACACCTTTAATCCCAGCACAGAGGAAGCAGAAACAGGCAGATCTCTGATTTCAATGCAAGCCAGTAAATTGTATGCCAAAAGATGAGGATCCCACCACCCCAATAAAAGCCAGATGTGATATACATCTAGCTCCAACACTGGAGAGACAGGGCTCTAGATTCATCCCTAGAGCTCATTCACCAACAGCCTAGCTGAATCTCTGAGCTGCAGGCTCAGTGGAGAACCTGACTAAGAAATTGAGCAATCAAGATGGACACCTGAAGTCAACTTCTGCCATCCACACACAATAGCTGCACTTGCATATACACACAGATGTATAAACACTACACATGTACACGTAAAACCACAGAATGTTAATGTTTGGCATTAATAAGCTTAAACAGCACTGGAAAGGTATAATAATCAAATGAAAAGGTGCCTGGGCTGGGCATTGGTGGCGCATGCCTTTAATCCCAGCACTCAGGAGGCAGAGGCAGGTGGATCTCTTGAGTTCAAGGCCAGCCTGGTCTATAAAGCTACACAGAGAAGCCCTGTCTTAAAAACGGGAAAAAAAGGGGAAAAGGTGGCTGGAAAGATGGCTCAGCAGTTAAGAGCGTCTGCTGCTTTGCAGAGGGTCCTAAATTTGGTTCCCAGCACCCATATCAAGCACCTCACAAACTGCCAGTGACTCCAATTCCATGGGATCAGACACCCTCTTCTGGCCTCTGCAGGCACCTCTATGCGTACGCATATACACATGCATACATATAATTATAAATAAAATTAGTCTTTGAGAAACAAGGATCACCACTATGGCTCATTGTCTCATAAGCCTGACAACCTGAGTTCAATCCCCAGAACCCAGAAAAAGAGGTGAGAGCTAACTCCATAAAGTTGTCCTCTGACCTCCACAAATTCACCATGACATGAATGCAAAACACAAGTATAAAAACAAGGGTTCAAGTTTGGTCCTGTGTGGAGCCTTGACTCCCACACTGCTGATCAACCATTCACCAATTTGTTTTTATGTAAAGGAGACTGTCCCTTAAGGTCTGTCACCAGAGTTAAGCCAGTTAATATGTGTTAGTTAACTTAGTTCCTGGTTCACAGTAAATACACAATATTAACATTACTAGTCCTGATGCCATCCTGTTCTGTTGTCTCATACCCTAAATATCATTTCCCTTTATTGGAAGATCCAGTTGTATGACATGGTAATCATACTCATAAACTCACAGCAGCTAAGATTTTTTGCATAAGATCAAGCCAGCCAATGTTCCAGTACTCCAGGCCTCACCCCTTACTGTGGTACTGTTAGCAGTTGCTAGCTGCTGGGGGAGGGAAGGATCATTCTTTTTGAGAGTGCTCCCACTGGTAGATTTCTCATGCTCCAGAGGAAGACCCCACACCCATGCATACACAGACAACACTAATTAGACTCTATGGGTTAGCACGAGCATACACACATACACAAATAGAATAATGCAGGAAGTTGTGAGAGAGGCTTGTTGGAAGGAGTTGGAGGGGGATGTTGGGGTGGGTATGATATTTCATTGTATATGTATGAAATTCTCAAGAATAAAATTTATTTAAAAAAAATACAGTCCTTTAATTGTCTTTAGCACCAAGGGTCTCTATTATCCCATTGGTATGTAAACCTCTTAAAACATAAGGCAAGAGCTGGGGAGACAGCTCTTGGTTAAAAGCAGTGACTGTCCTTTCAGAGGTCCTGAGTTCAATTCCCAGCAACCACATGGTGACTCACAACTCCTGTAATGAGATCTGGTGCCCTCTTCTGACCTGCAGGGACACATGTAGGCAGAACACTGTATACATAATAAATAAATTTTTTAAAGGAAGAAGAAGAAGAAGAAGAAGAAGAAGAAGAAGAAGAAGAAGAAGAAGAAGAAGAAGAAGAAGAAGAAGAAGAAGCTTTAAAAAAAAAAAAAAAAAAAAAAAAACAGGCAAAAATTCCTGGCCCCAAGTGCAGTCATCCAAGAGCCAGTTTCTGTTTAGTTTACACAGTGTGTGTGTTAAGGTTTCTATTGCTGCCATTAAACACCAGGCCAAAAGTAACTTGGGGAGAAAAAGGGTTTATTTTGGTCATAGTTCCAGAAGTCAGGGCAGAAACTCAAACGGGACAGGAACAGGAACCTGGAGGCAGGACCAGATGCAGAGGCCATGGAGAGGTGCTGCCTACTGGCTTGTTCCTCATGGCTTGCTCAGACTGCTTTCTTACAGAACCCAGAACCATCAAATGTGAGGTGGTCCCACCCACAGTGGGCTGGTTCCACATCAGCCATTAACAAAGAAAATGTACTGTAGGCTTCCCACCAGGCTAGGCTGGTGGGATTTTCTCAGTTAAGGTTCCCTCCTCCAAAATGATTCTGGCCTGTGTTAAAATGACATGAGAATTAGCCATCACAGCCTCCCTTCTGAGTCCTGACTCAGGTGTAATTTTTTATTGCTGCCCTTCTGCCCTTTTCTCCTGGATGCTTGCCAGAGCCTAAGCATACTTTCCCTAATATTTTGTCTTTCTTACACTGTCTCTGAAGTTCCCCTCCCATTGAAAGACCCCCGGAGGCTCAGGCCCCCAGGATCTCAGCCCAGGACTTCAGCCACCCCAATCACCAGGCAGAGGCAAAAGCTTGATGCAAACAGCACGAGGCTTTATTGTAGTTGTTTAATGAGCTAACCCCATGTTAGCTTGAGCCTTTCACCCATCCACCATGGCAGGTGGCTGGGAAAGATGCTGCGAAGCCACTGCACAGAGATCTTGTAGGGCAGCGTAAGGGAAGTGTCTAGGGGTACGCACAGGCTCAGGATTGGTGTGCCTCCAGGCTTGAAGGGCTTGCCCTGTGTTGATTGGTCAATTGGTTGTTATGGCCCATAGGCCCTCCCAGGATGGTTAATATGCTCTGTGTGCCATTGCTGTGCACTTGTCTGTAAAACACACCCAGAGCCAGAAAGCACAGCACCACCAGCTAACTTCTGATTGGTTCCTTGCCACGAGGCAGGCATCTGACCTCCTAGTGACCAAGACAAGATCAGGGCAAGCACATGTTACTGTCATGGCTGCTGAAAGGGGCAGGCATCTGACCTCCTAGTGACCAAGACAAGGTCAGGCAAGTACGTGTTCAGCTGTTATGGCTGCCAAAATGGGGAGCTGGTCCCTTCACCATTTACCATGCAGTTCATATCATGGCCAACTTCCATGCTTAACTCAAATGGCATGGCTCTCCCTTCCTCCACCTAGAAATCTATAACAAACTTCTCTCTAAAACAAACAAACAGGGCTGGAGAGATGGCTCAGAGGTTAAGAGCACCGACTGCTCTTCCAGAGATCCTGAGTTCAATTCCCAGCAACCACATGGTGGCTCACAACCATCCATTATGAGATCTGGTGCCCTCTGCTGGTGTGCAGATGTACATGGAAGCAGAATTTTATATACATAATAAATAAATAAAATCTTAAGGAAAAAAAACAAACAAACAAAATTAATAAAATCCCTTCCATTGGTGTAATATCAACAACATCCATCCCTTCTCCTAAGGTCCTAGCATGTACAATTTTACCAGCATTCACTGAGGGAAACCAGTGAATTTATGAGGCTTATTTACAGAGCAGTGGTGAGTGGTTATGGACAGAAGCATAGGTGACTTTAAAGTAGCCACACTGGAACATCTGCCCCTGGTGGGGATGATGACTTTCCCCAGGACTGCATAAATTAATGTTCTTCTGAATCTGTATCCTCTAGCCTCTCTCGAGACTACATGCATTTATGTTAGAATTGTTTACAACTGGGAGGAGTGGCTAGATAGGTGAAGGTCTCATGACACCCCTCCTTGCCATAGACCCTCCTTTGAAAGAAGGTAAAAATAGTCAGCAAGCCCTGTTGTGAGTCTCTCTTGCAAGCAGGCCCAGCAGAACTGAAGATGGTGACAGTCTGGCCCTGAAGATAGCCTGTTTCAGCATCTGGTGAGTAATTCTCTGGGACCACTTCTCTTCTATGTTGTTTTCACTCTCTCCAGTCTCCTCGAACACACCCAGCAATTATCATCCCACTCTACTGAAATAGCCATTGTCCAGATCACCAAGCAGTGGTTTCTACATGGTGGACCCTGGTGGTGTGTTTTCAGGCCTCATCTTACTTGGCTTATCTACAGTTTTTGACACACCCAAAGCTCCCTCCTTGGCACACTTTCTTCAGTTGGCTTTCAGGATGGTACAATCTTTTCTCTTGTTTCCCCAGTGTGAAGGAGAATTCCTGGAAGAAGCTGTATCTGCCAAGGCTGTTTTATGAAAACTTCAATGACTATGAAAAGTTTGGGGTGCTACAGGTCCTGAGCTTAATTAGTTTCTCTTGGGCTTTCTTCAGCTCTCCTTTCATTTTATTTATTTATTTATTTATTTATTTTGTATACTGTTCTGCCTGCATGTATGTCTGCACACCAGAAGAGGGCATCAGATCTCACTATAGATGGTTGTGAGTCACCATGCGGTTTTTAGATTTTTTTAAATTTATTTTGTCAGCTCTCCTTTCTTTAGAGCTACTCCTTACCTACCTCTGTGTCAGATCAAACATCCTGATAGCAAATGTCTTACTTTGTTTTCTATTGCTGTGATAAAGCACCCTGGAGAGGAAGAATGGCCAGGGTAAGAACTTAAAGCAGAAACCATGGAGGAAAGATGCTTACTGGCTTTCTTATACAACCTTATACAACCCAGGACCACCTGCCCATGGGTGGGCCCCCTCCCACACAAATCATTAATCAAAATCCATCCCCCTTCCTACAGCCCAATCTGAAGGAAGCAATTCCTCAATTGAGTTCTCTCTTCCCAGATGACTCTAGCTTGTCAGATTGACAAACAACAACAAAAACTAACGACATAGATTTAAAAAAAAAAAAGTTTGGAGGGAGTTAGGAGAGAGGAGGGAAGAAGAGGAGGGGGGAGGAGAACATGAGGGATCAGGAAGATTGAGTGGGGAGAGGAATAGAGGAGAGCAAGAAAAGAGACACATCAATAGAGGAGCCACTATAGGGTTAAAGAGAAATCTGGCACTAGGGAATTGGACAGAGATCCACAGGATGACCCCCAACTAGAACCCTAAGCAATAGGAGAGGCTACCTTAAATGCCCTTCCCCTATAATGAGATTGATGACTTCCGTAAATGCCATCCTAGAGCCTGCATCCAGTAGCTGATGAAAGCAGAAGCAGAGATCCACAATCAAGCACTGAACCAAACTCCTGGAATCCAGTTTCAGAGAGGGAGGAGTGACCAACAAAGGGGTCAGACCATGCTGGGAAAATCCACAGAAACAGCTGACTTGAGCAAGTGGGAACTCATGGACCCCAATCTGACAGGTGGGGAACCAACACAGGACCAAACCAGGCCCCCGAATGTGAGTGTCAGCTAGGAGCACTAGGGAGTCTATGGGGCCTCTGGCAGTGGAACCAGGATGTATCCCTACGAACTGACTTTGGGAGCCCATTTCCCATGAAGGGATACTCTGTTATCCTAGATACACAGGGGAGGGTCTAGGCCCTGCCCCAAATGACTTGACAGATTTTAATGATCCCTCTTGGAAGGCCTCACCCTCCCTGAGGAGTGGATGGGGGCTGGGATGGGGGGACTGAGGGGGGCATAGGAGGATGGGAGGGAGAGGGAACTGTAATTGATATGTATAAGATTGTTTCTAATTCAAATAAAATCTATAAAAAAAAAAAAAGTTCTCTGCTTCCACCATGTAGGTTTCAGGGACAGGTGATTCCATGGCCATTCAATCTGCAACAGCCCCCCTGGGTCAGCTCAGGCTACATTGCCTTACCTACGTCTGGCCACCACTTGTTACTGAAACCCAGATTTCCTTTTGGCCTGTGTGATGACTATTGTTGGTTGTCAACTTGACTCCATGTGGAATTAACTAAAACAAAAGTGGCTGGTTACACCTGTGAGGGGATTTTTCCTTAGATAAATCATTTGACATGGGAAGATGAACTTTTTACTTTTTTTTTTTTTTTTTTTTTTTTTTTTTTTTTTTTTGGAAACAGGGTTTCTCTTTGTAGCCCTGGCGGTCCTGGAATTCAATCTGTAGACCAGACTAGTCTGGAACTCAAGAGACCAGCCTGCCTCTGCCTCCCGAGTGCTGGGATTAAAGGTGTGCACCACTGCCTGGCTGGGAAGATGTACTTTTAACCCAGATACTGGAGGTGGGAAGATTCACCTTTAATCTGGGCCACACCTCTTGCTGGCAGCCTAGAGAAAGGACATGAAAGCAGGAATCTTGCTGTCTTTGCCTGTTTGCCTTCACTCTCACTAGCAAATCCATTCCTTCACTGGCATCAGAGCTGACTTCTTTGGGACTGTGGCATATAAAGACCAGCTGAGACATCCAGGCTCATGGACTGAACAACTACTGGATTCTTGGTCCTTCTGCTGTTAGACAGCTATTGTTGGACTAGCTGGACCACAGTCTAAAATCCATTCTAATAAATCCCCTTTATCTACCTATCTAGTTTTATTTTTTAAGTTCTGTTCCTCCAGAGAACCCTGAGTATATCAACCTGGATGCCTATACCACTGGTAACAGTGAAGTGGGTTTATTTGTTGAAATGAATCCCAAAGCATCCAGCACTAAATCAGGTCTGCAGATTCTCTGACCATATAGCTTTGCAAATTTTCTTGCCATTTGCCACAAGAGGGTGCACTATTGTAATCTCCTGAATTACACCCACAGTGGGAAGAGATAGATGCACCTAAAGATTTGTTTCTAGAGACAGGGTTTCATGTTGCCCAAGATAACCTCAAACTCACTATGTAGCTCAGGATGACCTTAAGTTTCTGACCCTGTCTCCTCAATGCTGAGATGACAGTCATAGCATCGTCAACATGCCCAGCTTGCCTTTCAAGAAGTTAAATGGGGAGGGAGGAGTAGAGAAATGGCTCAACATTTAAGAGTCCTTGCTGTTCTAGCAGAGGGTCCAAAAGGAGTTCAATTCTGGGAACCTACATTGGTGACTTACAACCAGATGCCCATAACTCCAGGAGCTGTGACTCCATCTTCTAGTTTCCATAGGCACCCACACTCACGTGTACATACACGCCTAAATAAAAATTAATTTTACACCAAAATTGTTATACCAAAATGAGGAACTGAGAATGTAGTTCAAGGGAAGAATCCTTGCTTCACATTTGTGAGAAGACTATTCTTTAGCCACCCACACAACACACATGCACACACCACACACAGAGAGAATGTTTAAATTATTGACCATAAATAATAAGACCTACGACTTTATCGCCCAAATCATGAAATCCAAATACTTTCATAAAATGAATGTAATCATCAGGGCTGGAGAGATAGTTCAGTAGCTAAAGAGCACTTTCTGCTCTTGTAAAGGACCTGAGTTTGGTTCCCAGCACCCACTTCCAGTGGCTCCCAACCACCTGTACCTCCAGCTCTGGGTGATCCAAGGCCATTTTCTGGCCTCTGTTGGACACTTGCACTCACATGTCTACAAGCCCTCAGGCAGACACACACAAGTGCACATAATTAAAAGTAAAACATCTTTAAAAATAAAAAGGAATGTCATTGATTTCACAGTATTATAGAAAAACCTTCAAGATATTTGTATAGATCAAACTTTTGTTTCACTAGAAGGCTATAGTTTTTTTGTTGTTGTTTTGGATTTAGGATTTATGTGTATGGATGTTTTGCTTGCATGTATGTCTGTGCACTGTGTGCCTGTGGTGTCTGCAGAGGACAGAAGAGGGCATTGGATCCATTGGAACGGAGTTAGAAACAGCCATTAGTTTCTATGTAGGTGTCTGGGCTGGAAGATGAATCCAGGATCTGGGCAAGAGCAACAAGCGCTCTTACCTGCTGAACCGACTCTCCAGCTCAGTAGTGGGCTATTGTTTTTAAGTATTGGAGGGCTTAAAGGCGTGTACCACCATACCCTGCTGTGGTCATTTATTTCTGCAAAAAAATGAATTAGAAGAATGAGACCAAGACCTGTTTTAATATTCATTTCCCAAGACCTGTGTGCACTGTGTACAAGACAGAGAAGAGAAGAGAGAAACCCCCCTGGGAGACAAGCCAGTCACTGCTCAGTAATTGAAACCAGGACGCATCATAAACAGGCTTCAGCTTGCTAACTGCTAAAACGAGTCAGTCCCTCAGTCATGGTTTTCTCAGAGCAATTCCCCTCTGCCCTAAACCACAGAGAGGTAATTAAAAGAAACAAATCTCTGAGAGTTGGCTGCCATGTAGCCAGGGCTAGCCCTAAGAAAGGGAATACATTGCATCGATGACCTAAAGGAATATCTTCCAGCTCCCATACCTCCTTCCCACCCTAATCCACCCTGCTTCATATCCCAAGTGACCTGTGGCACATAATCTGATTTCAGTCATATTGCTGTCATAGCCATACACTCGATGACAGAACTTTCCAAAATGTATGGTGTGAGCCTATTTTATTTTCCTATCCTTGTGGAATAAGGGGAAAAAAACAAAAGAAAGCTAGCAAGCTGGAAAAACAATAACTAGATTTAACTACGTGTTGGGGGTGGGGGACACCCTTATTTTCTAGCTTTGATCTGGCTGTCAGCTGGAATGGACTTGCCCAAGTGATGGCCCACAGAAAGGCCAAATTTGTTCTTTTTCTGCTCCTCTTGAACTTCTTTTTTCAGTAAGAATCCTGCTTGGAAATTTAGGTCAAACAGGCTGCTTGGCGCAAAATAGAGTGGTGTCTCATCCCAGATAGTCTCCAGTCGTTTCTTCCACCCTTCTAGGATCTGAGTCCGGGCATCTGGTGGGGTGTGGCCAATGCTGTACACCAGCTGTGGTTCCAAGACCTGGAAGCCACAGAAATGTAGAGTGCCACTCTAAAAGAGACAAAGAATACAAAGCTAAATTTCAGGAGCAGTCAGACAGGCTGTACTGTAAATAAGTATCAGAAGCTGATCTTGGGGCTGGAGAGCTGGCTTAACCATGAAGATTTGCTGCTCTTTCAGAGAACCCAAGCTTGGTGCCCAGCACCCATGTGGAAAGACTCAAAACCACCGTCACTCCAGCTCTAAGGGATTGGATGACATTTTCTGACCGCTGTGGGGCACCTATGTAGCACACACTCGGAGCAGTAAAATAAATAAATAGAAATCTTAAAAAAAAAAAAAAAAAAAAAAAAAGCTGGGTGGTGGTGGTGCACGCCTTTAGTCCCAGCACTCAGGAGGCAGAGGCAGGAGGATCTCTGAGTTCTAGGCCAGCCTGGTCTACAAAGCGAATTCCAGGATAGGTTCCAAAGCTACACAGAGAAACCCTATCTGGAAAAACCAAAAACAACAGCAGCAACAACAACAACAACAAACAGTCCTGGAGCTGGAGGGAGAGCTCAGTGGTTAAGAGCGCTGGCTGCTCTTCCAGAGGACCTAGGTTGTGTTCCCAGTACCCACATGGTGGCAACACCTGTTCCAGGAGGTCTAATGTCCTCTTTTGGCCTCCGCTGACACTGCATACACACACTACACAGATACATGCAGGCAAAACTCATAAAATAAAAATTAAATTACATTTAAAAAAATCATTTTTGTTTTTCGAGACAGGGTTTCTAGATAGTGTAGCCCTGACTGTCCTTGAACTCACTCTGTAGATCAGGCTGGCATCGAACTCACAGGATCTGCCTTCCTCTGCCTCACCAGTACTGGGATTAAAGGTATGAGCCACCACCACTTGGCTAAATTTTTAAAATTCTTTTAAAAGGGTGATCTGGGTTTGCCAATGAGAGAAAATCCAGTCAGAGGCCTGAGGTACCCCTGGTGAAGTCACAGTTCCTTCTCTTACCTTCTGCTCTCCCTCCCTTCCTGTTACCTCATTTAGCCTCTTTGGTGAAGCTTTCCTTTGAATGAATACAGTCTTGAAACTGTGCCAACCTGGATCCTCTGCCAAAACAGTCGGAAGTTCTGTTACACTGGGGAGAGTGCTTGCTCCTTGGCACTGGCTCGTGCCAGGGTATGTGGATGTGCATTTTCCTGCCTCCCTACACCATGAGTTCCATCTTTACAAATGATCCCTCCACTGCCCACCTCACTCACTCTCTTCTCCAATCCCTTTCCCTCAGTAGACATCATCGTCAGGGTCCAACGGCCCCAAAGCCCACCTCTAAGGCAAGTTGAGTGGACACAGTTCTTACCTTGTCCTGGGGAGCCAGATGTGCTGGTCCATGCCTTAAACCCAGCACCCAATAAGCTGAGGCACAATTGCCACAAGTTCAAGTCACCCTGGGCTTACTTAATGAGATGCCCCTTTTTAAATAATTTATTTTTATTTTATGTGCGTTGTTGGGGTTTTACCTGCATGTATGTCTGTGAGGGTGTTGGATCCCCTGGGAATGGATATATGGATACTGGTAATTGAACCTGGGTCCTCTGGAAGAGCAGCCAGTGTTCTTAACTGCTGAGCAGTCTCTCCAGCCCATGACACACCACATTGAACCACCACCACCCCTTAAAAAAAAAAAGAAAGAAAGAAAGAAAGAAAGAAAGAAAGAAAGAAAGAAAGAGCTGGGGAGATGGCTCAGAGAGTAAAGGTACCAGCCTTGCAATACTGATGGAGTTAGTTAGAACCCAGAACGCTTGTAAAAAAAAAAAAAAAAAAAAAAAAAAAAAGTGAATGCAGTGGCGTGAATCTGCAATCCCAGCATGCCAAGCCACGATGGGAGGCGGGGACACACACACACCACACACACACACACACACACACACACACACACACACACACACACACACACACACACACTTTGTTGTTCTGGAGCTGGAGATACAATTCCAAAAGACTGCAGAGACCAAGGCTTTGGCTCCACACATTGAGGGTCGGTGCACGTTGGTTAGGAGAGACTGTTTGACCATGTTGTACCCCAGAGGGCTGGGTCATCTATGTCACAAGTCCCCGAAGAAAGCTCGGGTGCTGCTGCACCGTTGCCAGGATTTTCTCCTCACACCTTGGGTCAGTTTTCGGTTACTGTCTGGAGGTTTGGACTCTGAGGAATGCTCAGCTAACAAACTCCCCTGGAAGTTCACCGACAACGAGGTACCTGAATTGGCCACAGGACGACGTTCATGTCCCCGTGGACACCGTGAACAGAGTACATGGAGCCGCTGGCCCCAGTGGTGATGGAAAGCAAGGTCTTCTTATTCTGAAAGGGAAAACAAGAGTCACCCCCTCCTCTCCTGGGTCCCAGGGAGTTAATGAACTGCCCCAGGGAGAGGGGCTAATGAGCCCAACCTATTGTTCAGCTCCTCTGCAGCCTCAGCGTGACTCTGCACATGCCCCAACTGCAGCTGTGACTTGCTTGTGGCTGTGGATAGCCATGACTGCAGCACAGATCACCAGCTCACTTAAAACGTTAGGAGATGGCCAGACATGGTGGCGCACGCCTTTAATCCCAGCACCCAGGAGGCAGGTGGGTCTCTGTGAGTTCCAGGTTGGCCTGGAAGTGAGACCCTGTGTCGTTTTTTTTTTTTTTTTTTTATTTAGATTAAAAAAAAAAAAGTCACAAGATGTTTCTTGCCACTATTTGGCCTCCAAACAACAAAGTTTTTTTTTTTTTTTTTTTTTTTTTTTTTTTTTTTTGATGCAAACTGCACAAGGCTTTATTGTAATTTAACGAGCTAACCCCATGTTAACTCGGGTCTTTCACCCACCCACCATGGTGGATGGCTCGCAAAAGACCACAACAAAGGTTTTTGTTTGTTTGTTTGTTTTATTTTTTCCAGACAGAATCTCATGTATCCCAGGCTGACCTAAAACTCTCTGGTTGAGGATGACCTTGAACTTCTGATCTTCATGCCTTTACCTCCCAAATGGGATTTTAGGTGCCTACCACCATGTCAGTAAAATTTCCATTTTATTTTTATTATGGAAAATCTCAAACATGAAGAGAACAGCCCAAAAAAGTGTCCACCAAACATCTTAAAGTCTAGTTTCATCTATTCTTCGACACTCATTAATCCCCTCAACACTCACTTTTTCATGTTTTTCTGGAATATTTACAACAAAGGCTGGTGAGATAGCTTAGCTGGTAAAGGTGCCTGCCACCAAGACTGACAACCTGAGTCTTTCCCGCCAATCTGCAAGTCGACCTCTGATTTCCACATACACACTGAGGCATGTGTATGTCCTTCCCACATAAATAAATAAATAGGGGATGAAGAGATGCTTTAGGGGTTAAGAGCACTCGCTGCTCTCCCTTCAACCCAGGTTCAATTCCCAGCACCCACAAGGGGGTCTGATGTCCTTTTCTGGACTCCTTGGGCACTGCGCACATGTAGTACACAGACAGACATACAAACAGGCATAATGCCCTTATACATAAAATAATGCATAAGTGAATGAAAAAAAATCAAACAAATCCAAAACATCACACATTCGATTTATAAGAGCTGTACAATTCATCCCTCCCAGGTCTGTGCGCTCAGGGTAGAATCTACCAAGAATGCCCAGTGGTTCACCTACCTTGAAAGGGCCTTTGTCATACATGGTGGCATATGTGAAGGCAAATTCTGCAACAAGCACTCGCTCAAACCAACCTTTCAGAATGGCGGGCACTCCAAACCACTGCAAAGGGAACTGTGGGACAGAAAACAGCCAGGAGGTCAACTCAGGGCACTCCCTTGCCTGTCCTTCCCCCATGTGGCCAGGAAGCACTCAGGTGCTAAGCAGCTGTCCACAGTATCACCATAGGGCACCTTTGCCCTTGTCATTCCCTCAAGAAAAGTTAGTGCTTTTAACAAAATAGGAGTAACCAGGGGCCAGGGGCGTGACCTAGCACTCAGGAGGCAGAGGCAGGTTGATCTCTGTGAGTTTGAGGCCAGCCTAGTCTACATATCAAGTTCCAGGTCAGCCACGACTATATAGGGAGACCCAGTCTCAAAAAAAAAAAAAAAATCAAAATAAAAGAAACACAGGGCTGGAGAGATGGCTTACAGGTTAAAAGCACTTACTTCTCTTCCAGATGACTCAGGTTCAGCCCCAGCACTCATGTTAAATGGCTCAGAAATCTAGTTCGAAGGGACCCAACATCCACTTCTGGTCTCCACAGGCCCCTACACCTTCATACACATACCCACTCACAAACACACAGCCTACATAATTTAAAAAATACATTTTCCTGACATAGTTGAACACACCTTAAAGCCCAGCTCTGTGAGTTCTACGACAGCTTGTTCAGCATAATCCCAACCAGACAGGGCTACACAGAGACCCTGTCTCAAAACAAAAAAACTAAAGAAAAATATATGGTAGTATATAACTCAATAAGAAAAGAGAAAATTCTATCCTTGATTTTGGCTTTCTTTCTCTGTCTCTGTCTCTGTCTCTGTCTCTCCCTCTCCCCCCCCCTCTCTTTCTCTCTCTCTCTTTCTCCTAAAAACTACAACCATTGGCTGGGTGTGAATAAAGTCACATGCAAATCAGATCTATTTCCATGAAATCCACCTGATGGCAAAAGTCCAAGTAGCAAGGGCTGCAGGCGAGTTTGCCTCTTCGAGGAATGGCTGAATATTTTTCCAAGAGCTTGTGTTAGCAGGCGTCCTCCCAAGACGCCGTGCCTCCCTTGTGCTCACAGATCTACAGTCCTATTATCTAGAATAATCAAAGCCCCTCAAAATGCAGATCACTGGCCACTGTGGCTAAGGTTTATCAGGTGCCCCACGAGGAAGTTGTATCTAGGCTACTGTTCAGTGGCAGAGCACTGGCCTAGCAAACAGGCATGAGGTCCTGGCATTCATCCCCAGCACCTCAAAACTGCATCTTACTTGCCCTCTGGTCCCAATAAAAGCAGAGAAGGGCCTGCTCCAGTCTTTACTCTCCTCAAAACATGGTTCAAAGCTCATGAACACATCCAGGAAGAAAACCAGGACAAAGAATTTGCAGGGCTTAGAGACATGGCTCAGTCGGTAAAGAACTGGTCTCACGAGTATGAGTGCCTGAGTTCAATTCCCGAGCACACAGGTGAAAGGCTGTGGCCCATGGCATGCTTCTAATCCCAGTAACAGGGAAGTGGGGAGGTACAAACAGGTCGATTCCTGGGCCTCTCTTGCCAGCCATCCTAGCTGCATTGCTGAGCTCCAGGGCAATGGTATTCCATCTTTTGGCCTACACACACACACACACACACACACACACACACACACACACACACACTCACTCACACACACACACACACACACACACACACTCACACAATTTAAATAAATACACAAAGTGTAGGCAGTTCAGCTGCACATTATCTGTGAGCCTATGCAATGCCACCCCTGACTGACATTACTTATTCAGAGAGAATGCAGAAAGTGTCAGGTCTAGGACAATAAGGACAAACACCCCAGACATGGCTTTCTTACGATTTCTGTCCTGGCCATACCTGAAATATCACGAGGTCTGCAGCTTCCAGCTTTTTCTGTTCAGCCACGATATCTGGGCTCAGGCGGCCTTCCTTATATGCTAGTGTTGACTCTGAAGTGTACTGAAAGTTCTCTGCGTCCTTCAGCTTACCTGTTGGGAGGAAAGAGGGGCTGAGTCTGGGCCACAGGGTCCACTGTCAATGGAGAGAGACAGTTCTTACCTGTGATATCCTTTCTGGAAATGATGGGGTTAAAGTTCATAGCATAGAGGTCAGATTCATCCACCTCCCATCCTTTCTTCTTCAGAGTCTCTACAGCAGCCTCCTTCATGGCGTAGTTGAACGATGTCCTCTCTGAATGGGCCAATACAATCAGGGCTCTTCTTACTGTTTAGACATAATAAGGTGAGACGTGGAAGGAAAATTCAAACAGACCAAATGAGTCTCTCATCTCAAATGCTTAGGGCCAGACATGTTTCCATTGTAGTTTTTCAGACTGGAGAATAGCGACTAAGGAATAGTGGCTAACATTATCAATTAAACAGCCCTAATCTGAAAATCTGAAGTTCAGGCTGGTGAGATGGCTCAGCAGGTCTGCGCTTGCTGACAAGACTGATGACCTAAGGCCAATCCCCAGGATCCATGTGGTGGAAGGAAGGAACCGGCTCTGAGGTTATCCTGACCTCCACATGGACTATGTACACATACACACGCACGCACGCACGCACGCACACCATATATGCAATGAATTCATTTGTTAAAATCTGAGGGCCAGAGGGTTCCAAAATCCAAAATATTTTGAACATCATGTCAATACCCAAAAAAGTTTCCAAAAAAAAGCTAGTTGTGGAGTTTGCCTAGCATCCTTAATACCATTAAAAACACTTTGGATTTTAGATAGAGTGTTTCTGATTTCAGCTTTTCCATCTGTACCAACCAGCAAAGCTTCCGGAGCTGGGAAGTCAAGGATTGTAAGGGAAGAAGTGATAACTGGTAGTTGTCTTAGCTCATTTACCCTCTTACTATTCTATTGCAGTGAAGAGACACCATGTCCAAGACAACTCTTATAAAAGAAAGCATTTAACTGTGGGCTGGCTTACAGTTTCAAAAGGTTAGTTCATTATCATCATAGTGGGGGCATGGTGGCACTCATGACACTGGAACAGTAGCTGAGAGCTGCATCCTGATCCTCAGGAAGAAAGGGAACACAGGGCCTGGCATGGGCCTTTGAAACCTAAAAGCCTATCCCTCAGTGACAAACTTCCTGCAACAAGGCCACACCTTCTGATTCTTCCAATCCTTTCAAATGGTGCCAAACTCCCTGGTGACTGAGCATTCCAATGTATGAGCCTATGGGGCCATTCTCATTCAACCACTCACACTTTCTGTTTCTATAACTCCATACCACAGACTGCATGGTTTTATAATATATTACATGTGAAGATATATGTGATTCATAGCACTAGAGGGTGGGAGGAGGCTGCGCCTGCTGAGGGTCCTTCTCGATGGTGGGAAACTCTGCAAGAGTCCTACAACAGTGCTGGGTAATGCACAGTGAGAGCCACACTGCTTCTCTCTCCACATACTAATCCACAGATGTGGCAATGGCTTAGATCATTTCCGAGGGCCTCATGTAGCCCAAGCTAGCTTCAAATGAACTGTGTAACATAGGGTGACCTTGAACCCCTGGTCCTCCTACTTCTACCTCCCAAATTCTGAGACCTCCATGTCTGCCCCAATCACCTCTTTAATGCCCCATTTAGTTCTTACATCGTGTTTCACCACAGTGGTCAAATTCTAGTTTGTGTGTATGTGTGTATGTGTATTTGCTAACGTGTGTAGGTGTGTACATGTAGAGGCTAGAGAACACTTCGGGTGTCATCCCTCAGGCAACTTCTACCCTGATTGAGACACGGTCTCTCACTAACTTGAAAGTTACCAAGTAGGCCAGGTTGGCTGCCAGCAAGCCCCTGGAACTTTCCCGAGAATATAAGCACATACTTCCACACCTGGCCTTCTTTTTAAAACACAGGTTCTCGGGATCTGAACTCAGGTCCTTGTGCTTGCAAGACAAGCACTTCATAGACTGAGCCATTGAGATTGTAGCATTGTGTCCACTGCAGCCATCCATGAATGAGGTTAGGCATGCGATTGGGTTGAGTGTGAGTTTTGCATGCTTTGGTTCTGGCTTCAATTTGTTATGGTTTGAAGATGAAATGCACCACCCAACTAGGTTTAGTAGTTCATGTCTGTAATCCCAGCACTTGAGAGGCAGGAACAGGAGGATAATAGGTTCTGGCCAACCTGAGAGCCAAGGCTGACCCTGCCTTTTAAAAATAAAAAGTCCCTACAGGCTTGAGGATTGAACACTTAGTCCCCAACCAGTGGAGCTGGATTTACAGGGATTTGTAGGGTGCCCAGTTTGTTAGATTGGGTGCCCAATACTCTTAACGAAATCATCTCTCCAGCCCTGAGTTTTTGTTTGAGTTATTCCACAGACAGAAGTAACTTCCAGGGTAATGAGAGACCTAAATGTTATTTGTTTTGCAGCTGAGTTCTGAAACAGCAGGAATTACGGGCAGCACGGCTTGCTCAACTTCTGCTTTGCCTTGAGTCTCCCTGGAGTACATAGATCTAAGGACTCAGCATCTACTTTCTGTCAGGTCCTGCGGATCAAACCTGTAGCCTCACACCTCCTAGGACAGAGCCAGCCTTGCAGCCACAACACCATTTTGCCAATGCTCCTTGTTCCTGCTGGCATGCTGCGCAGAAACAGATGGGTTGATTATTCCATGAACCCTGAACCCGGAAGACTCTTGCTCCTCCCCCTGCACCTGCGTTTGATTTCCACTCCATTAACCCCTGAAATGCTCACGTCATCAGAAACCAACCTTTCATCTGTGCCACATTGTTAACTGGGCATCTATTAGGTATCACAGGGGCTGAGGACTTGGGACACATTACTGTGGAGTAAAAACTATATAAAAAAATAATGTTTGGCCAGGTGTGGTAGCGAAAGCCTTTTTTTTTTTTTTTCAAGACAGGGTTTCTCTGTGTAGCTTTGGAGCCTATCCTGGCACTCGCTCTGGAGACAGGGCTGGCCTCGAACTCACAGAGATCTGCCTGCCTCTGCCTCCCAAGTGCTGGGATTAAAGGCGTGTGCCACCAACGCCCGGCTGGTGAAAGCCTTTAATCCCAGAATTTGGGAGGCAGAGTCAGAGCTCTGTGAGTTCGAGGCCAGCCTGGCTGACATAGTGAGTTCCAGAGCTACATAGAGAGACCCTGCCACATGGGAAAAATAAATTAATTTTAAAATCACATTTAAAATGTTAATCTATTGATTTTATAGGTATGGGTGTTTTGTTTGCATGTATGCCTGTGCAGTATATGTACTCCCAGAACCCTCAGAGGGACTGCAGCTACAAACAGTTATGAGCTCCTATGTGGGTGCTGGAGATTGAGCCCAGACCCTCTCCAAGAGCAGCCAGTGTGTGTAACCAATGAGCCACTTCTCCAGGTCTATATTCGTCTGTTGTGTTGCTTTGGAAACAAGATCTCAGTATGTGGCCTTGGCTGCCCTGGAGCTTGTCATATAGACCAGGCTGGCCCCAAACTTGTAAAGATCCATTTGCCACTACCTCCCAAATGCTTTTAAGTTACATTATTTATGTGTTCAGAGAGAGAGAGAGAGAGAGACAGAGAGAGAGAGAGAGAGAGAGAGAGAGAGAGAGAGAGAGAGAGAGAGAGAGAGAGAATATGTTGGCAGAACTTACAGGAGATGATTTGTCTTTCCATATGAGTCCCAGAGTTGAAATGCAGGTCATCAAGCCTAGTGGCTGGTACCCTTATTCAATGAGCCACCTTGCCAACCCTGACTCTAAATTTTGGTAGCTGTTGTCTGGAGTCTCTATATTTTTTACTATCACCTCTGTCCTCATCAATTGCTCCATCGTTCATCCTTTACTTGCTTTCAGCATCCTGACAATCTAAAAGCTAGTGTGCTTCCTAGCTCTCTGCACTGCACGTCACAGCTACATGGATGCCAGCTCAAGAGACCTGAGTGACCAGAGGAACCAGAAAGAAATAATGTTCTTGCAGAGAGAGCTAGGAGCCTTTGTTTTGTTTTATTAGAGTTATTCGTTTGTTTTGAGACAGGGTCTCACTACAGAGACCTAGCTGGCCTTGAACTCACAGAGATCATTCCCTGCTTCTGCCTCCCAAGTGCTAGGGTTAAAGGCTTTCTCCACCAAGCCCAGTAACTCTTTCTTTCTGGGTTTCAGGCTCTCCTCCAGCCTTACCTGGAATTCGCTATGCAACCCAGGCTGCCCTCAAACTTGTGGGAATCACCCTAAGAAAGTGTTTTAATGGTGATATCATAGCAGTAAAAGATTTACCACCTACATGGTCTGTCTGGCAAGAAGACTACAGCAAGCCACTTGAAACACAGGAGAGCCACGCTACTAATTTCCCTGCAACCTGCTGTTAGTGGAAAACAAATGTCCTGCACATTCCAGTCAATCTCAAGACTGAGCTACTGAGCACACATAAAACTAAGTTATATTGCCTATTTCTGTAATGCCAGCACTTGGGAAACTGAGGCAGGAGGACTGCCATGAGTTCTAGGACAGCCTCAGCTGTAGTATAAGACCCTCTTTCAAAAACAATATTCAAATGGTCCCATTCTCCTCAATAGCTCTAATTTTGTATGTACACATAAATATGCCATGTTCTGTAAGATGGTATACCTTTTTTTTTTTTTTTTAGATAAGTGTTGGAACCCAGGCTGACCTTGAACTCAATATGTAGCTGAAGATGTCTTTGAATTTCAGACTCTCCAACTTCCCCCTCATAAACACTGGGGATTATGGGTGTGCACTATCACGCCCAGTTGTAAGACTAGCAAATAGAAAAGTATGTATGTATGTATTACGTATTTTGAGACAGTGTTTCTCTGTGTAGCATTGGCTGTCCTGAAACTCACTCTGTTAACCAATTCAGATGTTAATTGGTTAATGTTAACCAATTCAATCAAATTCAGAGATCTGCCTGCCTCTGCCTCCCAAGTGCTGGGATTAAAGGCATATGCCACTACTGCTTGGCTGTTATTATTTATTTATTTATTTTGCTTTTCAAGACGGTTTCTCTGTGTAGCCCTAGCTATCCTTGAACTCAATTTATAGACCAGGCTAGCCTTGAACTCTGAGATCGGCCTGCCTCCCAAGTGCAGGGGTTAAAGGCCTGAGCCACCACCACCACTACCTCCCAGCTGCAATTATCTTTTAAAAGATGCACTTTATTTTAAATCATGACTTATGTTTGTGCACGCAGGAGTATGAGAGGACATATGCTCCCCTGGAGCTGGAGTTACAGGTAATTGTTGTCAGGTCCACAGGAAACTCCAATTTCCCAAACTCCAAAGGCAGTCAAATATCCAGGCATGAGTCAGCCTGGACTATAGGAGGATTTCTGGTGGTTGGATAAAAGCCAGCATTCCTCGGGAACTCGTGAAAGTGGTTCCCATCTGCCAAAGGGAGTCATTTCCCTTACCTCTGACAGAAGGGACATGTGGCTTTCTGTGGCACCTATCAGCATATGTGTGGCACATAACAGCATGCTTGGCCTCCAGGCTCCCTGTTGAACGTTTCAAAGTCCATCCTAGCTCTTCTCGCTTCCTCTCCTGTCTCCTACCCTAAACTGGTTCCAGCCACACACACACACACACACACACACACACACACACACACACACACACACACACCGCCCCAGGAGCTACTCATTTCTCCTTATAACCCTGTTCTTCTCACTGTCTGCTCTGCTCCTGTTTCTCACAGTGTTTCCTCTATTTCTACCCCTGGCTGTTCTCCCTGTTCTCACAGAGAGCCCTGACCATGCTCAGTCTACTTCTTTTTCTCTCTGCTCTGGACTCTTCCTGATGCCTCTGGCTGTTCTCTCGTATCTACAATAATTAAAAAAAAAAAAAAAACCTTCCCCTTAACCATAACCTGATAACCAAACTGATTGCAGCACTCATCAGTTTCTAGACACTCGGGCAGCCAAACATAGGTTCTGGACTCAAATGTGTGTCCTCTGCAAGAGCAGCAAGTATTCCTAACCATTGAGTCATCTCTCTATGCCTAGAAAATATTCTAGTTCTAATTGGAGGGGGAGGTGCCAGCACTTCAGGGGGGTAGTTATAGAATCAAATGTAATAGCGCCCCATTCCCCAATCTGTAGTTTTATTTGCCATGGTTTCAGTTACCGTTGGTCAACAGGTTTTAAAAATATCAAATTGAAAATTCCAGAATTCTTTTTTTCTTTTTTTTTTTTTTGAGACAGGATTGCTCTGTGTAACTTTGGCTGTCCTGCAACTCTGTAGACCAGGCTGGTCTTTAACTCATGGAGACCTGCCTGCCTCTGCCTCCCAAGTGCTGGGATTAAAGGCATGTACCACCACTACCAGGCTAATTCATATTTTAAAAACCATGTGTGCTGGTTAGTTTTTGTCAGCTTGATACAAACTATACCACCTGGGCTTTGTGGCATGCACCTGTAATCCCAGCACCTGGGAGAGAGGCAAGAGGATCTGGAATTCAAGGTCAGGAGACCTGATTGAGTTAGAATCTAGTCTGGCCAAAATGAACAAGTGGGTGAATGAATAAAGAAACATTAAACTGAATCACAGGCATGGGGGTATAAGATAACATGCATGGCACTTTGATGTCTGCTATTCTAATGGAGGGGTCTTGAACTTTTATCCCTCACAGATAAATGGAGACCAGTACACAAAGGGAAAATAGCAGACATAGCCTTACCAGCTGTTGAAAACTCTTCCCTGCTGTTTCTCCCAGCCACTCATGGTAGAGCTTAGTGGGCATTCTCAACCAGTTTCCTGGAAGCATTGCCCTCATTCCCAGCATACTTCTAGCAAGGTAATGTCCTGAGTGCATTTGTGGAGGCTGCAGTAGTTTTAGAAGAAAAAGAACTACATACAAAAAGGTAGAATCCTGCACCAACTGTGGAGATGCTGCCTAAACCTTAGTGCTGCCCAAACTCAGGGCCAGCCCCTGTGGGGAAGCCCTGGACGCTAGTTGCTCAGGAAAGCAGTAGATGTCAGTTAGGTACCAGACAAGTGTGGTGGTGACCTTCAAGGACCCCCCTCCCTCACTTACCCTTTGGATGATGGCAAAGTGGGGAGACAGTCATAAAAATAGACCAAATGGCAAATCAGATTTCCCCCACCAAGTTCACAGTGGAAACTCTCCAGGGCCAGGCCGGCTGGAGTTGGGTCCCAGTTCTGTTATACCACTTCCTAGCTCCAGCCCCTCCCCCATCTTCTGTCTCCTCATTTTCCAGTTTTCTTCCAGAAGCTGACAATCCCTCCCCCCCTTTTGAGACAGTCTTTGTCTCTGTCTCTCTGTGTGTGTCTCTGTGTGTGTCTTTGTCTCTCTACTATGTAGCTCTGGCTGTCCTGGAATCACTAGGAAAACCAGGCTGGCCTCGAACTTAAAGAGATCTGCCTACCTCTGCCTCCCGAATGCTGGAATTAAGGGTGTGTGCCAAGCTCAGCAAGAGTCCCTATAAATTGCCTCTGCATTTTTATATGTTAGCAACTTATTCCCAAATACTTAAGTACTCTCTGGCCTAGGCTGGGGATGTGCACAGAACTCAGGTGGTAGAGTTTTACCTTAGTATCCAGGGCCATATAAACCAGGCATGGCGATGCATACCTACAATCCTGGTATGCAGGCAGTGGAGGCAAAAGGACCCTAAGTTCGTGGCCAGATTTCGCTATGCAGCAGTTTTAAGGCCAACCGGGGATACGTGAGGCCCTATCTCTAAATAGTCCAAATAAGGTGCTAGAGTGGCTCTGTTAGGGAAGGGATGGTGAAGGGGCAATACTGGGCTGCAGAATAAACGTTGCCTCTGGCTAGGAACAGAAGTTCCCCTTCCAAAGACTAGTCAAGAGACTAGTCAAGGCTCATCCAGGACCCTAATCACTTCACTTTTCCTCTTTGAAGCAAGGAACAAAACTCATAGCAAGCCCCTGCATGAATCTGGCTGGAGTCGGCTGGCTGCACTCACCCGCCATTGCTCCAGATGTTGAGGGCGGATCGTAGTACCAAGTGCTGATTGGCTGAGCAACTGGTTGCCAGGACGACCCTGCAGAATTACGGAGAAAAGCGAAGGGCTGCAGCCGGGACTAGTGTAAGCGGTGCCAGCTGAGCTTGGAAGCTTTATACCCTCCTACCCGGCCCGCCCGGCCCACTGTGTGGGGCAGCCAGAGAAGGCGGGGCTGGATTCCCAAGCCCAGAGGCGTTGGGCGGGGGATACCAAGTTACTGGAAAGGAGAAGCAGTTTAGGGCTGGAATAGGACTCCTGAATATGGAAGTCAAAAGAGTTTCCCGGAACCAGGGTGTGAGAGGGGATTTGAGGATATGGTTACATATGGGGTAAATTTAACTGCCCCCTGCCGGAGACCTCTTGGGTACAAAATGGAAATTTCCAACAGAAATTACCCGAGCTTTGTTGGACGTTCCTGTATATATGGCCAGTGTGGATTAGTATTTGCTCAGCCCTGGGAAATCGCTTTCGCTCGCAAAGGGCAGGGTGGGGCTGGCAAAGTACTGGATCAGATTTGCCGAGTCATTGTGACTCCAAACTAAGCGCTCAGAGAGACTTGGCATGTGAATGATTTTTTTTAATTGGTTTCTTTTCTTTTCTTTTCTTTTCTTTTCTTTTCTTTTCTTTTCTTTTTTTCAGCGTTCTGTTCTGTTCTTACAGACTCCACAAAGGCTGGTGCTGGTGGCGCACGCCTTTAATCCCAGTACTTGGAGACAGAAGCAGGCGGATCTCAGGGAGTTTGAAGTCAGCCTGGTCTACAAAGCAAGTGCCGGACGGTTACACAGAGAAACCTTGTCTCCAAAACCTGCCTGGAAAAAAAGGAAAGAAGGGGGGCAGGGGAGAAAGAAAGAAACTCTACAAAAACTGCCCCCCCCCTTGGTGTGTAACTCTGGGTCTCCTCAATTTTGCCCCTGGTGGACAGGTAACCAAGAACTGATCAGTGTGGCCCTCCAGGAAGCCAGGCAGCAGCCATGGAGAAGTATTTCTAAAGCCAGACAGATGAAATTTAGTAACTTTATACAAAGATTTACATCAGAACACAGAACAAAAAGGTTTTAAATCTCTATAAGTAAAAATTATGGTTGTGGGGCATGCTGCTGCACACCTTTAGTCCCAGCAGACAGTAGTCAGAGGCAGGCAGATCTCTGTGAGTTCAAGGCCAGCCCGGCCTACCTGGTGAGTTACAGAACAGTCAAAACTACATGGTGAAACCCTGTCTCAAACAACAACAACAACGAACAAAACAAAAGAACAAAACAAAAAAAACCAAAATGGTAAAGTCATCCTACAGAACAAAAGGGAGATGGACTGTCAGGAAGTCAAAGAAAGGGGGCTGGAGAGGACTCTGCTGTGAAGTGAACGCTGCTTTTCCAGGGGACCCTTTGGTCCTGACACACAACCAGTTGTAACTTAGCTTCAGGGAGCGCAGCATCTTAGTCTCAATTCTTGGACCTAACAGAGCTGACCTCTTAGCTAACTGAGGTGCCCATCTAACCAAATCAAAGCAGTCCTAGCCACCAGGTTCTCCCAGTATCCCTCAGTCTGGCATACCTTGCCCCCTCCCTAAAAACTCCAGCCCAGGGGCTGGCTGTCTTTACCCCAGAGGTTCTTCCCATATAATCCAGCCATTTTGGCTACACCGGTCCTTTTTACCCTTTACCCTCCTGGCCTCTTAGCCTCCTGGTCTCCTGCTCTCTCCTCTTCCCTACCTGCTTCCCTCAATGGCCAGGTTCAGGGTCCTGTTCACTCTGGACTCTCCCAGATGTCTCTGCCTCTGGCTATGCTCTCCTGTTTATCTACAATAAACCTGCTTCTCCACCATACCTAGGAGCAGTCATGTCTCCTTTTCTTTCTTTTTTCATTCAGGGTCAGGGGTTCAGGTCATCCTCAGTGTTGAGATCAAGCCATGCTCTGCTCCAAGTCATTCCATGTTGTAGAAAACAGTGGTCTTCAGGCAGTGCCCTGCCTCAATAGACTCCATTTTACAAGGACCTAGAAACTATGCCATCTGTCACAGCATCCATTGAGCACAGACTCCTGGGAATAGAAAGGATACATCCTTAGGTTTATTGGGGAGACTTGAAGCTGTGGGGTCACATGGTAGAGCAGGCAAGGAGGTTATTGTGGTGACAGATAAGTGTTAGGGGAGCCAGGAATGTTAAACACACAGGGTTGTTCCTTCAAAGGGAGAGATGTATAACCTGTTTTTTACCCAGAATGCTGGGTAGAGGACCACACCAGATCCTCCCCAGACCCTGATCTCTGACCCATTTCCTCAGTTTATCTATAGAACCCACCTTTATGGACAATGTCACTTGTACTTTACAAAGAGTTTTGATGTAGTCATGTCTTCAGCTTTGTTGTGCACATGGGATTGAGCAAATTATCACCAGGAAACTTTTCACCAAATTGTGATGTGCTTAAATATACCTAAAATAAACTACTTGGTATCAGACTTGAAGTCTGAACCACCATTGGATTGTTACTCTGCCGGCTGTGGTGTTTGTAGAGACCCCCACAACATGGATGCATTAAAATCCTATCAGGGAAACCAGGCCCAAGAACTTACCCGGCATATTGAGGAAAGGGGATAGCTCCCTCACCTGGACTGCAATCATGATGTCTCCTAATACTGTAATGGCAGGAGGTGGGGCTTAGCTTAGTGGTATAGCACTCGCCTAACATGTGTGAGAACTTGGGTTCGATTCCTAGTAGTCCAAAACAATGAAACCCCCTAAAAACAAACAAAAAAACTGCAATGGCAAGGCTGCACCTGTCATCTGATAGTATGTGTGGCAAGAACTGAGGACTGCCCTCTTCTGCTCTGTCCCTCACTATTGATATAGCCCACTTGTCTGCCTGTCCATCCACTTGCTGACCTGTCTGGACCTGGACCTGACCCTCTGCTGTTCCCTGCTCCTGACCCATTTCTCTGTGGACTTGGTTCGGCCTGTTCCCTCACAGCTGCGTGTAGCCACGCCTACTTAGGGGCTGGCTACAGGTGTTCCTTAACTTTTCTCGATGTGGGGGCCTTCTTGAGGCCCCCCCTCGGGGTTTCCCGACCTTAGTAGCCAGCCCCTAAGTAGGCGTGGCTACAGCTTCCCCTACTGCTGCGTTCTGTAGCTTCATCCTCAAACCTGACTGAAGTTCCTCCATTGCTCCTTCCAGATGCTGGCCTTGGTTCTTATCTCTCGGTGGAGCCACTTTCTCAGCACACTATTGAAACCCCTTGGACTCTGCAGTAGCTTTCTTTCTTTAACCTGTCTATATGTGACATTTAGCTTCATTTACAGTGTGATATGTGATATGAATTAATATTAGCAATTAAAATTGGGATAAAGCCAGGAAGTGGGGGGGCCTACCTTTAAACCCAGCACTTGGGTGACAGAGGCAAGCTGATTTCTGAGTTTGAGGCCAGCCTGGCCTACATAGCTAGTTCTAGAACAGCCAGGGCTACACAGAGAGACTCTGCCTCAATAAATAAATAAATGAATAAAAATTTTAAAAAAAGGTTGGAATGAAGAACCTACATTTGCGTTGGCCAAGCTACCAAAGTAGTAAGACTTTATACAAATTCCCATCACTAAAACTGCTCAGCCATGTCGGGTGGTGGTGGCTCACACCTTTAATCCCTGCACTCAGGAGGCAGAGGCAGGTGGATCTCTGTGATTTCAAGGTCAGCCTGGTCCATAGAGCAAGTTCCAGGACAGACAGGACTGTTACACAGAGAAACCCTGTCTCAAAAAACAACCAAACAAAATGCTTGGCCTTGCAACTTTGTTGTTCTTCAATAAATCCTGACATGGAGGAAAGATGTGCGTGCATTCTTCTGTTTGTGGTGACAGGCCTTTGACTATAATGGATCTCAGTGGATTCTCATCTTGGCCAGTGCAAAGCCAAAGTAAACCCTCTGAGACCTAAGGAGGGAAGAAGGAAGTGTGATCCTCAGCAGGCAAGGGGACCAGGGCACAGTTCTAAAGCCGTGGTCTTCCCAACCAAGGAAAAGGTGAGATTTAGTAGGGAGGGTCACACCTTTCCTATGGAGGAGGCGTTTTGGGGAGGTCACATTCCTGCACACATCTAGTTTCCACCATAAAGCTTCATCTGGAAATAAAAGGACACTGTCATTCACACAGCCACTGCCCTTGAAGGGGCCGGCTTTGCTTAGCTCCTGACAGAGTGAAGCCTGAGAAGCTACATGAGACCTTGTTTCAAAAAGCGAAAACTAGGAGCTGGGGCTATAGCTGCATCTGCAGAGGCTCTCAGCTTCCTGACTGTGGATGCAATGTGACCAGCTGCCTTGAGCTCCTGGACTGCCCCACCACAACAGGCTCAACCCTCAACCTGTGAGCTAAAGTAACTTCCTCAAGTCAATTTTGTCTCAGCAACAGGCAAATAACTAATGCCGTCAGTACAATGTTGAACACTGGGTTTTCCAATGTTTCCTTGCATCTTGTGGCAGAGGGCAATCAGTGCCTTGTGTTATTGCTCAGGTGTAGACAAATGCCAACATAAGAACCACAGCTCTCATCCTGAGGGCAATAAGAGTATATTCTGGAACCATGTTGAATGAGCACCGCCAGGGGAACACAAGTTTAGTTACCCAAAATTCCACATTCCAGTGTGGAAACAGTTTCACAGGATTTTTACAGTTTTACAGAACAAAGAAAGTCATAAGTCAAGGCAACATCAAAATACATTTGTGGGTCAGGCAGTGATGGTGCACGCCTTTAATCCCAGCACTCAGGAGGCAGTGGCAGAGGCAGGCAGATCTCTGTGAGTTTGAGGCCAGCCTGGTCTACAGAGTGAGTTCCAGGAAGCCAGGGCTACACAGGGAAATCCTGACTCTTTTGAAAAGCCAAAGGAAGGAAGGATGAAACAAGCAAGAAAGTGGGAAGGAAGGAACTCAGATACAGAGAGGGACAAGGAATGGCTAAAAAAAAAAGCTAAAACTAGCCCAAGACAGAGGAATTAGCCTCCCAATATATCACATTCCAATCTCTCCACAGTACTGAAATTCCAACTAGTCTATCTGTCTCTGCAGACACAGCACAGGCTCCTTCCAGGAGGTGGTGGCGTTGTTATTGCTGTTCCCAGCCAGACAGCTTCTTTACAGGCATTTTGTTCACATAAACTATGTGAACTATTTACCTCATAGTAAAAAGTAAATTAAACCAGTTATGGGGAATTATAACTGGTATAATTATATACCAGCACACAGGAGGTATTCGCAGGAGATTCTCATGAGTTCAGTGCCAGCTTGGACTATATAGCAAGTACAACTGACAGTCATGTGCTGTGAACACACACACACACACACACACACACACACACACACACACGCACACGCACACGCACATGTGTAATAAAAGTAATTATTAAAGAATTTTCAGGCTGGAAAGATGGCTCAGAGGTTAAGAGCACTGGCTACTCTTTCAGAGGTCCTGAGTTCAATTCCCAGCAACCACAGGGTGGCTCAAAAACATCTGTAATGAGTTCTGGTATCTTCTTCTGGCCTGCATTGCAGGCATGCATGCAGCCAGAACACTATACATAATAAGTAAATCATTTTAAAAAAAGAATTTTCAAGGCACTGTCTGGCTTCTTCCTGCAGTTCAAGAACCTGAGAGATGAAAGCAGGAGACTGAGGGGTTCCAGGTCATTTGGGGCTACATAGGGAATTTGAAGCTCACCTGGGCTTCATAAGACCCTGCACCCTCACATTTTTTATGGGAGGAGTTTGTTGATCTTTCCTCAGGGCCCAGGGTTGCATCAGGGAGTACATCTCCCACCTTCTGAGTATTTGGATGTAAGCTGCTTTTACTCCCCTGTCAGTACTGAGGTCTGTGTTATCCATGTTCTCTCTCACTAACCTTCTCTCATCTGGTTTGTGATTCAGGGATGGGATTAAGAAAACATTGCTTTATCCAAAGATGTGAAAATGTATACAAATGTTTTCATCCCCTTTTTTAGGCAGTGTCTGATGGAGCTCAGGTTGGTCTTATTGTACATCCAGGGATGACCTTGAACTCCTGATCCTCCTGCCTTCTCCCCATATGGTGGGATTACAGTTGTGTGCCAAAATGCCTGTCCTCCCATCCAAGTACTAACTGGACCCAACCATGCTTAGCCTATGGGATCAGGTGGTATGAAGTGTGATATGAGGTAGAGAAGAAAGCTCCCAGCTTGTGGGAAAGATAAGAACCAAGCAGTACTTATATACACACCAATAGTCTGGAAGGTAAACCTGGGTTAGCAAGCAACACAGTCTGCTCTCTGCCCCACTAACTGACTAGCTGAGTTAAATTCAGAACATGTTTTGTTTTCTTGGGGATCTTTGTTTGTTTGTTTGTTTTTTGCTTTTTTTTTTTGAGACAGGGTTTCTCTGCATAGTCCTGGCTATCCTAGAACTCACTTTGTACACCAGGCTAGTCTCCAATTCAGAGATCCACCTGCCTCTGTCTCCCAAGTGCTGGGGTTAAAGGTGTGCGTCACCACCTCTTGGTGAATCAGACCATTTAAAAAAGATTTATTTGGTCTTTCCCAGCCATCCACCATGGTGGATGGATGAAAGGCCCGAGCTAACATGGGGTTAGCTCGTTAAACAACTGCAATAAAACCTTTAGCTATTTGCATCAAGCTTTCTACTCCACCTGGTGATTGGGGTCGTCTTGGTCCTGGACAGAGATCCTGGGGGTCTGAGCCTCCGTGGGTCTTTCATTTGGGGGCTCATCCTGGATTTTTTACCACCCCTCACCTGAGTCGATCTTGGAGGTAAGCGGTACCCTATATTGTCTTGTCTACTGTTTGTCGGCTCTGTCTATTTCGTATTCTGTAAAAGCGCTTTCGGTTGTTCACAATCGCTCGAGTCTCAGGAAGAGACAGAGAGCTCTGGTCTAGGGAGGAGAGAGAGTATGACCAGCAGACGTGCTAGGAGATCACCGACTGCCACCCTGGGAGATGTCCCAGGAGGTCTGGGGGAGTCTCAGGGATGCCTGGGAGATTCCTGTCTGGGAGCTGGTGAGGGTAAGGTAGTTCTCCTGGATTGGGGAAGTTACACACCCTCCCGGAGGTGGAGACAGACATCTGTTAGTTTTTGTCTGTGTGTCTTGGGTTTCTGTTTTGTCTTATTGTGATTTTGACGATGGGACCGACAGTAACCACCCCCCTCAATCTGACTTTTGACCACTGGAGGGATGTTAAGGACCATAGTCAGTCAATTAAAGTTACAACACCCCCTTTCGTTGAGTCACGTGGCACCACACTAGGTAACTTTCTTTTTTCTGTCTTTGTTTCTGTACAGTTTCTGTGAAGTCTGGAGGATCGGAACAGGCTGTGTGACTGGCTAGTTAAGCAGGTTTGTTATCTGATCTGTTGCAATCCACACCCTGCCCGCCTGCTTTTCGGTGCTATGTCAGTTTTGTATTTTCATGTCTGCTGTTTTTGTTAATTGTGTAAATGTAAAGGTCCTATGTTGGGTTCACTAGCGAAGTCTTTTCTTGCTGCCCTGAGCACATGGCGTGTGGAACAGGAGTTCCTCTGCCATGTGCCATGGATTAGAATGTGCTGCGGTGGAGTCCTCTGTCTCCCAGCACATGGTAAGGCTGCTGCTCTGGACTCCAACCACTGCTGCGGCCCTCACAGCTGAGCCTGGCCGGTGCAGGTGAGTCTATCTCTCCATCCTCACCTGCCGGTCTGTGAGGCATGCAAAGTGGGGCTCTCTCTGCCCCAACTGCCATCCTGCCATGGGTCCTGGCATGCGGCGGGAGTTTCCCTGTCCTGAGCACATGGCTTGCAAGGCCACCATTTGCCTGGCTGCCTGGCCTTCTCTGTGCTCCATGTGGTATGCAGAATGTTGGAGCAGGGAAACCTAAGGGGTCTTTTTCCCACACCTGGATTGGCAGAGGGATTACCAGCAGCACCCTCCCCCCCACCCCGAGGTCTCCGTCCTGAACACATGGAGCTGGGGCAGGTGAATCATCTGGCCTGATCCGGACGTTAAAAAGAAACGGCCTTAAAGTTATTAAAAATCTAAGAATGTCTAAGAGAATCAGAGGAATGAACTGAAGGTATATAGAAAGTTATAGAGGGTCAAAGAAAGTCATAGGTCAGAGGAAAGTTGTTAAAGGTCAGAGGAAAGATTGTTAAAAGTCAGAGAAAAGCTGGACATTGGTGGCGCACGCCTATAATCCCAGCACTCGGGAGGCAGAGGCAGGCAGATCTCTGTGAGTTCGAGGCCAGCCTGGTCTCCAGAGCGAGTGCCAGGATAGGCTCCAAAGCTACACAGAGAAACCCTGTCTCAAAAAACAAAACAAAACAAAAAAAATTAAAGAAAAAATGTAAACTGTTTGTTATGGTTTCTCATACTTACAAATAATAAAAATTGGTAATATAAGACAAAGTTTTAACCATATTAAGTTAGTTCTATTTTTAAAAGTTCTGTTTATTTCTCAAGTAAATTATGTATGCTTGTTTTAAAATGTTCTATCTGTTTCCTGGCATAACCTAAGTTCTGTTACAAGCATACAGCTAAAACAAATGGTGCAGGTTACTGCTATTTTGCAGCCAGCCATGCGGCAAGCTGGCCACATGGCTAGCTGGTAGCCATTTTGCTAAAGCTGATAAAAGATACTTGAACAGCCATCTTGACTAAAGGTGACCACATGGAAACTATAAAATTTACCCATCTTATAAACAAGTTTTTCAATTAAGATTTAAATTGTTATTGCTTCTATATATTACAGAAAGACATTAATGTTTGTGCTTTTAAAATGTTAATGCTTACATTAAGGGATTATAAATTTCTTTTTAAAAACAGCTTTTTAAATGTTTATGGTTTTTAAGATGTGTTCATTAATGTTTACTTAAAGAGCTTAAATTTAAAATCATTATTTTTAAGCAAAGCCTGACAATGTAAAGTTCTTGTTTTATAAAAGCTGCTAATCTAAAATGTTAAAAATACAAATAAATACAGTTTATGTTTTCAGAAGTTAAGTTTAAGCAAGCAGCTAAAATGTATACATGTAGCTACTGTTTAAGGGATATAAGGTAACTATGCAGTTTTAAATTCAACTGTGCTAAGTTCCAACTATTTTACTAAGTTAAAACCTGTTACAGTCAGACTAAAAATTAGTAACAGAAATATGGCTTTGCCTAGCCACCTATGTGCTTAAGGCAAGTAACTAGAACAAACAGACAGACCTCTAATGCTTCAGAAACCTGCAGAATATGGCATTTAAAACGTTATTTTAAAAGTTTATAAGATCAGACAGACTGCCAGATCCTGACAGTGAACCAAAGTCTCCAAAGAAGATTATGAGGCACCCCAGTTCCTGCACCTGGATAATGATGACGCCAACCAGTGAGCAAGATGCTCAAATGTGACACCTACTGCCTGCCAGGACCTGGCCAAGAATGTGGACAAAGCTGCTGGACACTGGAAAATTAATTGCACCCCCTTTGCCTAGACAAAACAAGGTCAGTCTTTTCCATGTCCCTCTTCCACAGAGAGAAAAAAACCCTCTCACCTTATAGGCCTGGCAAAGATTGCTGTTCTTTAATACTTCTGCCTCCAATGCTAATGGAGAGACTTGGGTATGGCTAACTGTATATGGACTGGCTCCTGTCACTTTTTAATAGATTCGGAAACTATAAAATTTACCCTTCTCAGATCTCTGAAAGTATTAATGGTTGTCAGCTTGGCAGAATCAGGCAGTCAGATCTACAAGACTATAGTCAGCATGTTAGTTGATAAAGCAGTGACTAATGTAAGACCCCCAGAAGCTCAGGTTTCCAGGATCTCAACCCAGGACCAAGGCCACCCCAATCACCATGCGGAGTCGAAAGCTTGATGCAAACTGCACAAGGCTTTATTGTTGTTTAACAAGCTAACCCCATGTTAGCTCGGGTCTTTCATCTACCCACCATGGCGGATGGCTAGAAAAGACAGGCCGAACCATCTGCATAGAGATCTTATAGGGCAGCGTAAGGGGAGTGTCTAGGGGTACGCACAGGCTCACTATTGGTGTGCCTCCAGGCTTGGAGGGTTTACCCTGTGTTGATTGATCAACTGGTTGTTATGGCCCATAGACCCTCCCAGGATGGTTGCTATGGTCTGCAAGTCATTGCTGTGCACTTGTCTGTAAAGCACACCCAAAGCCGTAAAGCATAGCGCCATCAGCTAACTTCTGATTGATTCCTTGCCACGAGGCAGGCATCTGACCTTCTAGGGACCAAGGCAAGGTCAGGCAAGCACGTTCTAGGCTGTTATGGCTGCTGAAATGGGGAGCTGGTCCCTTCACTACCTACTATTCAGTCACAAGCTCAAGGTTTTTAGGTTTATTTTGGTTTTCATCTAAGTATAAACTTAAAGGGCTTTTCATCAGGCCAAAGGCACCTCTGTCCAATCCATACCTGGCTCTCTGGACAGAAGAAAAATGTACATGCTTCTAGCCCAAATCTGTAGTTTTTGCTAGGACTCAAAGTTACAAATATGTTCCTGCTGTTTGAACAGATAACCAGATACCTGTTTTTTCTGCACTGTGGGCTTCAGTAAATAAGTTTTAACTTTTGTTCCTAGTTTAAACATGTCTTAAACAGGTTTCTGCTTCTGGCAGACACATCTAAGTATCAGTTGCTGAATACAGGCTGTTCCTAAAGAACTTCGAGCCCTGGACTTGCTGTGGATGTGAACCAGTCCAGCTGATGTGGACACCTCCGTCTCTGCAACAGAGTCTGCCAACCAGAAGCTCCTGATGGATTCCCCATTACCTAAATTCCCTTTTTGCTTTTGACTAGCATTTCAGCCTTCTTGGGTCCCTAACTTCGTCCCAAAGTCAGCAGAAGTAGCATGGGAATGAATACATCGCCTGTTTTCCATGGTTGATATGCTAAGTCAGAAGGAACTCCCTTACATAGGGGATGCCAATATCTCTCACTCCCTGATGGGGACGCTGGAGAGACAGCAATTCCATGATTGCAATCTCCAAAAAGAAAATGGGGGAAGGAAGGGACCAGCTCCCCATTTCAGCAGCCATAACAGCCTAGAACGTGCTTGCCTGACCTTGCCTTGGTCCCTAGAAGGTCAGATGCCTGCCTCGTGGCAAGGAATCAATCAGAAGTTAGCTGGTGGCGCTATGCTTTACGGCTTTGGGTGTGCTTTACAGACAAGTGCACAGCAATGACTTGCAGACCATAGCAACCATCCTGGGAGGGTCTATGGGCCATAACAACCAGTTGATCAATCAACACAGGGCAAGCCCTCCAAGCCTGGAGGCACACCAATAGTGAGCCTGTGCGTACCCCTAGACACTCCCCTTACGCTGCCCTATAAGATCTCTATGCTGTGGCTTCACAGCATCTTTCCCAGCTGTCTGCCATGGTGGATAGATGAAAGGCCCAAGCTAACATGGGGTTAGCTTGTTAAACAAATGCAATAAAACCTCTTGCTGTTTGCATAAAAAAATATTTATTTAATTATTTTTAATTCTCTCTCTCTCTTTCTCTCTCTCTCTCTCTCTCTCTCTCTCTCTCTCTCTCTGTGTGTGTGTGTGTGTGTGTGTGTGTGTGTGTGTGTACCTGTGTGTGTGGGTGCATGATCCTCAGGGGCTGGACTTACAGGTGACTGGGTGTTGTCTGATGGCGATGATGGGGATGGAGCTGGGTCCCTGGAAGGCACTCTTGGCCACCGAGCCATCTCTCCAGCCCAGAATCACAAGTGTTGAGTGTAAATAGTACCCTACATATAATCTCAGCTCTTGGGAGGACGCATGAGGACTATGAGTTCAAGGCCAGCCTGGATTATATAATGAGTGTCTGCCTCCAAAAGCATAATTTGCCAGGCAGTGATGGTATGCATCTTTAATCATAGCAATCAGGAGGCAGGGGCAGGTAGAACTCTGTGAGTTTGAGCCCAGTCTAGTCTACAGAAAGAGTTCCAGAACAGACACCAAAGCTGCACATAGAAACCGTGTCTATAAAAACAAAAATGGAAAAAATGTTTGAGCAACATGAATCAGTCCATAAAATTCAATGGATGTTTTGCGATTCTTTCTCTCACACTCTCACAATCTGTCTCTCTTCTCTATAGTGGGAAATTACCAATACGGAGTCAGGTAGAAATATAAGGGTATTTAATAGGGAAAAGCCTTACTTACAGAGCGAACCAGCCAGCCGGTGGTAGTCTGTACAGCAAGAAGCAAAGAGAAAACCGAAACCGAAACGCAGTCCCCCTACTCACTCTGACCACGCCCTCACAAGCCTGGTCAGGTACTCCTGTAGCCAGCCCCTAAGAAGGCGTGGCTACAGCTTCCCCTACAATTCCCCTTTTAGTCTAAAAGAGGATTAAAACTTAACAGTATAAAGGTAAAATATAAGAAGATACAACAATCTGCTTATGTCACCTCCTAACTATTTTAACTAAACCCTAAAGTCATCTGAAAGAGGTGTCCAAGCCTGAACACCTCCTTCCAATCCGAACCATAAACAATAGGAAGCAATTCCTAACTAGGTATATACACTATCCTAAGAGACAACAATGGGGAAAGGGGGCGTAGCATTCTCCAAGTTACTTCCTGCTGAAATGGGACGATGATAGTCATGTGGGGTCCTGTAGAAAGAAAATGTTAGTATCCAGTCCATGTTAGATGGGATTCGCTTGATTGAAGATCTCGCTTGAAATCCTCAATTCTCTCTCTCTCTCTCTCTCTCTCTCTCTCTCTCTCTCTCTTCTCTCTGTGTGTGTGTGTGTGTGTGTGTGTGTGTGTGTGTGTGTGTGTGTGTGTTTCTTATTACATGTGTGTGGATGCACATGTGTCTCTGTGCAGGCATGCATTCTTTTGGTATATGTGCATGTGGAAGCCACAGAAACACGCTAGAGTTTATTCCTCAGACACATTCACCAAGTTTTTTGGACACAGGGTCACTCATTTAGATCAGGTCTCAGGGACTCTGCTAGGGAGGAGCCATGAGCAAAAAATCTCAAAAAACTATGATGGCTTCTGGCTGCTGTGATTGGTCCATGGCTCAGTGACCTCACAAGGAGCCAGCTAGGCCTGGATCTTGTCCTTTGGTTGCAGAGAAGGTGTTGGTTGGCTGCAGAGGGCTTCATTCAAAACTTTGTTCGTGAGAACTCTGTTTTTCATTGTCTGTATTTCACACTGAATATCTGTGATCACCACTGACCTGAACCTGAGTATGCTAGGTTTGGGGCTAATGTTGACTTACTGTTTGTTTTAGATTTAGTTTGTGCCTGTGCTTCAGTTTATTTCATTATCAACCATTTTCTATGACTGTCTATCCGTTTATCTTTGACATTTTGTCCATTGGTTTATTTCTTTACCTTGGCTTCTGTTAGTGTATATTAGCTGTAAAAGATAAGGAATTTGATTCTGCCATGGGCTTGGGGCATATGCCCTCACTTTCTTACTTCCCTCAGCCTTGCCGGGTAGTTAAATATTCCCCTATTAAGTTTAGAGTCTTCTCCTGCCCACCATGCCACTGGTGACACAAAACAGCTCTGGGGAATCTCGATGGACAACAATTTCCTCATGGCCTCTAGTGTCACAGACAGGCTGTCACTCTTTGGGTGCCCATAAATATGAGTGTAAGGAACAGGAATTGTATCGTGACTGTAGAAATGAAGAGGTCTACAGTAGTTGGAGTCATTAGAGAATTGGAGGGTCTGAGTGACAAGGACCTTTGAAGAAGCCTGTGTATTCACTCTCTATCTAGTCCATACTCATGTCTCTAAACCAGGCGCCCAAAGCTGACTGAGTCCATTCTTCTTGTTATTGCTGCTGCTGAAGTCCAAATGTCCTCCTCAATGTTTGAATGGGAGAGGTCTCCTATCATCTCAAGTCTCTGAGTTCTTGGTCTCCAGCAGGGGTGCCATAAGGAGGTTGTAAGCCCCATGGTGGTGGACTGCAGCAGCAGGAATAAGGTCATTAGGGCAAGGGAACCTGCCAAAGACATGCAAATAGCTGCTTCAGACACATCTTCCCACCTCCCCAGACATGGCTCTCTCGTCTTCTGAGAGCTTGAGCCAAAGCAAAAGGTGTGTAGCAAGCACCCACATGCTGCTCTTTACAGGGAATTTGATCATGGCAGTAAGAACACTCATGCAGTACTTGGACACAGAAAGTGAAGAATTTCTGGGTTTATTTATTTATTTATTTATTTATTTATTTATTTGAGGATCAAAACACCAATGACAGTTTATGCTGGAGAGGAAATGGAGAAAGGGGAACACTCCTCCATTGCTGGTGGGAGTGAAACCTTGTACAGCCTCTGTGGATATCAGTATGGCTATTTCTGAGAAAATTAGGGATCAACCTACCTCAAGACCCTACACTAGCACTGTTGCGTATATACCCAAAGGAGGCACATTCACACTACAAGGACATTTGCTCAACTATGTTCATAGCAACATTATTTGTAATTGCTCTACTCTTAAAGTGCCTTACAGATGACCTGTCTGGGTAGGACAATTGCCTGTGACCTCTGAGAAGCTAGAGGCTTAGAAAAGCTAGTTCAGGAACAGCTAATTGCTGGGCTTATAGAAGAATATACCAGCTCTTGGAATTCTCCTGTATTTGTTATCACAAAGAAGTCTGGTAAATGGAGGATGCCAATAGACCTGAGAGTCATCAATAAAGTAACTCAGCCTATGGGCTCTCTACAGCCTGGAATGCCTTGCCTTCCTCAATTCCTAAAGGATGGCCTATCATAGTCATTGATCTAACAGACTGCTTCTTCACTCTACCGAAGCAAGAAAAGATAGGGAAAAATTTGCATTTACGGTACCCACCTATAGTAACTCCCAGCCAGTTGAGATTTCAATGGAAGGTTTTGCCACAGGGAATGTTAAATAGTCCTACCCTGTGCCAACACTTCTTACAAAAACCTTTGTAAATAATTTGTTAGAAATTTCCACAATCAATAATATACCATTATATGGATGACATATTGTTTTCAGATTCAGTTTAGAAAAGATGTTTGAGACAGTGAAGGAAGTTCTACCTCTCTGGGGATTACAGATTGCCCCAGAAAAGATACAAAGAGGAGAGTCTATTGATTATTTAGGCTATAAAATAGATGCACGAAAAAAATCAGGCTGCAAAAAGTACAAATTAGAAGAGATCATTATCAAACTCTTATAGACCTGCAGAAATTGCTAGAGGAAATTTCTCAACTACAGACAATAATTTGCGTAGAAGGACATGACTTAAAGCATTTAAAAATGGTTCTTAAAGGGGACAAGGACTTAAGCAGTCCATGAATATTATCAGCCGAAGCGGAAAAAGAATTACAATGGGTAGAAAACAGAATACTGGACACACATGTAGACCATGTGGATACAAATTTAGACTGTATTCTGGTTATTTTTCCATCTAGAGAGTACCCTTCAAGGATTCTGATGCAGAGGGAAGATATATTAGAATGGATATTTCTGCCACATAAACAGAATGAAAAGCTAAATATCTACATAGAAAAGATTTCTGATTTGATTCTAAAAGGCAAATTAAGACTTCGTCAACTGACTGTAAGGGACCCAGCAGAAATTATAGTACCTTTAACTAATGAGGAAATTTCCTCCTTATGGAAGGACAATGAATATTGGCAGACTGCTTGTATTAACATTTTGGGAACAATTAGCAGCAATTATCCCCAAACTGACAGAATTAAATTCATAAAAAAAAGACAATTTGGATCCTTCAATTATTGTAAGAAAAACACCTATTTCTAGAGTCCCTACCTTCTACACTGATGCAAACAAATCGGGTAAGGCAGGATATAAATCAGGAGATATAAGTACAGTAGTCCAAAGTCTGTAAGGAAGGCAGAATTATATGAAATTATTATGATACTTACGGATTTTACAGAGCCTCTCAATATAATTACTGGCTCTCAATATGCAGAGAGAGTTGTTTTGCACATCAAGACTGCTGAATTCATTCCTGACTATACAGAATTAACTTCACTGTGTATACAATTACAAGAAACAATCAGGAATAGGACCCATCTGCTATGATATTATATATATATATTCATATGTATATGTATATATGTATGTATTATACATATATATCACACATCAGATCCCATAACGGGTCTGCCAGGCCCACTGACACAAGACAATGACAAGACTGATCGTTTAGACAGCGCATAGACTGGGAAAAGATATTCACCAACCACACATCTGACAGAGGGCTGATCTCCAAAATATACAAAAAACTCAAGAAGCTATTCTCCAAAACACCAAACAATCCAATTAAAAAATAGGGTACAGAACTAAATAGACAATTCTTAATAGAGGAATCTAAAATGGCTGAAAGACACATGAGAAAGTGTTCAACATCCTTAGCCATCAGGGAAATGCAAATCAAAACAACTCAGAGATACCATCTTACTCCTGTCAGAATGGCTAAAATAAAAAATACCAAGGATAGTTTATGCTGGAGAGGATGTGGAGAAAGAGGAACACTCCTTCACTGCTGGTGGGAGTGCCAACTTGTACAGCCACTTTGGAAATCTGTATGGTGACTCCTCAGCAAAATGGGAATGAGTCTACCACAAGATCCCCCAATTCCACTCCTAGGCATATACCCAAAAGAAGCACATTCATATAACAAGGACATCTGTCCAACCATGTTCATAGCAGCATTATTTGTCATAGCCAGAAACTGGAAGCAGCCTAGATACCCCTCAACTGAAGAATGGATAGAGAAAATATGGTACATTTATACAATGGAGTACTACTCAGCAGAAAAAACAATGGAATCTTGAAATTTGCAGGAAAATGGAACTCGAAGAAACCATTCTGAGTGAGGTAACCCAATCACAAAAAGACAAACATGATATGTACTCACTCATATGTGGACCTGCTTTATGATACGTAGTAGTGACCATGCTTTATCAGAGCTGTTTTTAATGGTGTTGCTCAGAATGGTTTACCTTCCAGATGAATTTTTTAAAAATGGTGCCAGGTACTACAAGAGTAACAGAACTGTGCTGTTTTCTGGGATTTTGTTTTTTACTCTTTTTTTTTTTTTTAAATGGAGTGTTCTGGATGTCTCTACAATTTTGTTCAAATAACTGAAGAACCTGGAAAAGTTGGTGCTGCTATTGGTGCATAACATACTGCTATTATTGGTCTTTTATATAAATATAAATATATATATACATATATAATTTGAATTTTTGGAAACTTTAGCTGTGCTGTCAACTTTGGAAAAAAGTATCCCAGTTTACCGTGTTGAGTTGGCATTGTACAGAAATTAACAGCCATATTGGTCTAGAAATGTTGAACTTATTTTTTTCCATTTGTACAGGGTTAATGCACTGTATTAAATATGTAAGGTCTTATCTACGTGGGTTTGATTACAAAAACTAATAAAGTATTCTCTAAATAAAAAAAAGAAACTAGAAAAATATTGATCTTTTATTAATAGGAAGCATGCTAGAAGCCTCAGAATTTCATAAGAAACACCATATAAATAGCAGAGGTTTAAAAAAAATGATTTCTCCATCACTTGGCAACAAGCCAAGGAGAATGTAAGAAACTGTCCTACCTGTTTGTTCTATCATCAAGCTCCATTACCAGCAGGCTGTAATCCAAAGGGCATTCAGAGAAATGAGGTCTGGCAGGTGGATGTCTTTCACTTTCCAGAATTTGGAAATTTAAAATATGTACATCATACCATAGACACATTTTCAGGGTTTCAGTGGGCTACTGCTCTTAGCTCTGAAAAGGCTGATTCTGTTATAACACACCTGTTAGACATAATGGCCATTATGGATATACCTACACAAATAAAAACTGACAATCTCCAGCATGTGTCTCCACCAAATTGGAACGGTTTTTCAAATATTATAATATAAAGCATGTAACCGGTACACCACACAATCCCACAGGACAAGCAGTAGTAGTCTGGCAGTTCTTACCTGGCCAGAGCTTCAGGTAAGAACTTCAATCAACACAAGGACTTCAATCAAGACCTTCAATCAAGCATCTCCCGACAAACACAGACTGGATACAAGTGTTGCAGATAATCCATTCAAGACTTTCACTACTCTAACATATTCTTCCTACAGAACCCCATGAGGCTATCATCGTTCCATTTCAGCAGGAAGTAATTCAGAGAATACTATGCCCCCCATCCCCACTGTTGACATTAAAAGGATAATGTACACCTAGTTAGGGCTAGATTCCTATTGTTTAGGGTTGGGTTTGGAAGGAGGTGTTCAGGCTTGACGTCTCTTTCAAATGACTAGAGTTTACATGGGATAGATATAGTTAGGATGTGAAATAAGTAGATTATCATATCTTCTTGTGATTCATCTTTAGGATTGTTAATTATAGATAACTTACACTGTTATAGAACCTTGTATGATGTAATGCATGTATAATTTGTTTGTCATACATCGTCTTACTCTGTAAAGTCTTTTCTCTACTTAAGATGATGTATGCTCTTACATATGTTAAGACGTTTGTACACAACTTGGTTTTGTCTCAAGTTTAAATCCTGTTGATATTAAAAGGGGAATTGTAGAGAGAGAGACCCTGATTACAGGTACTGCAGACCACCCCAGTATGGGTGTGGTTCAGGTACATAGCAGGGTGTATAAGAACAAGTGGGGCCAGCACAAAATCTCTCTCTAGGCTGAGCCAGCACTAGGTAGCATTCTGTGTCTGACCTGCTCGGGTGCCAACCTGGTCACTGGTTCCCTTGTGTGACTATACCCCCTAATAAATTACCGGTTATTAACCTATCTCCGATTCCATTTGTATTCATCAATAATAACCAGCCTACAATCCATAACCCCAGAGACACTTGAACCCTCTTCCAGAAACAGAAGGAAACAGAGGCAAATCCACAACTAACTAATGGGCCAAGCTCCTGGAGTACAATCGAAGTGAGGGAGGAGTGATAATATGAACAAAGGAGTCGAGACCATGACTCACAGAATCAGCTGACCTGAACTAGAGAGAGATCAATGACGCAAGGTGTGACAAATGGGTTCCCTGCATAAGACTCCTTTAATAAAGGTGACAATGGTGTGCCTGGGGCAATATATGAGGCCACTGGCAGTAGGTCCAAGATTAGCACTAATTCAAAAACTGAACTTAGCCCATTCTGTATGGAGAGAGAGCTTGCCCAGCCTAGACACAGGGGAATGGGGGTGCTCTGCCTTAGTCCTGCCTCAGCTAGATGATAGAACAGACTTAGTAGACTTCCTAGGGGAACCTCACCATCTCTGTGGGGCGGATGAGAGGAGGGTGTACTGGGGGAAGCAGGAGCGGAAAGTGTGTGTGTGTGTGTGTGTGTGTGTGTGTGTGTGTGTGTGTGTGTGTGTACATTTGAGTGCAGGTGTCCTTGGAGGCTAGAGTTATATGATCCTCTGGGGCCGAACTTACTGGTGACTGGGAGCTGCCTGACGGTGATGCTGGGGATGAACCTGGGGCCCCGGAGGCTCTATTATCCACTGAACCATCTCTCTAGCCCAGAATCACAAGTGTTGAGTGTAAGTATTACCCTACATGTAATCTCATGTAAGCTCTTGGAAAGGAGGCATGATGACTATGAGTTCAAGGCCAGCCTGGAATATATAATGAGAGTCTGCCTCCAAAAGCATAATTTGCCAGGGACCCAACATTAATTCCAGTACTCAGGTGGTAGAGGCAGGCACGAATTTGTGAGTTCAAGGCCAGCCTCGTCTAGACAATGAGATCCAGGAATGACGCCAAAACCACACAGAGAAACTCTATCTCCAAAAACCAAAAAACCAAGCAAACAATGAATCTTTATCTTATTATTTTGAGACAGGGCATGGTGTAGCCCAGGCTAGCCTGAAACCTGCACCTAACCAATGAACTTGGGCTTTCTTTTCTCTGCTGAGAATGCTGGCTGGCATTGGTCTTTGGGAATATGGGCATTGTTTCAGTTTAGCAAATTGCAAACCACTTCTGTGGTCATAGCTGAGGACAGCTTGCATACACAAGTCTCTGGGACAGCCTACACTGCCCAGTCCTACTGGCAGTGATGGTGCAGTGGGCCAGCAGTTCTTGGAAAGGAGGCCTGGACACTTGTCTTCCTGTTTGCTGAAACATCTTCCAGATGCCCTAGGGCCTGGGAGGTAGTGAAATTAGACACAAAATTCTTTCTTTTCTGGCATTCATTTCCTGAAATAAGTCCCCCCTTTCTGCTGTTTCTAACCTATTGCCATGACGAAGTACTGTGACCAAGGCAACTTAGGAGAGAAAGCATGGTACTTAGGGTTCCATAGTTACAGAGGGTGACAGTACATGACCACTGTGCTGGAAATCTAGCAACAGGCAGAATGACATGGCGTTGTAGCTGTAGCTTATAACTTACTTTGATTCTCAAGCATCACACACACACACACACACACACACACACACACACACACACACACACACACACGACTTTGAATGGATTTGGCTTTTGAATCTTTAATGCTCTGTGACCCCTCCCTGCTGACTCTCCCTCCAAGGCCATAGCTCCTGTTCCTTCCCAGCTTCAGATAGTGGGATAAGTAGCTAAACATGTTCATCTCTGGGAACACTCATATTCTAACTATCACTACTTACTGACCAGGGGCTTGGATAGGAAATTCCTTGGGTAGCATTGCACTGAGATCTGTTGATATCCCCACCCCACTGCTCCTCTTGCATTTTCAGAGAGCAGAGAACACCAGTGTCTCTCTTCCCATGAAGATGTTCCAGAGTCGGAGACCTGCGCCTCCATGAACACATAAGAGATATAAGACACTCCTGTACTCCATTCCCTATCCCTAGAGAAGCTTCTTTTGTGGAGCCCCTCACCAAGGGGACCATGTTTGGCTCCCCAAACCCAGTTGGATGATGGTGACCACCTCACAAGGTCAGAATGGGCTACATCATGAAACTATGTCTATGAAACAGAACACATAACCGGACCACCCCACAATGCTCATTATGAGACAGAACATACAAGACCATCAGTGGTCTGCCACATGTGACACAGGAAGTCTGACCACAGTGGCAGCCTGCCAACCAGCCCATGACACTGCCTCTGTGCTCAAATCTTGGCACAATCGGCATTAGTGTCTTCCAGGCCCTTATGCCCTTCCTGAGCATAAGTCCTGGACTCCCCAGGGCTCCATGGAGGTCAGAGAGTGTCCAGATGATCAGTTCCTTTGGTCAGGAAAATCTCCTAAGGAAGCAATGAATGATACTCACAGCTTTGGTCATGGGACCTTGGAATTTGCGAATATGGCAACCTCTGTGTGATGATTACCTCATGATCTATTTCCTGTCATGGAGAAGCTGAATGGGGGTGGCCAGAGAATTCAGGCTAAGGATCATTGAAGCAGAGAGCCTTGGTCATATGTCTGGCCTTCTGTCCTCAAAACAAAGACTTCTTAGTCAGGGCCAATGTGACATAAATATGTCCCTGACAGATAGGTTACAGAATTCATTAGGGAAACCATTCAATGAGACAGGCCACTTCCTTTCCAAGCCTGGAAGGCACCAAGCCTCACCTTCCATGATGCCTTTCCTCAGGAATGCATTTGGTCACCTCTCTGCCCCTTTTCTCACTGCTCAATTTAACACAAGTCAAAACACATTTTTTTTTGTATCAAACTTTCTGATTCTCCATGCTGCTCACCATCGGAGGAATAGGGTAAACACCTTGGACTTCTTTAGTTTGCAGGCTGTCATGAAAACAGCCATAATTCGGGGAACCTATTCAACCTCAAGTTTTCATGCTTCACATAGAGAGCTGCTACAGGGGACTGACCACCAAAAAGGGTTCATGACCCATTGCTCTGTTGACTACATTAGGCTCATGAGAGATATCATCAGATGAGAATGTAGCCATCAAATGCCCCACTAGAGGCAGTGGTAACTCACTGCACCAAGCACTACTCTGCAAACATGAGGATATGAGCTCAGAAGCAGCAACCACATCAAAGCCTTGCATGTCGTGGTGAGCATAACTCCACCTCTATGGAGACAGAAGGGAAATGTCCCCTTCTGATGCTTGCTCAGACAGTCTAGGCTTATTACCCAACTCCAGCGTCAAGGAGAATACCTCAGAAAACAAGGAAATTAGGACACTTGAGACCTCTCCTGTCACACACCGGTGATCACATGCATGTGCTCCAGACAAACACACAAAATTGGGAGGCATGAAGGAAAGGGAATAGAACAAAACATGGATGAAGGTTTCATCTCTCATAAAGGATTGTCCTCCCATGTGACATCTGTTCTCAACCTGCCATAACTCTGACTGTGTCCACCAGCATTCAAGTGAGTGGCTCCTGCATAACTGTGGTTTCAATTTACTTTTTGTCTCCTCAGGTGAGTCTGCTGAAAAGCCCACGTGTGGCTGGAATCCCTGAAGAAGAGCAGGGTGAACTCTTAGCAGCTGCCTCTGTGTGACCTCCACAGAATGGCAGCTCTTGGCTTTCTGTGGGAGCCATTCCCACATTGACTCAGTATTGTGGACCATATGGGTCATTTCTGCTTGATGTTGACACATCAGGACTGTACATGAGCCTGGAGCAGTGTTATACTCTCCATAGTTGCACTAAGATTTCCCTGGCCCAACACGGAAATTCCTTTATTTTATTAAATGTTCACTTGATTTTCATCTGACCCATGTCTTGTCCTTGAAAGAAACTTACGATATCCAGTCCCAAGTGAAGTGAAATATTGCAGCACAAATTCTCAGTCAGGATTCTCTAATCCTGTGTGCTCTTCAATGTGGCATGGACTTCCTGGTACTTGTAGAAGCTCTTGGGCCAGGGCAAGTATGTCTTGTTGGTAGCTGTGTTTGAAGCCCCCAGACATGTCCAGTCTGCAGCCCTTCCACGGGGATACCCAGGGCTTCTTCATGGCATTGACATGAGAAGTACAGGAAGGAGCTAGAAAGGCCTGCCCTTCTCAGGGTCACATGGCACTGGGCTCTCATTGATGGAACAACACAGACATTTCCTGGGATGGGCAAATGCAAAGGAGACCTCAAGGGATGTAAAGCTGCCAGCCACAGAGGAAAACATTTATCGGTCAATGAATCAGCCAGATGCTACTGGAGGTCCTCAGTTCAGATGTCCCTGCTTCAGCTGTGCAGCCATCAGCACAGATCTGCATCAGGAAATTCAGAAACACAAACACCTCTGAGCAACAAGGGGAAAACAAAGGAAGCACACTCAGGAGGCAGAGCCAGGATGATCCCTGTGAGTTCAAGGTGTCTACAATAGATAGCAAGTTCCAGGATAGCAAACACCATTACACAGGGGAAACCTCTAGAAAAACCAAAACCAAAACCAAAAGAAAGTAAAGGAATAAGCAAAGGAAGCTTGAGAGTGGTGTCTGTACACTGCTTTGTAGGCGCACATGAGATCTGACTCCAATCCTCTCCTTTAACAAACAAGTTTGTGACATATGCTTGGGGTCCCACCATTGAGGATTCCCTGGTCTCACTGTCAATCCAGCCAGCCTAGCAGAATCTCTGAGACCTCATATTAATGTGTGACCCTGTATCAAAAAGACAAGGTCAATGTGTCTAAGGAACAAGCACTGACCTTTTCCTGTGGCTTCCATATTCACATATACCTAATGAATGTATGTGTACACACAGACACAAGTACACCTGTACACGTGTCATAAGGAATACACACACACACACACACACACACACACAGAGAGAGAGGAGAGAGAGACTCATAAAAGATCAATTGAACTTTTGTGTCTCTCAAGGCATTTTTATTTCTGTTTCTTTGGGACAGGACCAATAGCCTATTCTGAAGGTGAACAAAGACCCTCTGTATCTAATGGTGACCTCATACTTCTGCCTAATGGTGGAAGGGGCAGGTGAATCTCCAGAGTTGCAGGCAAGCCTTGTCTAGAGTGAGTTCCAGGACAGTCAGGATTACACAGAGAAAACCTGTCTGTTTTCAAAAACCAAAGAATGGAAGGAAGGAAGGGAGGGAGGGAGGGAGTGGAGGGAAGGGGAGGGGGGAAGTAGGGAAGGAAGGAAGGAAGGAAGGAAGGAAGGAAGGAAGGAAGGAAGGAAGGAAGGAAGAGGGGGAGGAAGGGAGTGGAGGGGAGGGAGGGGGAGGTAGGGAAGGAGGAAGGAAGGATGCAAGCAAGCAAGCAAGCAAGCAAGCAAGCAAGCAAGCAACTCAGATACAGAGTTGGACAAGGAATGGCCAAAGAATCTGAAACTAGCCCAAGATAAAGTGATTAGCCTATCAAATTCCAATCTCTCCACAGTACTGAAATTCCAACTGATCTACCCCTGTCTGCAGACGCAGCCTAGACTCCTTCCGGGAGGAGGAGTTTTTGTTGACGTTTTTGTTGTTCACAGCCATACAGCAGCTTTCTGGCATTTTTGTTCACACTAAGTGAACTATTTTCTTCATAATACAAATTAAGTCAGGTATGGTAAAGCACACAGGAGGTGGTGGCAGGAGGATTTCTGTGATTTCAGTGCACATACATCTGACAGCCACATGTGTGGAATGCACACAAACACATACATACACACACACACACACACACACACACACACACACACACACACACACAGAGAGAGAGAGAGAGAGAGAGAGAGAGAGAGAGAGAGAGTAACTAAAAGTCATTAAAAGAATTTTCAAGGGGGCTGGAAAGATGGCTTAACTGTTAAGAGTACTGTCTGCTCTTCTAGAGGTCCTGAGTTTCATTCCCAGCAATCCCATGGTGACTCTCACTACCATCTATAGTGGGGATTTGATGCCTTCTTCTGAAATAAAGGAGTACATGCAGATAGAGCACTCATATATGTAAAATAATAAATAAAATCTTTAAAAAATAATTTTTAAGACACTGTCAGGCTCGTGCCTGCAGTTCAATAACCTGGTAGATGAAGGCAGGAGGTTCAGAAGTTCCAGATTATTTTTGCATACATAGTGAATTTAAGGCCAGCCTGGGCTACATAAGACCCTGCACCTTCCCATTTTGGAGAGCAGGGTTCCTTTATCTTTTTCCAGGACTCCGTGTTACATCAGGGAGTCCATCTCCCACCTTCTGAGTATTTGGATGTAAGTGGCTTTACCAACCCTATCAACACCGAGGTCTGTGTAATCTCTGTTCTCCCTTACCGACCTTCTCTCCTCTGGTTTGTGATTAGGTACAGGGATTAAGAAAACATTGCTTAATCCAAAGTTGTGAAATGTATACAAATGTTTTCATCTTCTTTCTTAGGCAGGATCTCATTAGCTCAGATTGATCTTAATGTATGCCTAGGGATGACCTTGAACTCCTGATCCTGCTGCCTTGTCACATGCCTGGCCTCCTGTCCAAGTACTAACTGGGCCCAACCTTGCTTAGCTTAAGGGATCAGGCTAGGTATGATCATAGTCCAGGAAGCCTGCTTTTAAAAATGTTTTCTTCTTAAATGTGATATGAGGTAGAGAATAAAGCTCCCAGCTTGTAGCAAAGTTAAGGACCAAGCAGTCACATGATTTGCTCAGTATTTATAGTGCTCCAATGGAATAGTCCAGGAGGTAGACCTAGGCCAGCAGGCAACACAGTGGGCTCTCTGCACATGTTTGCTCACTCCTCACTCTGAGGAGTTAAGAGTCAGAACATGTTGTGTTATATAAATGTATCTTTTTTTTTTTTTTTTTTTTTTTGAGACAGGGTTTCTCTGTAGCCCTGGCTGTCTGGAATTTGTTCTGTAGACCAGGCTGGCCTCTAACTCAGAGATCCACCTGGGACCACCAATTCTTGGATGGTACTTCCTACAATTCAATGGGTGCTCCCTAATCAATCACTAAGAAAATGCCCTATAGCTGGATCTTATAGACGTACTTTCTCATTTGAGGTTCCCTCCTTTCAGAGGGCTCTTGCTTGTGTCAAGTTGACATAAAACTTGGACACAGGAGATCATGGGTTAGCACCGCACTGTCTTTAAGGTTCCATCATGGTTTGTGTTCATTACAAGGCCTTAGAATTCCTGTGGGGGTTTCATGAAACAGGCTTTCATCCCAGGGCTATGTATGTGGTTGGCATTGCTTGTGGACTGAAATGGTGCTCTCAGGTTCCCTCCTCCACACCCTGAAGGGATAAGGCAGGGTCAGGATCTGTGAAGCTTTGTTGATGCTGTCACTATCTAGAAATAAAAATTAGTCATTCCCAGGAGTCGTCGTCCTGGTGAAAGTACAAACAGGCTCATTACTGCTAATACACGGTGTCCAGGTGTAGACCACCTCCTTAGCACAAGAAGTCCCACAAACCACCAGCATTTCCCTGAGCTGCGATGGCTTTGGTGCATTGCTCACAGCCATTCTGAGGTCTGTCTGGGGACTTCGGTATCTGTTGTCCTCAATGGTTCCTATGAGCACCAGCTGTATCCCTGGGGGGACAGAAGGCCTCAGTCTCAGGAGAGAGAAGTTTGTGTTCTAAGGTCTGTCTTCTCTCTACCTCCACCATCCCTATGGCATAGGGTACAACCACTCTTGCACTCCCTGTGTTTGTGTCTTGTTGAAACTGTGGTGTTATACAGTGTCCAAATTAGGGCATGGATGAATGGGAGGGCCAGGTAAAGAAACCGAAATAGGTGCTCCATGGGTGGAAAAGGGGAAAGTTTATTCCAAACTGCCAGTTGTCTCTCGGGAAAGCAGGGAGGATAATCTCCAGGGTTCTAAGAGAATGGGTACCTGGGATGAAGGGAGCCCGTGAGCTGGAATGGGAATTTTGAAATGGATAATGAGCATTTGTGAGGAGGGACTGAGAGAGTCTGGAAGCCAACATGGACCTTGATATGTTGACAGGTACTACAGATACAAGTTAATGGGAGAGCCCTATGTCCCTTTTGATAGAGATAAGGAGAATGACTTTTTGGAAAGTGTGGACTAGCTCCATCAGTTCCTGAGGGGACACTAGCTTCTGTCTAACCAGAATTTGGAAAAAAGTTTCTTTGGACTTGATAATCCTTATCTTTGCTTTCCCCATTTGTTAGGGTCTCAATATATAGCCTAGTCTCAAACTTGTAATCCTGTGCTGCTTCCCAAGGGTTGGGGATACAGACAATACCTCCATACCCAGCAAGGAATCCTCTACTGGGTTTATAATAGTTCACTTGAAATGACCTGCCAGGAGCCATCACTGTTGTATAGGACCTCTTGTAAAAGGCTGCCAGCATTTTTTGAGTAACCCATTATGTTAAAAGAATGGCTACCTTCAGTCCCAATCAATCCTTCCCTCCCCAACTTCCTGATAAATAGCACCTGGGCTTACAGAAATAGCTAATAGTAAAAAAAGAAACATTCTACGGTTAGGTTACTTAGCAACCTTTCCTCCTGCTAGACCTTGCTAGCATCCTGCCTTATCTACACCTGCACTCTCCACTTGCCTTCAAGGACTCACGCACAGGGACATCCTGCAGTTTGGCTATCAGGCAAATGGCCGCTCCCTGCTGAGTTCCCATCAAGCTTCCAGCTTCAACTATATAAGGTCCCTGAGAAAAATAAAATTTTACAGCTTGGTCAGAAATCCTGTTTTGCTGTCCTTGTGTCTCTTGTCCCTATTCATTACAGTGTTGTGACTAAATTCTGAATCCCCAAATCACCAAGAGGCTCATTTCGATGCAAAAGCAATGAGTTATCTTGGGCCTTTCATCCATCCACCATGGCAGATAGCTGGGGAAAGACCCCGAGAAACCACAGGACAGAGATCTTATAGGACAGCATAAGGGGCGTGTCTAGGGGTACACACAGGCTCAGGATTGGTGTGCCTCCAGGCTTGGAGGACTTGCCCTGAGTTGATTGGCCAACTGGTTGTTATGGCCCATAGGCCCTCCCAGGTTGGTTGCTATGTTCTGTGCGTCTCTGCTGTGCACTTGTCCGTAAAGCACACCCAGAGCCATAAAGCATACCATTACCAGCTAACTTCTGATTGGCTTCTTGTCACAAGGCAGGCATCTGACCTCCTAGTGACCAAGGCAACTGTCATGGCTGCCAAAACGGGGAGCTGGTCCCTTCAGCAGGTCCTTTGAGGTTCAGGCCCACGTTCCCCAGAAGACACATACTTTATAGTTGTATATAATACACTGAATGTTAGTCAATGTGGACCCCAATGAAAGGCTGTGACGTGGATTTACTATACTGAATTTCCTAGATGACTGAACTGCTCTGTTTTGGGAAAGAAAAAAAAGTTAAAAATTTAAAGTTTTATTGTAGAATACTTATAATTTCTGGCAAAAAATAATCTACATAATTGGTTCTCAGGCATACGTTGTGTTAGTATCCATGTCCACCAGGGATATGAGAATTTAAACACACCCGAGCTAGCCATCAAGTTTATTAGAAAAAGATTACCATTTGAATATTTTTTCTTTGAACTTAAGGCTCAATGTTTGCTCCAGGGCACCCTTCAAGCTCGCTCCCTTCCCACAGCCGAGTCTTGGCTCTGGATGCTCATACGAAGGGCAGCCATGTTGTACTGCAACCCCACACGGCACGAAGTCTCAGGCAGTCCAGAGAATCCAGGGGCACTGCTTCTGTGCAACTGGTCTGCAGTGGAGACCCTGGGGTTGGTACTCCAGGTCTCCTGAGCAGCCAGCTGCAATCTGCTTTGCCTACAGGGCTTGCAATGTCACCTTTTCTTTACAAACTTCTTTCTGGAAGCATTGGGATTTAAGCGTCTCCGCCCAGCTCCCAAGGTGCTGTCCCGGACCTGCAGGGTGGCTGAGCGGCTGGAGATGTCATTCTCTGCAAAGGGAGACACCCCAGCTATGTAGTCAGGGGCAAATACATTGGTCTTCTGCCTGGCCTTGTGGGAGAGTCGCAGCTGGGGGAAGCGCTGATCCTCGGTCAGATGGGGGTTGATGGCATATTTGCCCCCTTTAGGAGTGGGCAGCGAGTACTGTAATAAGAGGGAAGGCTGTTAGAACAGGCACCTCTGCTCACACAGATCCAGTCTTTCTACTGAAGTGTCCCTTCAGACCCTCATGCAGGCAATCAGAACTGTCCTGCCCACTTGTGTGGCAACAAGACATGTGTTTCCCATACTATGCTTACCTTAATTGACAGATGAAAATCTGAAGGTGTCTTAACTACACACTCACTACACACTCTCAGCTCAAGATAAACGTACAGAGAGCCTCATGAAGCTGCTGCCATTTCCACCAAGGTGTGCATTAGCAGCTCTGAAATGGCCACATGGGTTCTAGGCTGAGCAAAGGCAAACTATCATGAAAAACGGCATTATACGGGTCTTATGAATGGGGGTGAGGTGGCCTTGAATGCACTCTATGGTTCTTGGCCAGGGCTGCAACCTTTGCTACTAAAAAGCATTCTTGGCTAGAAATAGTGGTGCACACCCAAATCCAGGTAGAGGAAGGAAGATCAGGAGTTCAAGGTCATCCTTGGTTATATAGCAAGTACAAGGTCAGCAAAAACTATTTTACCTAAAATGTGCTTAAACTCCCGAGAGAGGGGCAGGTGATAATGTGTAGTTCAGTTGGTTGAGTGCTTGCCTAGTACGCGTGGAAGCCCCAGGCTTGATCCCCGGTACACATAAACCAGGAGTGTTTGCACAAACCAATAAATACTCCCAGCACTTAGGAGGTAGAGGAAGGAAGAAACAAGAGACTTTGTCTCAAACTAAACTAAAACACAAACCCATACACCTTGCACACACCCCTACGACACTACCATATATGCACCTCACAGTATACACACACGCCCTAAGAAAAAGGGCTATTCTAGGGCAGGGATAAGCGAGCTTGAAGGTCTAGAAAGACCCTGCTGTGTCAGAAGAGTAAGAGTAAGTGCAAAGAAGAGCTGAGACGCACCAGAAGAATGTGGTTTGTAAGAACTCTCACTGGTCAAGCATGGAAATACATGAGTTTCAAAATGAGGAGTGAAACAAAGCACAGCCTATAGCAGAAAATGAAAATACACGAGAGCAGCCAGTGTGGTAGTATACCTTCAATTCCAGCACTAGGGATGCAGAGGCAGGCAGATCTATGAATTCAAGGTCAGTCTGGTCTACAGAGTGAGTTCCAGGGCAACCAGGATTACACAGAGAAACTCTGATTTGAAAGAAAGGGAGAGAGGAGAGAGAGAGAGAAGGGAGAGTGCTGGAGGAAGATATCCAGTATCTCTCTGACTCTGGCCTCTGCCTGGGTGACTACAACCCCCTACACACACATGAAACAAGTAAGGGCTGGGCTCTAGCTCAGCAGTAGAGAAGCTTGTGCAGTGCAGGTGGAAACCTGGGTTTGATTCCCAGCACCACAAAAATAAAAATATAGAATTCAAAGTTCTTATTATTTTAAGTAGAATGTCCTGGAATACAGAACACTGAACAAAATTAGAAAACAATTATGTAGCCTTTAATCCTGGCAGAGGCAGGCGGAACCCTGAGTTCCAGGATGCTCAGGGCTACACAGAGAAACCTTGTCTGGAAAAACCAACAACCCACACAAAACCAGTCAACCAACCAAACAGTACAATTATGTGACAATTAACAGTCATAACTGACCTAAACAATTTTATTCAGAGTAACTGTAACTTTACAGAAAGCACCTTAACCAAGAGAAAAGTGTCACCTGATTATCCTGTACCCCCTGCTACAATGCACAGAAGTACCCAATAACACTGACAAGTTGCCTCCACCAAAAACACAAACTGAAACTGGTGTGGTGTGCACACCTGCAATCCTGGCACTCAGGAGACTGGGCAAGGCTGAGGATTCCAGGTGAGTGGCAGTCAGGCCACTGCATTCTTACATACTCCCCATTCTGGACCTTGCTCTTAACTGCTGAGCTAGCTCTCCAGGACCCCGCCCACCTTTTGGAGACAGTTTCACTCTGAAGCGAAATGGGCCTCCAACCTTGTAGAAATTTTCCTGCCTCAGCCCCTTGAATGCTCAAATTACAGCATGAGCCACTCACTAAACCTAGCTTGATCCATTCACACAAACCCACAACTCTCCTGTGCTGGGCACTCACCTTCCGTCCTCTGCTTCACGGAGCTCAAATCCTTTATATGCCTTTAACTTTAAATACCCTTTCAATTCCTGTACAAATCTGGCTTCTACTGTGTTCCAGGTGACCCTTGCCGAGCTCTGCCTTTCCTAAACCAAGTGGCCACCACTGAGCCACTGCCCAGAATCACTCCTTGTTTCTCTTTCCAACTCCTTAAGAAACACAAAGGTGGGGGGGCTCAGAGGTTAAGATCACTGGCTGTAATTCCCAGGAACCACACAGTGGCTCACAGCCATCTATAATGAAATCTGGTGCCCTCTTCTGGCCTGCAGGCATACATGCCAGCAGAACACTGTGTACATAGTAAATAATCTAAAAAAAAAAAAAAAAAGGAAAGAAAAGAAAAAGAAACACAGGTAGCTTATTTTGCACTTTTCCTTCCTGTGTACTGAGAACATGGGCTCCTGGCCCCACCAGTGGGGTGACTAGGTTGGCTCTCCTTTTGTCCTCTGGTCTTTTTTGTGACTGGGTCTAGTAGCCAAGGGTGGCCTTCAACTCTTGCTCTTCCTGCCTCCACCCCAGTGCTAGGATTCCAGGTATACTTCCCTCTGCCTAGTTCTCCCTTGGTTATTTGACTCTGAAGTTGTTAGGGGGGCAAGATATATGCCACCTACCCGGAGGCCTCGAGGGTTCAGCACCTTGGGGTTCCGGGAGAAATGCATGTGCAAGGTGCCATCATCATTGACAGTCACAGATACCTTCTTCAGGGTCTTGTTCCCACAATGCCCACAGAACACTCGGTTCATGTCTGACGTTGTCCTAGGGGAACACAAAATAAAGGCTGTACACTGGCACCATAGGCAAGAGACCCTACCCCCAGCCTCAGAGAAGGAAATAACAAGAAATGCAGAAAAGGCTAAATTTTGTTATACCCATATTCCAAAACACAAAAGCTACTGGCATCATGCTAAAGGAAGATGCAGCCAAGGGCAGCTGCCTCCCTTAGAGGGAAAAGGGTAATGGGTTGAAATGTGCCCAGGAGAGAAGATTGGGTTGTGGGTACATTAGCAAAGCACAACCCGACACACAGGCATTATTCGAGTTTAACATCAAACACTCCTGAGGTCAACACTACCTCTCTTTCACAGATCAGAAAACCAAGGCCAAGTACCTTGGTCAAGGCCAGAATGCTGGGGAGCAGCTAGATGGGTGCAGCATGGAAGATCCCTGACATCACTGTCCTTCTGCTATAACCACCTTTTCCCCAAAGCTAGCTTGGTGTGAGTTTAGGAGGTAGCAGGAGTTAAGTGAACCCCTCAGGGGACACTATAGTAAGCTGCCTTGGCTGACTATGTAAGGTAATGTCCCCCACTTCATTCATTCAGCTCCCATGGAGGGTCCAGGACAGGAAAAGCTGCCACCATCAAAGACCAGGTAGCCTCAGCCATCTCTCAGAGGGTCTCCACAACCCCTAAGGGAAGTGGCAGAGCGGGGTCAAAGGGCTGGAGAAGACAAATCCCTCACCTACAAGTCTCCTGAACCTCAACAAAAGCCTCCACATGGTGCTATGGACTAACTACTCATGAAAAGCAGACCAGTGGCAGCCATTGCCACACAAATAGGGAAACTACTATACATGTTTCTAAGAATGAATGCTCTCTCTCTCTCTCTCTCTCTCTCTCTCTCTCTCTCTCTCTCTCTCTCTCTCTCTCTCTCTCTCTCTGGGGGAGGGTGGGGCAGACACCAGGAGCCTTTGTTCAGAGGGGCAGTGGTAGCAGTGGGTTTATGAAACAAGGAACTGTCACGGAAGTCTTGTGAATTTAAGACTAAGAACCACTACACTAAGGCACAGAAGATGCAGAAGCAGCTCAGCTCTAAGAACTATCACAACTGTAGAGGGGAGTGGCAAGGCTAAGGCTATTATCATCTAGGAGAATAAGTCCATCCCAGGAAGCTCCAATCTCATCAAGAATCCTTCAGGTCCAGCAAACAACCCCAATGCTTCAGCACCATTCCATACCAGGCCTCTGTAAATCCGGGCTCCACCAGAAGACCTACAAGGATGTCCACAGACCTAGCCCACAGATGTAGAATGGTCATAAGCCGGCCCGTAAATCCTGGGAACATACTTCCACAGCAAGGCTGTGGCAGTTTCTTCCACTCCAATCAGCCTCCAGGGCCTGTCCTCAGAACACCAGCCCCCATAGAATAGGAAATAGAAGGGAGCAGTCAGTCAACTGACAGTCCATCACAAGGAACATCTCCTATGTGCCAAATACCCTGCTAAATCCCTATGACTTAAAGTTCCTAGCTCCTTACAACAAATCTTTCAATTTAAAGACAATTTTAAAGAACAAAAAGGCAACTGTTAATAACAGCAAATCACACAGACAGAAGACATCTATATATGAACCAGTGTACTGTGGATTCACAGACATAAAACAGCCACGACAACCACAATGAATCCTCACGTACCCATCACTCAACTTGACTATCAACTCACAGCTATGGTATTTCATCTCTACCCTATGCTCCATCCTCCTATGTCACTTGGCAGCAAATCCCAGACCTCTCTCTCTTTCTACAGTCCAGCGTGTATCACCAGAGAACAAGTGACCTCTGTTCCTGAACCCACATCCTTAACTCTAGGAGATGTGCATAGAGGGACAGGTCATTGGCAATATGTCCTGAGGATTTCAGTGTGGAGACAGTAGGTAGGCCACAGGGAACACCAAGGTGAAGGAAAGAGTTCTCTTCTGAGGAGCCATCAATCAGTAGAGACAGGAACAGGAAAACCCTGGGTCCAGACCCTAGCCACGCACTTGAAGCAGCCATGACAGCGTAAGATATAGTTCCGGGCCTCTCGGATCAGCATGCCGTTCACTGCCAGTACGTGCAGCCCCATCTGAAGTAGAACATTCTGCAAACAACAATTTAATAAAGGACTGAAATCATCTTCTTTAACATTAATTTGGCAATAATTCTGTACGGTTATGGGAACCCAACTTTCTAGTTTAATTTATAATCCCTGGCTTTTGTTAGAGAATACCTGAGAGTCCTAGCTGGGAAGACAGGGACCTGGGTTACTGAGCAATGGCAAGAACAGAGACTGGTCTCACTGGCAAAGCCTCTCAACAGATTTTTTTTTTTTTTCTGTTGGGGAAAATATTTTCATTCTTGGGCTATAAGTTTATTTTCTCCAGAGCCCCAAACATTACAAAGATAAATAAAGAGGCACCAACTGCTCATGTTAGGAATTAAAATACAGGCTGGGTGGTGGTGGCGCATGCCTTTAGTCCCAGCACTTGGGAGGCAGAGGCAGGCGGATCTACATCGCGAGTTCCAAGACAGATTCCAAAGCTACAAAGAAACCCTGTTTCGAAAAAGAAAAAGAAGAAGAAGAAGAAGAAGAAGAAGAAGAAGAAGAAGAAGAAGAAGAAAAAGAAGAAGAAAGAAGATTTAAAAAACAAAGCTGGCGTGCTGGAGAGATGGCTCAGAGGTTAAGAGCACCAGATGCTCTTCCAGAGGTCCTGAGTTCAAATCCCAGCAACCACATGGTGGCTCACAGCCATCTATAATGAGATTTGGTGCCCTCTTCTGGTGTGCAGATATACATGGAAGCAGAATGTTGTATACATAACAAATAAATAAATAAATATGATCCCAGCACTCAGGAGGCAGAGGCAGGCAGGTCTTTGAATTTGAAGCTAGGCCAGTCTTTACAGCAAGTTCCAGGACAGCCAGGGCTACACAGAAAAACCCTGTCTCAAAAAACCATCCACCCCCCCCCAAAAAAAAACAAAAACAAACACACACAAATATCCAGGACCATCAAAATGGCTCACTGGGTAAGGTACTTGTCACTAAACATGACAACTTGAGCTTGATCCCTGGTATCCACACAGTGGACAGAAATAGGTGACTCCTGCAAGTTATCCTACCTTCACACACACTCTGTGGCACATGAACATTCATACACTGAATAAGAAAATGTTGGGCTGAAGAGATGGCTCAGAGGATAAAAGCACTGGCTGCTCTTCCAGAAGTCCTGAGTTCAATTCCCAGCAACCACATGGTGTCTCACAACCATCTACAATGAGATCTGGTGCCCTTTCCTGGTGTGCAGGCAGGCAGTACACTGTATACATAGTAAATATATCTTTAAAAAAATGTGGTTAAAAAAAATTTAAATATTCTTTTTACCTTATGCACATTGTCACTAATATGATGGTCTCCCCTCAAACAAAATGAATAATTGGTCAAGTTTACAGACGCTCCGCACCCCTCACCCCACCATGTTGGCCCGGGTGTACTAACCCACCCACCTGCATAGCGAAGTCTGTGGTCACACAGCCAACCCGTACATCCTTCGGGATGTCACACTGCTCCAACTCCTGCTGGATCTGCTTGATATTGCTGGGGGTTATCCACCCACCCCCATCGTCATCACTGTCTTCAAATTCATCTTCTTCCTCCTCTTCCCTTCTGTCAATCTGAAACATCAACAGACAAACTCCCAGGTCAGTATTCTCATGGTGAGGCTCTGATGTCAATAGGAGACTATAAGCCAGGGCCTTACCAGCAACTCCTGCAGTTCATGATCAATGTTAGGTAGAGGGTTCCTCCAGAACATGAAGGAGCTGAATTCCAGGTTCTCAGGCCTATCAGCTGGGTGGCCAGGATCCACTGTTTCATGTGAGGGTTTAGGCTAAGGTTAAAAGAAAAGTCCTTTTTTCAGTGCAGGGGAATGAACCCTGGGCTTTACATATACTAGGTACTTTTCCAGGAAGCAGAATAATTTAAAAACATGAAAATTCGATGTTTAAAGGTGAAACCACTCTGGGGCTGGAGAGATGGCTCAGCGGTTAAGAACACTTCGTGTTCTTCCAGAGGTCCTGAGTTCAATTCCCAGCAACCACATGGTGGCTCAGAACCACCTTAAATGAGTTCTGGTGCCCTCTGCTGGCATGCAGGCAGAAGACTGTATACATAATAAATAAATAAATCTTAAAAAAAAAAAAAAGTAAAACCACCCTATATGCAAGCTGGGTCTGGAAGCTCTAGAAAAATATGCCCCTTGCCCAGATCAATTTGCTTTGTTATCAAGAGCATGGCATGCTGTAGAAAGGAACCCAAAGGTCAGGGATCCTGAAAGGAGTTACCTTGGAGGGCAGATGGAAACCAGAAATGTGCAGAGGAGTTTCGGGGTGCTGAGTGGAAGAGCTCACTTTAACCTAAAAAAAAAAAAAAAAAAAAAAAAAAAAAAAAAAAAACCAGCATTGAGGAAAGGCAGGTAGTTTGAAAATACAACATTAAGGCTAATTAAAACAAAAATCAAGATATTTTTTCACTAGTTATTGAATATAAAAACTAGAAGTCACAGAATATACAGACAAAATGACAACACTCAGACATCCTGACACCAATATTAAGTGCTTTTAGGGTGTTTGTGCCTATGGTGAGAGCCACACGCTAATGCCACAGAGCTGAACTGCTTGCTATGCCACTTGCGCAGTGTTCTAAAGCTTTTGGAGACAGGTCACTTAGTCCAGGCTGGTCCTGAACTCACTATGGATGACTCTGAACTTCCCATCTTCCTGTCTCTACCCCTGAAGGCACGAGATTACCGGAGGTCATCATCATGCCTGTTTATGAGGTGCTGGGGATAAAAGCTAGAGGCCCTGCACACGCTGTGAACATTCTACCAACTGAGCGTCAAATGCAGCCCATTCTAAGGCTTTTGATACAAAACAGAATAAAATAAATAAAAAAGAAAGAAAAGAAAATGAGTCTGTTTTGAGGCTTTTAAACTGGAGGCCTCTAAACTTGACTGAAAAACAAGAGAGGGCAGCTCTGAATAGTACATGAATATGAGCACAGTGCATTCCTATTATCCAAGCAGGAGGATCAAAAATCCAAGATCAGGGCCAGGCGGTGGTGGCGCGCGCCTTTAATCCGAGCACTCGGGAGACAGAAGCAGGCAGATCTCTGTGAGTTCGAGGCCAGTCTGGTCTATAAGAGCTAGTTCCAGGACAGCCTCCAAAGCCACAGAGAAACCCTGTCTCCAAAAACAAAAAAAGAATCCAAGACCAGTGCTGGAGATGGCCAGAGTAGTTAAGTACACTTGCTGTTCTGGCAGAGAACCCAAGTTTGTTTCCCAGCACCCACATGACCATCTGTAACTCTAGTTCCAGGGTATCCAAAAGCCCTCTTCTGAACACCCTGGGCACCGAGTACAGACATGGTGAATATACACACACAGGCAAACTGAACATGCATACATGTAGACAAAACACTCACACTCACAAAAGTGTCACTTTTCTTTTTTAAATGAACCTCTAAAAGAAAAAATCCAGAGTAAAAGGTTATGCTTGGTTATAGAAAGTT